>NW_016814438.1:1116907-1136677 GCF_001698545.2 Rhinopithecus bieti
CCACTTAGGCTCTGAGAATTAGCATCTCATCTAATGAAAAATGCTGGTAATAACACTAAAATTGCCTACCTTTGCACGGTCATTATGAAGACAAATGAAATCACTTTTGAGAAGGTGCTTAACACATCTCAAAACGCAATATAAATTGAAGGTATCTGAAGTTTTATTACTGTTAGTTTCATTTTAAAGTGGACAGATAACATTTCCCTCATTTTTCCAATGGGTAAACTAAAGCACAGGAAAGTTAAATAATTTTTGTGAAGAAGCATTGCTAGAAATGTGAATCAGATATCCTCATTCCAGTTCTTCTTCCTTTCTTCCTTTTTTTTTTTTTTTTAATTATACTTTAAGTTCTGGGGTACATGTACAGAACATGCAGGTTTGTTACATAGGTATACACATGCCATGGTGGTTTGTTGCACCCACCAACCTGTCAACTACATTAGGTATTTCTCCTAATGCTATCCCTTTCCTAGCTCCCCACCCCCAAACAGGCCCTGGTATGTGATGTTCCCCTCCCTGTGTCCATGTGTTCTTATTGTTCCCACTTATGAGTGAGAACATGCAGTGTTTGGTTTTCTGTTCTTTGTTAGTTTCCTGAGAATGATGATTGCCAGCTTCATCCATGTCCCTGCAAAAGACATGAACTCATCCTTTTATATGGCTGCATAGTATTCCATGGTGTATACGTGCCACATTTTTTTTTTTTTTTTTTTTTTTTTTTTTTTAGCACTGCCATTTGTTTTATTTCAACAATTGGAAAATTACCAATATATACATTTTAATTATTCAGATTCTACTTCGTAAAAGTAGGAAAATTATTTGAAGTGATGTATTTGGTTAAACATTTCTAAAATAAACTACCAGTACTAAATAGTAAGAAACCTAACTTTAATAGCAAATCTTGATGAATTGAAGAAATAAAATATTTTGGATGAGGCTTCATAATTTACAAATGGGAATTCCATTTATAATAATAAATATGAGTGTCCTTTATTTGCCTAGTAGAAGTGATAAATTGTGTTATATATGATAATTTATATAAAACTAACATTGAATATATAAAAAAGCACGTGCCACATTTTCTTTATCCAATCTATCATTGATGGGCATTTGGGCTGGTTCCATGTCTTTGCTATTGTAAACAGTGCCACAATAAGCATACGTTTGCATGTGTCTTTACAGTAGAATGATTTATAATCCTTTGGGTATATACCCAGTAATGGGATTGCTGGGTCAAATAGTATTTCTGGTTCAAGATCCTTGAGGAATTGCCACACTGTCTTCCCAGTAATGGGATTACTGGGTTAAATGGTATTTCTGGTTCTAGATCCTTGAGGAATCACCACACTGTCTTCCACAATGATTGAACAAATTTACACTCCCACCAAAAGTGTAAAAGCATTCCAATTTCTCCACATCCTCTCCAGCATCTGTTGCTTCCCTTTTTTTAATGTTTTCATTCATTCAACAAACATTAGACTATTAGGATGGCCATATAGTTCATCATTAACAATGGGCACTTTTGAAAATAAAAGTGAGCCCTACCAATGGATACACTGGGAAGAAGGGAGGTAAACACCAAGATTCATCAGGAAACCTAACACAACTGGAAACCTAATTCATATGGTCACCCCCAAGTATTATGCACTGGAAATCAAGGAATAAACAAAAGCAGCCTTTGCCCTAAGAATGTAATTTCAAAAATAGGTAAAATCAGTGTTGTAAAGGCTAAAATAGGTATGTGTAGGTAGTTATGGGCATTTGAAAGAAGGGCACTTACACTAGTCTTGGGGGTTAGAAAACACTTAAAAAAGGAAGTGATTTGTGCACTGAAACTTAAAGGCTGAAGTATCCTGGTAGATAAATAGCAAAAAGCATCTGAAGCAGCAGAAAGAGTCTTTAAAAAGTGTGTCATATTCAGGGAATTGTAACTATTTGGGGAGGAGCATATAGGTTCATATGAGTAAGTAGAAGGGAAGGAGCTTGGAGAAGTCCAAAGAGGTTGAACCTGGGGTCTTGATGCTTTTGCTAAAGGGATTGTACTTAATTCTGGGGGCTACAGGAGGATTTTGAAGCAGGGAAGCAACACGATCAAAATCTATATTAAAAAGTTACCACTTCCATCATTACAGAACACAAGGCCCTCACTCTGGTGGGTACTCCTGCTATAATACATCAATGTTTTTAATAAATTCTAACCATCATCCTTTTAATGAATCTCAGCTATGTAAGAATGTGAGAAAAATAAGCAAGAACAAACCAAATGACACACAAAATCCTATCAACTAAAACCAGAAAAGAGGGCTGTAGCAATATGAAAGCTAGCATGCCATGAGGAAAAATAGTTCTTTTGGGTCTGAGATCAGAAAATTTGAGAATCTAAAATTAAGCAGGACTCTTAAAAGAGACCAAAGTGATTCCAACTCAGAAGAGTCTTTTGGCTCCAATCAAAAACCAAGTCTAATCTTCTCTGGAAGAAAACATCTCCATGTTGACCCTGAAAATTCCCACTATTTAAGTCCAGCAAAAATATGAGATCACCATCAAGGAGATAGGATGAAACAGACTACTATGAGAGAGAAGGTGTAGAAACAACAACAGATGTAGACTTATAAGGACTTTACATATTAAGATTATCAGACACATAATTTAAAATAGCCATGAGTAATGTTTAAATAAATAATAAAGAAAATATTTTAAAACATCAACAAATCCACTATCCAAGAAGGAGATTGTAAACAGACCTCTTTGACACACTGATAGATGATGTAGGTAAAAATTTGTAAAGGTATAGAAGATTTGAAAAATAGAAATAATTAATAAACTTACCTAATGAATATAATTATAAACTTGCATCCAATAATTACAGAACACACATTTTCCTTAGGCAAACAAAGAATATTGACAAAATATTCATGACATTCTAAATTAAAATAAATTTCAGAGAATAGTTACCATAACAAGTTTTCTAGATATGTTATTAAATTAGAAATTAATAACACAAGAAAGAATTCTTTGGGAAATTTTTTAAAATTCTAAATAACCTGGCTCAAACAAATAAATCTTTGTAAATAGGTGGGTTGGAATGTTAATTTAAAATACTGCATATCATATATTATGTAATACCAAAGCACCTAAAATATATTGAAATAAATGTATAAATGTATTGTAATTTAAATTGTTAACATAAAAGAAAATGGCAGAGGTCAATGTTACATGCATCTGAAACATTTATTTTACAACAGGTTAAACCCCCAAAAGTAGAGTTAATAATAATAGCAGAATAATAAAATTAAAACAAAAATAATAGTAAGAATAAAAGAATGAAAAAAGAGAAAATGGCAACACTAGGGATACAAAGTTGCTTGAACTAGCACACCTCAATCAATGTAATCACATTAACAGAATAGGAGAGAAAAATAATGATCCTCTCAATACATACAGGAGTAAAGAGATACTATTCTTTATCAACAATAACAACAACAAAATGAAGAGACCTGATAAAAGTTTCTCAAAAGTTTTCAAAATTAATGATTTTTTTCAATGTGAAATATTTAAGAAGTTATAAATTTTTATTGAAAGACATTAAAGATCTAAACAAATGCAAATGTAGTCTATATTTATAAATAGAAAAATTCAATATTATAAGAAATCAATCTTCCCAAATTAACTTATAGGTTCAAAGAAATTCCAATAATAATCTCCAATAAGAATTTTTGCAAAAAAGTTTCCAAGTTCATCTAAAACGTACATGAAAGAATAAAACCTAACCAAAAGACACTTCTGAAGAAAAATAAAATGGAAGAATTTGATCTAGTAGACCCATTTTAATAATAATTTAAATTTTACTTAATATAATAATAACTTATTATAAAGAATTTTAAATTAATATAGTATTGATTTGGCACAGAGATAAACAAGATGACCATGAAACAGAATAGAGAACATAGAAACAGGCTCACATAGTATGGAAATATGATATAGGACAAAGTGAGCATTGCAGATAAGTAAGTGGGAAGAAGAAAGAAGTGTTATTTAATACGTGTTGCTATGAGAAATATTTAGTTATTTGGAAAATAAGAATACAAAAGAATCAACACCAGACTGATTAAATACTTTAATATAAAAACATTAGTTTTATATCTTTATGATCTTGGGATAGGAAAATATTGCTTAAATAACACAGAAAATGTGTCAACTATAAAGAAAAAATAATTTTGACCATATTAAAATGAATAACTTAATTTACAAAGTGGGAGAAGATATCTGCAACATCTATGATCAATAGTGGATAGTATCTTGAAGATACAAAGAACTCTTAAAAGCCAATAAGAAAAAGATAATACAATATAGATGTAAGCACAGAGCAATAAACCATTATTTTGCAGAAGCAGACACATGAATGCTGAATAAAGACATTTTTAAAATCTCAATAGCATTCTTCATTCTGATAAAGAAAGAATTCAATGATTTTTGTACTTCATAAGTCTGATAAAATTTTGTGTTGATGATATGAACAATGCAAACTCCTAAACACTTCTAGTAGGCAGATGAATCTACAACTACTTTGGAAAACAATTTGACGTGATCTTGTCAAGTTGAATAGGTGAAAACCACATGACCTAGTAATTTCAATCCTAAGTAAACTCTTGTGTACTGATATCAATAAATATGTGCAAAAATAAATGTTGCTGCATTGTTTGCAGTAGCAAAAATTGGACAGAATTGAAACATCTGTTAGCAAGAGCATGGATAAATGAATCAATATTATCCCAGAAATATTGCACAGAGTAGAAATTAAAATATATTACTACATGCAAGAATGGGGATGACTTTTAAAAACATTAATAAATGAGAAAAGCAAATTGCAGACGATGAAAGCACATAAATAGAATTAGGGAATGGTAAAACGTACCCTCAAAGGTAATAGCATTATTCTAATTCTTAACTTGGAGGAGGGGCTCATGGTGTCAGTTTTATTATTATACTATATCATTTCCACACATATATTTTAGTTATTAAATATAACAGAGTAAAAACTATCGAAGTTTCTTTATAAAAAATTTAAATGTAGAAAAATTACTCTGGCTACTGTGAGAAGAATGAATTGGAGTAGAGGAAGTCTGGAACCTGGGGGTTAATTAGGAGATTATTGTCATGCTGAACATTATGGTGTTTTTAAAAAGATAAGCACTAGCTGTGAGTATGGAGAAGGAATAGATGGATTTCCCCAATGAGCGACATCACCGTATTATAGATTCGTGTTTTGGCCTGAAAAATAAATGAGCCTCCCATGTATGCCTCATTTGTTCACTCACTAATTGAATCAAATATTTATAGGAAGTCAGAATTAATTTAGGCACATAGAGAAACTTGCTAAGAGGTCACCAATAAGATCTTGGAAAGAAATAAATGTACGAGCTATTTGGAAGAGAACTAAAAGCAGGGGCTGCTGGCTGACTCACTAATTGATTGGTCAGTTCCTACTAATGGGTATTTGCAATTACCTGCGCAAAGCATCCAAGTGGGCTGCTGGGGCTTTTAAGACCAGTATCAGTAATAACTGTGTCATAGGAATAGCGCAGGGGTGACAGTGTGTGGCTATAAGATGCTTGGGGGAAGGGTGGCAGGAGGGATTTATTTGCTCAGAACACTGCCAAACTGAAAACTGTTAGCACACTAGGCTGGAAAACTTCTACATATCCAGCAGAGTAACCTATAAATAGGAAGTTGCTTGTTGAAATTGTACATTAATAGTACAGCATTTTGAAGCTGCTATTGGACTCCTTAAGGGTCAATAAGTAAGTGAAAAAGTACGGACCCCACTTTCCCACTTTACACATCAAAGGGGGCATTGTTTGATATAGTTTATGATTTAATAGTTTGTCCACAGAGAATAGGCTGCTTTGTATTTAGATTTTGCTACGAAAGCAATCTTTGGAAAACCTAGCATGATTAAGGGCATAGAAAGTGTCTTCCTTTATGTCAGAGAAAAAATATTATATTTTGGAAGTACCTTTATCCTGAATAAGTTTTTTTCTCACAACATTCATAGATAAATTAGTATACTTCCAGTTCACCACCAGAAATAGTCTTTCTTGATAGGAGCGTATGGCTGTATAGAATGCTATAAAACATGCTCTCACAGCAGCACAGATTTACTGATATTGGGTATTATGAGTGTAATCAGACCGACTACAAACATTCTTGGATATGAAATCCAAAAGTCAGATTCCTTCATAAGAGTCTAATCCCACAGTAGACTGAAAACTTCATACATCAGTCCTGCTTACTGAATAGTATCAACTTTTGCACACACTGATTTTGAGAATCAATGGGACCAGCAACACGTGTTAGGTGTTTCGCAGAAGTGGAGGGGAGAACTAGGGAGGCTTCATAGCAAAGGTGACTATTGAGCTTGTGATTGAAGGATGAGAGCATTCTATGTGGGTGGGAACTAATATTCCAGGCAGAAGAAATGTCATAAAGAAAACATTAGACATGGTCAAAGAATGAGGAAAATTTACTATGGCTATAGCTTAGAATTGAAGGATCAAAATGGTGAATCGAGACCTAAACATGGAAAGCTTTGAATGCCATGTATATTCTAGGTCAGTTTTGCCAGAGATGGAGGGTATCAGCCACTGTGATAGTTCCTCAAAGCTCTTTTAAATCTATGCTGGCTACGGTGGTATAGAGAAGCTTGAGAGATAAACCAGTCTCTGGAAATTTTACCATTGTGGTATCCCTTATATCAACTTCCTCCTTTTTAGTTCCATAGCTTCCAAGCTAGTGCAGGCCCTTATTAACTCTAGCCTCTTAATTTTGCACTCAGTCTCTCTGCTTTCCAGGGGATTCTATTAATTGTATGAAGAGTACTACCCCAAACACCACCCTTTTGATTATGCTGCTCTTCTGCTTATCATTGAATGACTCCCTACTGATGACTGGATATATCCCAACTATTAATAACTTTGTCCTGAGTTTTCCTACCTACATGTATTTACTTATGCCATTCCCTCCACCATGTGGAGGATAATCAAAGTAATGACCCCACCTTTTTTCAAGAGGGAACTGGGAGGTTTTCTGATCTCTCCGACACAAACTTGCTTCCTCCCTATCAAAATTCTACTCATTAAACTCCACTCAAGGAAAATTCTTTCCATGAAACCTTCCCAGATCTTTCCAGCTATGTATAGTAATAATCAGTGCTTACATAGCACTTTCTAGCTTGTATAACACTTAATAGCTCATGGATCACTTATATCGTTGAAAGTATGGCAGAGAAATATTATTATATTACACAGTTTTACAGATGAGGGAAGGATTAGAGAGGTTCAATGACTTAGTGTTAATCATGGATCTTCTTACTCCAGATCTCATAGTCTAAACTCCGTACATCATTCTTCTGCATTTGAATTCTTGAGAAATATTAACTACATACATTTTAATAGTTACAACCTCAATTACTTGTTTTTAATACAATGCATACACATAGTATTTAATAAACAAATGCAATGTCAACGTACCTAATTCAAATGATTCCAATCTAAAATAGACACTGGCTTCTTCCCTACCACCATAGTGTACATATGGCTCTCCCACCATAATGAGAACATTTTTTCTCTTCATGTGTTGTGCAATTACCTCAGTATTGCAACACATATTATACTGTAATTCATTTATTATCTTAACATTATTCTCTGCTAGGTCCTAAAGTAGTCCAGTGCTTGCAGTACATTTATTTGTATATCTTCAATACCTTACTAAATGCTCACACATAATATGTACTCAGGGATTATTTATTGAGATGCTAACTAGAATAATGAACCATAACAGATAATCTTGGAATAATGTAGGATATGGTCAGACATCCATGTGTTGGATTCTTCTACTTGAGTAATGATGGGGGGAAGAAATCAGGAGGTGACATGTAGGTTCTAAAAACTTTCCTGATTTGTTTTGTTTTTTATTTTTCAAGAACTTGAGAAAGTTCAGCAGTGTATTTTCCTGCTTTTCTTTTATACCATGACTATTTCTACAGAGGATCTGAGGCATTAGTGTCATCATAATACTCCTAATGTTATTACTGCCACTGTCATTAATACCACCACTATATTTACAAATAATCCTAAAATGGGATAGCAACACTTTTCCTCAAGAAGTTATTTCAGTAACTAAATTGATACATATAAAACTTTAACACACTAAAACCTTGTAAACATCTTACAATTGATTGCTATGTAATCATAACATGATTGTTATTTTTATGATCATTATTAGAAAAATGGTCAGAATGGCTACTGTAGTTATAACTCCTACTAGGAGTTCCCATACATTAAGCATTTATTGCTCAGGTACTGTATGAGGTCTACCAAATCATTATTATTAACCTTAACAAAAATCCTCCAAGAGCTTCACTATCATTCCCATTTAATAAAGACAGAAACTAAGGACTAAAGATTTACTCAACAAGCTCTTCCTCACGACATTCCTCCTTTTATTGCTCCTCAGCATTTTCAGTGAACATCACAGGTCAAATAGTGCAAGCACTCCCCGCTTTAACCCACACCACTCCCTCATCTTAAGACTAGCATGACAAAATTATCAAATAATAGTTACCTCTCAGAAGAGAGTCAACCTTTTATTCAAGTCAAAGGTCCTTAAAAGTTTGAAGAATGAAACATCTAAAATTTCATATTACTCCCCCTGAAGCCAGCGCATGTTCCTAGGACACTGTTCATCACAGATTACTCTCTACCACAGATTACTTGTTACTGACAACTGCACTAGAAACTGGAAACCGTAATTGGGCTGGATTACCAAATGGCTGCTCCATTTTTTCCTGAACAAGCTGCTTCCGCATTACTTATGACTAGTTCCCATCAAGACTGGGATAATTACATTATTTCCCTACTCAAGGTTACTCTATATGTGTCACCTAGAAATCAAATCAAGTCTGCGGTTTCTTCTGGGAGCATCTGCTTGTAACTTCTAGGTACTCTGAGAACACAATCTTATGATCCATGAAATAGGTTTCCTAACTAAAAGCCAGACCTCATCTCTATTGGAGGAAAATGATAAAAATATTGAAATTTCAGATGGAAACAAAGTTGGCCTACATTACCCTTATTAAGACCCAAGTGACAGACATTTTCCTAAAAATATCGGTATGTTGAAAATTTGAAGTCTGAGGTTATTCAAAATTTTGACTAATTTTTTGATTCATGAACCTTGTATCTTTCTCATGATGGGCCAGACTATAGTTTAACATGTGAAAGAAAATCATGTTGTCTGGAAAGGCTAGTCATTTAGATTATGAGAACAACCACATAATCTTTAGATAAGAGAACAACCACAGGTGTAGTCTTCTAATCCAATATTTTCTCTTTTCTCTTAAATTTTAAATGTGAAATTTAGTGGGATCCTTAGGTCAGGGATAAACAATTAGGTGCCAAGCATAGAACGTATTTTCTTTGTCTTCATCACCATTGTCTTTATCATTTTATCATAATAATTACGATAGTGTCTGCTATTACTTATTGAGGGTCAACTATTTTGAGACTAGTTTGGGTGATTCAGATCTATTATCTTTTATCATGAAGACAACATAAGGCAGGTGTGTTGCCCCTGCATTAAATAATATGGTCTTCTCTCAACAGTACTAGGAGATATTAAAAGAACATATGTATACATTATCAGTGGTTTCCAAATTTACATTGTGTGGAGTCAGAAGCAGACCATTTTCTGTGAGGAACCTTATCTCTGGTACCCCTGGCAACAAGGTCCTGAGCATGATTCCTCTTTGCTTCAAGACACAACACTTCTAACTTTTGAAAGCTGGGGTGGGAGGGAAGCCATGGGTAACTTGTACAGGCAGTGGGAAGGTCTATGTATCTGGAATCCTCCTCCACATCATTGATTCATCCAGCAAATGTGTACATTGGGAAGCATGTGGGACTTAGGGAAGAAAGCTGGTAGAGCCAGTCACTACCCACGACTCAGAGGTCTGAAGGTGGCAGAGCTTCTTGATATGTGATGCTAAAACATATTTTGGCCTGAAATTCAGAGGAAAAAAAAAGAAAGTAAAGATCCAGTCCTTATTAATTAAAATGAAAAAGGCACTGTTTATAAAATCAGCAACAAGGCTGAAGGTAGGGAAACACAAAGTCAGCTCTGCACTAGCAGAGAGGAGCTACGCAAGAGGAACATGTACAGGAGCAGCATCTGAACACAGCATATTAGCAACCTAACATTGGTAATGTCAGAAACATTCATTTTAAACACAAGGTTATGCACAATCATTTATTCAACAGTCTCAGTTGTGATTTATATATTTTGTATCCTGTATCATTTGCTGGTAGTAAATTGTATATAAGGCTTCTTGAACCCACAAAACACAGAAAAATCTCTAATTTCCAATTTCATTTCTGAACTCTTACAGAATTTACAACATATAGTACAAAAATTAAATTAGTACCTAACTGTGAAATTCCATATTATTCTGTTATTATAAATGAACAAATTTTGTAGCATTCTCCCCCAGAGTACTGCAGCAGAAATTTCAGCAAAGGTTTGTACCCAAAAGTAGAAACACAGGCTGTGGAGAAAGACAGACCTGAGTTTGAATCTTGCCTCTCACCAGATGTTAGCTATGTAACTGTATTAGACCATTCTTGCATTGTCATAAATATCTGAGACTGGGTAATTTATAAAGAAAAAAAGTTTAATTGGCTCAAAGTTCTTCAGACTGCAAAAGCCAGCATTTGCTTGACTTCTGGGGAGGCCTCAGGGAGATTTTCCTCATGGCAGAAGGTGAAACAGGAGCAGGCACTTCACATGGTGAAAATAGTAGCAAGAGAAAGAGGTGGGAGGAGGTGCCACACACTTAACCGGATCTCATGAGAACTCACTCACTATCGCAAGGGCAGTACCAAGCCATGAGAATGCATCACCATGACCTAAACACCTCCCACAGGCCCCACATCCAACATAGGGGATTACAATTCAACATGAGTTTTGGCAGGGACACATATTCAAACTGTATCAGTGACAATGGTAAATTACTAGATCTCCCAAAAGTTAAAATGTCTCTTCTGAAAAATGACAAGAGATGTGTCTGTGTGTGTGTGTGTGTGTGTGTGTGTGTGTGTATATATATATATATATATATATATACACACACCCCCTGAGGAGGTTATTGTGAATATTAATTAGCATAACACCTGTAAAACACTTAACACAGCACCAGGCATAGATTAGGAGCCCAATATTCCTTCTTTCTCTCTATCCCTCTCCTTTAAAATCAATTATTCAACATTGCCAAGGTTATTCCAAGTTTTACATTTATTGAGCACCTACTATATGTCAAGCACTATATTGCATGCTGGCAGTGCAAAATAAAATAAAAGGTTTACAATCTCTGCCCTTGAGAGATTTAGATGTTTGTGTAAATTGATTGTATGTTCCTTAATCAAACTGACCCTTAAACAAATTGTTGATTCAAAATTCTTCCAGTAAGGAAGTTAATAACTTAACTATACTCTAAATTATTCTGGAATATTTCTTGTTCTTTAAATACCAATATTGACTCTATCTTGCACTTTTATTATAAGAACTATATAAAGTTTCCTGATGCATTTTTGCTTATCTTCACATCTTTGCACGTGTTACATCTTCTGCTTAGAAATGGCTTCCACCCTGATATACTTCAAGTCTTTCTCAGAAGCTTTCTTGAAACTTGCATGAATTTTGAAGAGCCTCTCTACTTTTATGACAACCTACGTGAGTTTCTGTCTCAGAAGTCACTTGGTGGATTGGAGAGAAAGATATCAGTTTTATGTTTAACTTCTTTATAAAACAGAAACCAACCTGAGGGCAAAGATTTTTAAATTATTCATCTTTGTGTTTCTATGTTTAGCAAAGTGTTCAATGAATAGTTGGTGATCGATAATTGTTAAATGCATAACTGAGTGAAATAATGAATAGTCTGGCTGTGACCGAGATTGAAAAAGAGAACAGATGACCAGTATTCTACAGCACACTAAGCAGGTTTTGTCAGTTCATTTGTCTAGAACAGCCCCCGTAGCTTTCTGCACAAGGCCAGGTCTCTCTGACAAGAACATTTGGTTTCCAAATTACATATTGCACAGCATGAATCCTTCCTTTCCTGCAACTGCCTGTTAATTATAGTGCCACCTTTGCTCTGTCTTTGTCTCAATCTCCTAATCTCTGAGATATAATAGCTGATTTACTTAGTTAGGATTTTCTGACCTTTATAAGCAAATTCTGCAACCCCTTCCCACATACATCTTTTTGTAAAACAATAAAGAAAACAAGAAGTGTCTGTTCAGAGTTCAAAGGTAAAATAAATATAAGATCAATATAAAATTATTTGAGACTGAAAATACTCCCCTTTGTTCCTTTTTTTTTGTTGTTTTATTCACATGTAATTGTAAAAACCAACCTGCTTTAGAGAGTAGCTGTGGGAATGCTGGGGAGCTGTCACTGGAGACTAGCAGCATCTCCAAGCTCTTGAAGCTGACAGCTCCTAGAAGCCGAATGAGAGATTCAACTGCAGAGTTCATTTGATCACACAGGCAGAAATGCCTAGGAAAAGTTTCTACTCTTCATGTGAAAACTTTGAAGATTTCAAGTTCTTCCTTAGGTTATAATATTTAGCAAGTATTCTAACAATCCCTCTGTCATTCTCTGTTTTTTCAGGAGAGATACTGGGCCCATCTTATTCATTTGTGTGCCCATTACCTAACAGAACTTGGCAAATTAGGTGCTCACATACATACTCAAAAGCTCAGGCAAGGGGATATGACTGAGAAACGGAAGAAGGAAAAGGCAGACAAATGAAGAGAGGGAGAGAAAGTTACAGAGATAGCTGTTAAGGGGGAGAAAAGGAAAGTAGAGGAAAAGAGGGAGGAAAGAAGAATAAGAGAAAGGGAAAATGGAGAATAAGTTCCTCTACCTTTTTCTCATAAAGTTTACAAGAGACAGAATCTTAAAATAAATATAAAACACCTCCAAAATATTCATAGTTACTGTGAGGGTGAAGCCCCTCTCCAGGCAGTTGTTGACTCTTAGAACCACTGAGGTACAATAGAGACACATTCCAGATATATCATGTTTGCTTTACCTGCCCCTTGCCTTGGTCTACCTAAGAAGGATTTCAGGCTCAAGTAATGAGTGATATTCCTCAACCCTTTCCCTTACTGACCCATCAAGAAATCCTTAATGCCACCCAAGACCATCATCTATTCAGCCTGAGCAGATCCAGTGGTTTCCTAATAGCCTCTAGGGTAGGGGAAAGACAGCAGGAGCCTATGTCTGAGTAAATTACTCAGAAGGGGCAACAGAATCTTGTAGAAACCATTTGGAATATTTCTCCAGCCCTCTTTTGATCCTGAGGTTAGGTTTGGGGTAGCTCTTTTTTGCTACTATGACTCTTTCCTCCTTTGATCTGATTTTCAATCCAACTCTCTTTTGCTTTAGAATTTGCTGTGCTCTTCACTGGAAGGCCTTCATTTTCCTAGCATTTTTAAACATCATAAGAGTTTAAATGTCACTTGTTCTGTGACAAAAGCAGTAACTCTTGATTGTGAGAACTTAACAATAAAAAAATTAAAAATAAATGCATGATCTTATCTATTAAATAGAGCCACTGATAGTATGCTAGACTTTTTAATGTGCATTGACACATATATTTATTGTCTTAAGAATAAGATGATACTGTACATAGTTTCTAATCTGCTTTTTCTATCTGAATAATACATTATAACAATTTTCTTTCATTAAAAATTCACCTCAATATTATTCTGATGGCCTAACTCTTTATGTTCCAGCGACTCCTTGTAAGGAAGCAGGGAGTGAAGAAAGCTCTGGAACTCTAGCAGTCAGCCTCACTGTTCACTTCACCCTGGACTCACTGTTCCTGTTTTTCCTGACATAGCATAGGAGCCAGTCAGAAGTATCACCTTAGCATTTGTTTGGTTTGTCTGTTTGTTTCAGGAAATATGATGCCAACTCTGTGAACTTGGTTTGGGTGATTCTTAAATGCATAAATGCATTTCTCACACACAAAAAATGTTTTGTTTCTACTGTGAGCCATCCCCATGGAGTATCAATGTAGAAAAATGGGTGTTTTAATGGTAAACAAGGCTACCAAAAGTAATGACAGGGAGCACATTGCAAATAATTCACTAGATTATGTGTGTTCCTTATGGAACAGAGACTCTATCTTCTCTATTTTTATTTCTCAGGCTTAGACCAGTAATTAGCCTATAAAAAAAAATCCAATCCATTAAGAAATGTTTACCTAATGAATGAATGAATAACTAAGAGAATGGGCATAAATGATAATTAAGAAGACTGGTCATAGGATAATAACATTTCCTGACACTATCACATTATTTTGGGAAAAATAAATAGTGTGCTATAGAGAAAATGATTTAAGATTTAGACAAAAATTCATCTTAAGACACATAACAGAAATACAGCATTACTAATCCTCTGTTTTCTGTCAAATTGTCACAACAATAAAATGTCCTTACAGAAATGTTGCTGTGATCAAATGAGATGAAGGTGTAGTGAACCAAGGAAACCTGGAACTTCAAAGTGTCATAGGATCTCAGCACCAAGACGATATTGCAATAGGCCATACTTCACTACTACCCCCCTGCCCAATACATACATATAAAAAGACAACAATAACAATACAACAAAATAAATATCTTCACTGAAAAGAAAGTTTTAAAATGGGTGGGAAGGAACATGGGTACCAGCTGGTGCTATTTCAGGTAACATGAAATAGTAGAAAAAATGATGGACTTAGGAGACAGACCTAGGCACAAATTTTGGTTCTACCACTTCTTAGCTGTATAATTTTTGTCAAGTTGTTTACTTCTCTGTCATAGTTTTTTCTTTGGTAAAATTTTTATAACAACTGATGCTTCCTGGGATTATGATGAGAACTAAATAAAAGGATGAGAAGTCACTAACATCATATGTATTCAATAAATGTCATTTCACTCGCTTTTCCTCACTGCCACACCCCAGGCTTTGCCTGAACCAGTGAGAAGAAGATGTTATTTATACTAAGCAGTTTTGCCTAAGGCCTTGCCCGCTAGCAGACCTGAATACCAAACTGCCAAATGGAAGTTTTCTGTGTTGACATATGTATACCAGACTTCAAATATAGAACTCAGAGGTTATTCTATCAAAAGCTTAGCACTTGTCAACAAGAACAGCAGACTCCAGAAATCCTGTCAGTCTTGCTTTTTTTTTTTTTCCAAGAGAGAAGCAGACAACTCTTCATTGATCATTCTACCGAGGTAGCTCTAACCCTCCAAAATGATATATTTAAAATCGCAGGTTATTTTATCATGTTTGAAGAAAAAAAATTACTGGAAATAAGAATCTTTATTCACTCTTTTAGTTTTAAGTTCAGTTGACCTAGAAAAAGAAGAGTGCTCCCTTTGAGACTAGAGTGAAACTCTGACTGAAAAGGAAGAGATACACTGGAACATGTAAATTTGATACCATTTTACAAATGGAACTAAAAGGAGCATTTACCATAGTAAGCTGACAGCCTTTAGTAAAGTCAGGTTTAAGTTTGAAGAGTTCCAACTTCCACTAAGTGAATCATGTCTAGCAGTGCAGACAGATGATTCAAGCAAATTTCAGATCATTCTTCTAATACGGTTAAGCCATCCCTGAAGGTAAATGTTAAAACTATTTAATAACTGAAGCTTCAGGCTTTGCAGCTTGGGCTTTGCCCTTAGACTTTTTGGTTGCTACTGGAAATAGGATTATATCTTAAAGTTTCTTGTATCAGAAAAAGCAACACTCCAAAATTTTTACATCCTTTAGTTTTACTGCAAGCAAGCTCCTGTCTTTGGGTAATATGGATCTTTGCTATTCACAAATAAAAGGACACATTAAATGTATGCCTTCTTCATAAGTCGGTAGCTATGAATGACTTTGAGCAATTCCATAGCTTTTATTTATTGAGTAAACTCCTCACCATCAAATAGGACTCTGCTCCTGAGATGAAAAGAAGAAAGGCTGGGTACTCAGAATAATTCCAATAAAATGATGTTTATGATCCATGTATATTAACAGTGTAGCCATTTAGAGAAAGTCAGGGCTATTTATAATCATTCTGGACTTTCTCCAATCAATTATTTCCCTGTTTGAAACTCTTCAGTTGCTCTTATTTTTAGAACAAAGTTCAGACTCCTCAGCTTATTATTCAAAACTTTTCTTGATCTGGTACTTTCCTACCTTTCCCAACAACATCTGAAACTCTCACTTTTTCTCCCTGGAGATTTCGTTTCAGCCACACTTAACTACCAGCCATTACCATGACTTCTCTGTGCTTTTTTCTAACCTGTTTCCTCTTTCTGGGATATGCTCCTCTTCTCACCCACCCATACCTCCTGCAACACAGATTTCTGGGCACTAAATATACCCTACTCATTCATTAAGAATCAACTCGTGCACCACTTACTCCAAGAAACATTTCTTGACCGCCTCCTCTTCCCCTCTCTCTGGACAACAGGAATCTGTGCTCTGGTCTCCCACAACATTGTTTATTTTTATCATAGCATTTCTTACTGTGTATTATGACTATTTGTCAAAAAAAATGTTCCTTGAAGGTAGGCTCTGTGTCTCATTCTTCATTAAATATTGATACAGAGCCTGTCACACGGCAGTTGCTCAATACACTGTCATTGTTGTTGATGAATGCCGACTATGGGCCAGGCTTGTTTCCTAGAAACATACAAGTTTAGGACCATCCTTATGATGCAGGGACTGAACAAATCACACACACTGGCCTGCTCTCATTGTTGGGTTCTTAGTAAAATTTGGACTGAGTGAAATAACAAAGGCAGCTGTAACAAGAAAATAGTAATAATAATAGTAAGCAAGTACTCACAGGCAGCTTGCTGTCTCACTGCAATAACTGAAGCAGGATAATGAGGAGACCGGAATTATTGGCACATTTAGCCATATTCTTTAAAGAAAAAAAATACATACATACATACATACATACATACATACATACCAAAAATGCTCTGTACAGCTGCTCTATTTGCACTTGAGGCATCTGCAACTTAGGCATTAAAACATATGTGAAGAGTATGTCAGGGCTATTTGGGTTGAGAAACCTGGATGTGAGATCCAACTTTGTTTGTAACCATCTGTATTGCCCACAATCAGCCCCTTCATCTCCCTGGTTCTCAGTTTCTTCCTTTTACATGATCTTTGATCTCCTTTATAGTTCAAAGGTCTCATTCATTTTGACATTCTGAGCTGGTAGAGACCCTGACACACATAAAGTATTCAAAAATACATGATAGTTAAGTTTAGCCTAAACAATCTACTTATTTTAAGTTCATGCTAAAGATTTCTTCATATATAGTGGACTGTAACTTAACTGGATGTGTAAACAGAGCATAACCTACTCTTTTATCAATCAGTTTCAGCCAGTCACAGACAGACAACTATTCAAACTGTGTTCAAATAAGGCAAATGCCAAGTTGTAAACAATGCAGCTGTTTCTGTATCTTACTTTCATTTTCTATATGTCACCTTCATTTTTCTGTCCATAAATCTCTGACCATATAGCTGCCCAGAGTCTCCCTGAACCTATCCTGGTTCGAGGGACTGCTCGATTTGTAAATTATTCTTTCTCAATTAAACTTTGTTACATTTAATTTATTCAAAGTTATCCTTCTGACTACGTGAATGAATAAATGTCACTCTCCTTCCCTGTATGCTTTTGGGGTTCTGCAGAATGAGCTACAAACCATGATAACGAACTTGAAGGAGGCTGTGTCCTACAAGCATTAAGAGCTTCAGCAGCTCCCACTTTCCTCTCAATCTGCTTGAACAAGCCTTTTGATGAAGTAGTACTGGAGCACAAATTGGGGAAATACTGGACATCCTCAAGGCCAACAAGGAAATGGAGACACAATAGATGAAGATTACAGGGGCAATCCAGAAGTTCCTCAGAAAGGCACAATAATTCAACCCACTGGAGGAGAGGATGCCAACAGGGGCCTCTGCAAAGAGCAAGTGATCCTTTGAAGAAAACAAAGCTTCAGTTTTCCTATGAAGTTCTTCAGAGAAAAGCAAAACAATAATAGCAAACTTTCCTTTAGCTCTTCCCAGGCAGTGGGAATTTCAGACAGAAGATCAGCATATTTGCCCTCAAAAGCCACAGCTTGGGTGTGCCCATGTGATCAGGCCCACTGGGCATCTGTTGGCAGGAAGTCGAATGCTGCCTTTCTGATAAAGGCTTGATGGACAGCCCTTCTATATTCCTTACCCACCCTTCTTTGGGGCCAATACTGATGCCCATTACCACTCTTGGCTTTTAACCTAAAAGCCTGATGCCTACTGTGGTCTTAATTTATTGTCCAGTAGATGCTTTAAAAGGAACATGAAAAATATACAGGCATGCATGGAAAACTAAAGCATTTAGAACTTCGAGCATCTTCCTTGTAATAAATACCTAATACATATGTGTTAAATAGATTATTTGAACTATAAATATACAAGTATAATTATTATATAATACTTGTATATGTATTTTCTTTCCATTCAGCTATGCATTTCTCTCATTATTTTGTTTAGGACGTTAACTATGAAGATAGAAACAAATATAAAAAACAAAGCACCTATATTTCCAGGCACTATACTAAGCCGTCACACACATAATTTCACTTAATGCCCTCAAGGACTCTGTCATCTTCTTCATTTTACAGATAAGGAAAGTAAAGCTGAGAGAAGTTAAGTAACCTCCTCCCACCACGATCACATACTAAGTGGTATGGCTAGGATTTGAAGTCTGCCTCTAACATCTATGCTCTTAGCCACAACACCATACTGCCAAATGCTTCTTCATACGTTCTTCACACAAAAATGTGTACTATGGCATTTAACAATAAATAGTTTATTCCTTAATTAAAGGATAAATGAGAAACAGTGAAAAGCCAAGGACAAAATGTAGAACTTGGTAGTTTACCATGGTTTGAGAAAACCAATGAGACATTGTTTGGGAGGAACTATGTTGGTGTTTCTGAAGTTAGGGTACATGTATAAATTTCCCTTTCTACCCTTTGCTAATCTGGACAATGCAGATTAAGTTTTTTTTCTTATAGAATATGAGTGAAACAAATATGTAGTCACAGAAGTATGTATATGCACGTGTGTGTGTAAAAATCAAAGTCTGA
Organism: Rhinopithecus bieti; assembly: GCF_001698545.2. Classification (NCBI taxonomy): domain Eukaryota; kingdom Metazoa; phylum Chordata; class Mammalia; order Primates; family Cercopithecidae; genus Rhinopithecus; species Rhinopithecus bieti. Next base: position 1,136,161 of record NW_016814438.1, read on the forward strand.
AATACATCTTTTGAGCCTTCAGAGATTCATTTGGCCTAGAAATAGCCACAGTCCTCCCTAAAATTCTAATGCCTAGGATTTATATGCTCCTTATACAGATTAAGAAGTATTGCACAGTAGTATTACTATGACATTGAAGTTAAGAAGACTAGGATTCAAATTCTGATTCTGCTACCTACCAGCTGTGCCTCCTTGGCCAAGTTATTCAACTACTAGTGGTCTGGGTTTCCATTTCTGTGAGTTGTGGAGAGTAAAATCTACCTTGCAGGATTATTATGATGTTTAGAGATAATTTTTGTAAAATTCTTACAGTCATTTTGGGTAAAAAACAGACACATAAAAATGATGATTTTATTATTCTAGGCAGAGGAAACATCATTTTCCTATTCTGAAATGCACACCTGACACACTTCTACTCATTATGTAAGTCTTAATTCAAATGTCATATTTATTTATTCTATTAACATTTCTTAAGAAAATAATATAATGCTTTTGCTATTATAAGGTACTTGGAGAA
>NW_016814438.1:1137057-1153612 GCF_001698545.2 Rhinopithecus bieti
TTTTTTTTTTTTTAGAGGGTGTTTTGCTCTTGTCACCCAGGCTGGAGTGCAGTGGCGCAATTTTGGCACACCACAACCTCCCCCTCCCAGATTCAAGCAATTTTCCTACTTCAGCCTCCTTAATAGCTGGGATTACAGGTGCCAGCCACCACGCCCGGCTAATGTTCTTCTTTTTATATTTATTTATTTTATTTTTTATTTTTTTATTTTATTTTAATTTTTTTGTATTTTTAGTTGAGACAGGGCTTCGTCATGTTGACCAGGCTGGTCTTGAACTCCTGACCTCAGATGATCTACCCATCTTGGCCTCCCAAAGTGCTGGGATTACAGGTGTGAGCCACTGTGCCTGGCTGGGATGCCCACTTTAATGGACAGGTTAACAGACCATTATGTGAAGTGTGGTAACTGTCCAAAGGAAGCAATGTCCAGTTGGCTTTTAAGGCCAGAGTACAGGCTACAAGGAGAGTCAGAGAAGTCCACCTCGAGAAGCTTACAAGGAGTTTCCCTTACAAAGATTATAGCATGATTATGAAAAGTTTCCTAACACCCCCAGGCTAAGTGATCACTCTTTTCTGTGAACCTACCACATGATTTATATCTCTATCACAGCATTGTTCATATTGAACTGAATGTTTAATTACCTAGCTCTGCTGCTAGACAGTGAACAACTTGAAAGCAGTGGCCATGACTTTGACTAAGATGAATTTTCAGCATCACCCATAGGTTCTAACCTAGAGAAGCAGCTTGATAAATGCCTGAAAGAACTGAACTGAATTGTCATGGACCTCTGAAAAGGCAGGTGGTTAAATAGCAGGACAAACTATAACCCCAAACTGCACCTGCTTGGGATTGAAGGGAAACAAGAGAGGGAGAAAGATGACTTCATTTGTTCTTGTCTGCGAAAGTTCAGATTCAGAGCAAAGCAATGCCAAAGGCAAAAGTGCCAGGCACTACTCTCTAGACACTTCAGCTCATTTTGTTTTGTGATCTGTGATTGAACTCTGGTATAAATCCGAGGTCTATGGCCTGAGATGGTTCTTAGTGTGGAGCTTTTGGTTTACAGTGTAATGCAGTCTCTTCAAAACATGCACTCTGGAACAAGTAAGAGGTACAAATCTGATTCTTACAAGATTTTCTAGCAGAACTCTCAAGTTTTTGTGAGGCTTAGAAAAAGTTAAACATTTACAACGTGCCAATATGAAGTTCGTTTAGCCTCTGCTAATGACTTCAGTGACTTTCTTAACTATGTTACTTTCTATCTGGCTTCTCTACCTTATGTTTGCCTTAGAGAGCTGGAATGAAAACTTGTTTGCTTGGTTGGCTGATTTCATCTTTGATTTAGCAGCTCCAACCTCTACTTTCATTTTGACCCAATATTAGATGTGTTGTTCAATCCATTGTCTTGAAATCTGGCCAGATTGCAAATAAGCAATTTCAACAAGAGTAATAAAAATGGACAGAACATAAGGAAGAACATCAATTGTAATCTTTGCTTAACCTCCTGTGTGGTCCAAAAGTGTCCTTGGCACCAAATGGAAGGTGAAGAGGAAAGATAAATAGATAACTTAACTTTCACTAAAATTCGGTGATTAATAGTACCACAGACAAGATGGGAAAGAGAAATAATATCAGTATTTAGTGTGTGTTTACTATGTGCCAAACACTGTCCTATGTTATCGCATTTACATCCAATGGCAACCTAACAAAATAGGTGACAGTCCCATTTTTGCAAGGGAAGAAGTTCAGACCCAAAGTCGTCAAGATGAATAATCATTTAAGATTAAAAGCAACAAAATGATGGAGCTATAATGTGAACTTCTTTGTCTGTCTGGCTTTAATGTACATACTTTATCCATTATAAAGTTAAATAAGTGTTAGTTTTTGAAATTATCCAACTAGCCATACTTTTTGTTTCATTATAAATTTAATAATAGAACCACAGTCTGAAGTAGAAGGAACAGAGGAAATCAAATATTCCAAAGACTCCATAACTCATCATGGGAATTAACACAGAACTTCTGTATTATCTTCAGAAATTATTAGTTTGATTTCATATTTTGTGTGTGTGTGTGTGTGTGTGTGTGTGTGTGTGTGTGTGTGTTCAGCAAATTAGAGTTTTGGTCAACATTCCATTGATACTGCATTAATAGAATTCCAGTATAACACTTCATACCTTCCTTAGCTTGTTGGCTATCATTACCAGCATATTTATACTGAAACACTGAATATAATTCAAGAACCTCTATCGGAACTTCTGGGATACCCAACCTGAGGACCACTGATCAAATCTGACAGCACTCAGTGTGATTTCACATCACGTCTGCATGAATATACTCAGCTTATGTCTTTAGCTCTCTTTAATTTTTTAATTTAGTTATTTTATTTTATCAAGTATGTTATGAGTTCCTTCTCATTTATTTAAGTTTCCTCACTCAATAAACCAATATTACGATAATAGGATCCCAGACTCTAGCATTTGGAAAGAGTTGCTTATTTTTGACATTTTGGTCTAATATAATCTGAGTGTTATTTTTTGAAATTGTTCAACTAGCCATACTTTTTATTTTATTGAATGTTTTGTACTGAACATATTTTTCATGTTCTGAAATGGCAATACAACTGCAGCATATTCCAGATATCTCTCTCTCTCTCTCTTTCTCTCTGTGTGTGTGTGTGTGTGTGTGTGTGTTTGCCTAAAAGTGACCTTTTGATTATTTTATTTTTGTAAAACCAAAGAATCATTAAGGCATCCATAAATAAAGCATAAACAAATAATAGCTGTTGCCATCTTATAACACTGACAGTTTTAGCACTTATTATAAAGGTTTGCTTGACTTCAAGCCTTGTACATTGTATGAGGGAACATTAGACCATTTACTTCCAGGGCATTGATGAGGTCATAAGGCTAATTACTAAGACTAAAACCCAATGCTCCTAAACTTATCGGCTAACATCTGCCTGCTACTTGGTACTGCCTCTGGAGTCCTAATTTCAAACATTATTAGTGGTTCTTCCCAAATTAGCAAAGAAAGTCACACATGGGCCTTAGGTTGCTCAATGCCAATGCTCCCTCCCAGGGTCAGATCTGCTTTCTCAGTTCCCTTTCTTCTCGATATATCCAATTCCTTCCTATTCTCAGTGTGCTTCCCACTCTCAGGCTGCTCAGCACATCTGTCTGAGTAGGCTTCCTCATCCCTCCAGACTGACAATAGCGTCTCCTCATCTCCCCATTCTATTAATTTCCAGAAGATAATAAGCCTATGACCTATTTCAATTCTAAAAATTTTACTTCTGCTCTTTGCCACATCTATGGCAAGAATGAAGACTTTCTCAGCAATTAGACTGTCAACACTCCAGAAAACGTCAACATTACTCTGAAGGGACACACAGTTATTGTGAAGGGCCCCAGAGGAACCCTGTGAAGGGACTTCTGTCATATTAATGTAGAACTCAGTCTCCTTGGAAAGAACAAGAGGCTCTAGTTGACAAATGAAGAAACAGAAAAGACCTGGCTACTGTCTCTACTCTTTGTAGTCATGCACAGAACATGATCAAGGGTGTTACAGTGGGCTTCCATTACAAGATGAGGTCTGTGCATGCTCACTTCCCCATCAATGTTGTTATCCAGGATAATGGGTCTCTTGTTGACATCTGAAATTTCTTGGATGAAAAATAAATCCTCAGGGTTTGGATAAGGCCAAATGTTGCTTGTTTGGTATCTCAAGCCCAGAACGATGAATTAATCTTTGAAGGAAACAACATTGAGCTTATTTCAAATTCAGCTGCTTTGATTCAGCAAGCCACAACAGTTAAAAACAAAAATATAAGAAAACTTTTGGATGGTATCTACATCTCTGAAAAAGGAAAAGTTCTGCAAGATGATGAGTAAGATCTAAGAGTTGTCCAGCTACAGAAACAAGATGCTCGATGATTCCTAAGACCTATTTGTGATATATAAATGATGCAATAAAACACCTATTGACGGCCAGGCATGGTAGCTCACGCCTGCAATCCAAGCATTTTGGAAGGCCAAGGCAGGTGGATCACGAGGTCAGGAGTTCAAAACAAGCCTGACCAACATAGTGAAACCCCGTCTTTACTAAAAATGCAAAAATTAGCCAAGTGTGGTGGTGCATGCCTGTAATCCCAGCTCCTCACAAGGCTGAGGCAGGGAAATCATTTGAACCCAAGAGGCGGAGGTTGCAGTGAGCCGAGATCAGGCCACCGCATTCCAGCCTGGACGACAGAGCAAAACTATCTCAAAATAAAGAAAAAAAAATGCATATATATAGAGAGAGAGATTTGGAAATTTTTTTTTACATTTAAAAAATAAATACATTTTTTATTTTATTTTATTCTGATCCCTTTTCCCTCTGGGGAAACTGATCTGGGGAACCAGGTGTTAGAGTCACACACAGTCGATGGTCTCTTTTCCTTAAGATCATAATAGTCTAGTAGTTACAAGGACAGACCTTGAATCCACGCTTTCTGAATTTCAAACGCAGCTTCTGCCTCTCAGCTGCATATCCTTCAGCAAATTACCCAAACTCTCTCTGTCTCAGCTTCACCATATATAAAGTGAATATATCAATAATGCCTTTTTTTAATTATTATACTTTAAGTTCTAGGGTACATGTGCACAACGTGCAGGTTTGTTACATATGTATACACGTGCCATGTTGGTGTGCTGCACCCATTAACTCGTCATTTACATTAGGTATATCTCCTAACGCTATCCCTCCCCTCTACCCCGCCCCCCACAATAGGACCCAGTGTGTGATGCTCCCCTTGCCGAGTCCAAGTGATCTCATTGTTCAATTCCCACCTATGAGTGAGAACAAGCGATATTTGGTTTTCTGTTCTTGCGATAGTTTACTGAGAATGATGGTTTCCAGCTGCATCCATGTCCCTACAAAGGACACAAACTCATCCTTTTTTATGGCTGCATAGTATTCCATGGTGTATATGGGCCACATTTTCTTAATCCAGTCTGTCACTGATGGACATTTGGGTTGATTCCAAGTCTTTGCTATTGTGAATAGTGCTGCAGTAAACATACGTGTGCATGTGTCTTTATAGCAGCATGACTTATAATCCTTTGGATATATCCCCAGCAATGGGATGGCTGGGTCAAAAGGTATTTCTAGTTCTAGATACTTGAGGAATCATCACACTGCTTTTCACAATGGTTAAACTAGTTTACAGTCTCACCAACAGTGTAAAAGTGTTCCTATTTCTCCACATCCTCTCCAGCACCTGTTGTTTCCTGATTTTTTAATGATCGCCATTCTAACTGGTGTGAGATGGTATCTCATTGTGGTTTTGATTTGCATTTCTCTATGGCCAGTGATGATGAGCATTTTTTCATGTGTCTGTTGGCTGTATGAATGTCTTCTTTTGAGAAGTGTCTGTTCATATCCTTTGCCCACTTTTTGATGGTTTTTTTTTTTTTTTCTTGTAAATTTGATTGAGTTATTTGTAGGTTCTGGATATTAGCCCTTTGTCAGATGAGTAGATTGCAAAAATTTTCTCCCATTCTGTAGGTTGCCTGTTCACTCTGATGGTAGTTAATAATGCCTTTTTTAAGAGGGCTATGTTGAAGATGACATAAGTTAATTCACATAAAGTCTTTAGGAAATTGCCTAACCCACAGCAAGCACTCAATAAATGGTAGCTATTATTAGCTACTATTGACTTCCTTCAGAGATGTCCTTCTCAGTTGCCCTTCACTTTGACCTCTGGAGATGGACTTCTCAAACATTCCCCTTCCTTATGAATCCATCCTTAAAACAAGCTCAAAGCCTAATGATGAGACAAACTGCATGTTTCCAGGAGAGTCAGCAACTCTGGGGTGTTCCAAACTTGATGTTTTCCTGTACACTAGCCTGGGTTTGACCTACCCCTCCCTGGATGCTTTGCTTCAGTGAGGCAGCATAATTTAAACGGCTCCAAGGCCAGACTACCCAGTTAAGAACTCTGACTCGATTCTACTTTCAAGCGTGGATTACCTCAGGCAAGAACTTACTCTTGCTGTGCATAATAACAGTACCTAACTTATGAGGTTATGAAGATTATATATTAGTTCAATATTTGTAAAATTCTTAGAACATGACCTGCATGTAATAAATTATATATGAGTTTGTTGAATAAATGCCAGTTGCTATTAGAAGTAGAAATGTCCATTTTTGTCAAATAATGAGACTGTGCATGAGTGGATATGTTTTATATACACACACACACACACACATATGTATACATATATATACATATATATAGTGTGTGTGACATATGTATATGTGTGTGTATGTGTGTGTGTATTAAAAAAGACAGGTTGACTCCTTTATAAGTTTCTACACGAGCTTGAATTATCAAACCTTACTCCTAAATTACCACTAAAATTTCCTCAATGACTTTCAAACTTACAGTAACCACATTCATCCAAGTAACATAGCAAAGTCCTGAAAAATAATACTTATAGTAAACTAAAGCCAACTCCTGCAGCCTCGTATATACAAAACTTTTCCTACCTAAATTGCATAGGAATAAATTTGTATGGAGTATAAATCAAATACAGATAAATATGTTTTGTGATAATGAGAACTTTTAAAGTGATAGAGATACACCTCAAATTTCTGCAATCACTCATAGATCAAAGAAATTACAAATTAAATAGCTCCTATGTACCAAGCACCACATTAAGTTCCGGGCATATAATGGGAAATAATAAGAATGCTTGCCTTCCTGTTGCTTACTTAATTCCTATCTCCTTGTAGTCTTGATTGTAAGATAGAATCCACCATAAAGGAAGCAGAAGAGAAGACATGCACCTGCCTGCTGCGCTACCTGTAAACCAGGGCTAGAGGTTCCCCACTCTACGTGGACAGTTTTACCTCCTAGTTGGAATGAAGCAGAGAGGGAGACTAAGTGTTTTCCTTTTTCAATATAATGTGCATTGAACAGTCAGTGTGCACAATTTTGTAGTAGCCCTGAGAAATGACACAAAGAAAAGACAAGGTCTTTTATTTTTCTATCAAGAAACCCCAGAGAGCACCTGCAAATTGATTTAGCTATTTTAAAAGAATCAAGAAAAATTACCTGCATAAAAAAGAGTACTTAAAATAATGCTACAGTAATTTTTTCCTCTCCAGTACTTTTTTTTTTTTTTTCTTCTCCAGTCTAAGCTGGTGGTTAAAGACAGTGAAATATCTTTCATTCTAAACTTAATTCCACTCTATTCAAGCTCTGGCCAGAGTTAAATTGACTTATTTTCCATCACCATTTTTACACCTGTTAACACATTTTAAGGTAGATTCTCTGTGTCTCTGGGTACACAGTAGGCACTTTTGAGGCTGTGCTAGTTACTTGGGTGTGGGGGGCAGGATGGGAGGTGATTGGACTGCCAAATCAGTCTGTCCAGGAAGGCCTGCTCAGGAATTGGGCCCTTTTAATGAATTTCATGAAGATGTAACTTTCTAAAGGAAATCTCTGTGGACCACAAACAAGTAATGCAGTTTTTGTAACTTCTTCCCTTAGAAACAGAGAGAGCAGTTATAACCATTACATAAGCAGCTTCAGAGCATAGGATGTAGAATCTGATGACCGAGCTCTTTTATTTCCCAGGTGTTACCCCAGTTTCCTCACCAGCAATACTAAGGGACCAAATAGATTTCCTTTGCAGAAAAATCATAATGCAGGTTAGTAAAATCACCTTCTACACTGTAAAATGTTCTATATAATTACTATTCCCTCAAATCTGGAAGGATGGTTCTCTTAAAATAGGAGAATCTTATCTCTTACAAAGCAGAGATTTCACCCATACCTTGATAACAGTTTAGACCACTAATTGCTTTGGGTTTTTTGTTTGTTTTGTCTTAGGCCAAGACTTCTGTACAGAAGAAGAGGTGTATAGGGCTTTTAATTTTTCTTTCGCTACTTGGCAGAACAGCAGAAATGCCTCTGCAGCCAATGGGCATACAAGTCTGCTTCTTATAAAGCAATGTCTGATGTTTTTTGTTTGTTTGTTTGTTTTTTTGGAGACAGAGTCTCGCTCTCTCGCCCAGGCTGGAGTGCAGTGGCCGGATCTCAGCTCACTGCAAGCTCCGCCTCCCGGGTTTACGCCATTCTCCTGCCTCAGCCTCCCGAGTAGCTGGGACTACAGGCGCCCACCACCTCGCCCGGCTAGTTTTTTTGCATTTTTTAGTAGAGACGGGGGTTTCACGGTGTTAGCCAGGATGGTCTCCATCTCCTGACCTCGTGATCCACCCGTCTCGGCCTCCCAAAGTGCTGGGATTACAGGCTTGAGCCACCGCGCCCGGCCATCTGATGTTTTTAAAATATGACAAGGAAAATAACCATAGGAGCAACAAGGTGTTAGTCTTACCATGTGTTGAATCATTGTGCCAGGTAGTTTACATATGTCACCTCTAATCCTTATAATCACCCACATAAGTGTTGCTGTATCATTCTCATTTTATTGATGAGTAAAGAAGTTCAAACCGTCAGTATCTTGCCCAGAGATACAGAGCTGGTAAGCGGTAGATAGGGAATTTAAACCCAACCCTGCCTGTTTCTAAATGTTTATTTTTTGCTTCCCCAATACCTGGCCATCTATACGTGTAGAGGCAGTACACTAAGAATCCGGAAATCATTCCTGAGTTTTCCCGGGGGCTGAGATGGGTCTTCTTGAAGGTCCATCTACGTTCTCTAAACCTATCCCACTGCTTCACTTGTAATGAACCTCAACCCAGTTCAGAAGAATGAAAGGCTCACATCTGTGTGAGGGTCTCCTAGGGTGAAATTATTTCTTCACTTCCTCCAGCAATGAGATTATCTTCCTTCGCTACCTGGTAAAGTTTTCTTTCAAAAGAGCATCTTGAAATTATAGTGTGCAAGGCACTATAAACACATGTAAGATGTCTTATTGGAATGACGTAATTTTTTAAGCAGACCAAGAAAAGAAAATGGGGAGAGTGGGAAAATAATAATTCTTGTATGTACAAAATAATGAGTGTCCTGTGGGTGCCTGAGCACTGTGTGGCTAACACAGGAGATTTGGATGACTAAGTCAAAGGCCTCTGCCTCATCCTCTACCATTGTTTTAAGACACACAAATTCTCTTGAATTTGGAACCTGCAGTGCTAAAGAAACACATAGCTCTCATTTATAGAAAAATCATACTGCAGCACATTCTCGATTATCTGTACACCTGCAGAGTTGCATTAAGAAAGTTAATATCTTAGCATGGAAAATTTACCTAAGAGTTTCAAAACCATGACCTTACCCTCCAGGCACTCCTGCTTTCAAAACTGGATAAAGAGGAAGCAGTCAGGGATACCAGAGAGGGAACTAGCTATGGAGGGACACAGGCTTTGTTCACATTCTTCATATTCCAACTACTAGCTATGTGCTCTTGGACAAACTATTGAACGTCTCTGAACCTCAAATTATTATCATTAAGATATGGGGTTGTAATAGGTACCTTTTCCAAGAGTTAAATAAGATATGTCAAGTAACTATCAATATCTGATATATAATGGGGCCTAAAAGAAAGTTAGTTATTTTTGCCCAAAGCCTGAGGAGCAGATTGTAGCTCACTTCTTCTGAGAGTTTGGGAAAGGTTCTCATCGGATACAAGGATAAGCTATTAAGTGACCATCCATAATTAACTTTAATAATGTTTTTGCATAGAGTGGTGAGCACCACAGGTTAATATTTCCCATGCTTGATTTTATTAATTGCATGCACTCCAGTAGAACATATTTCCAGTGAGGCATCTCCACAACTGGATGGACCTAGGAAACCTGGTTCACAACATTCAGGCTAACTCAGTGAAAAGAGCGGCACAATAATTGGTCACATTTCTTCCACAATGATGATGGTGTGAGACATCTTCCTGAAAACTTCTGAGAAGTGGGTCAGCTCTGAAACATCTAACGCTTTGTTTTGGATTTTCTGTTTTAGTTTTCCATAAAAGCAAAGCTGTGGACTCTTAAAAATTTTCAAGGTGGGGGTGCAGGTGTATTCTCTAGCACTGGTTTGCAGTGGCTAATAAGAAACTATGTGGCTTCAAGTAATCTATGCACACAGAAGATGGAAGAAAATAATCCCGTTCCCCTAAATACAGGTTATTTAAATTCAAATGAATCAATATGGAGTACTTGACACCACAGGATTTGACCACCTCCGTGGCTGTAAATGAAAAGAAGGACTTTTCAAAGAATTTGAATCAGGTACAAAATAAAAGATGCCAGTTGTTTATAGAAGCTGGCAATTAAGAAAATGTATGAGGGTAAACAGCAGAAAGTAACTTCTTGACAACTTTTTTGGACCTTAATTCTTTGGCATTTACTTGACATCTTTGTCAGAGCCAGGCAGGGGGCCAGCATAACTTCTGCAGACTTCTCATCACCCAGAAGACAGGCGCAGCATGAATTACTTGGATGTTTCAGTCTGACAAAAACAACCAGAATCCAAAGCTTCATAATGTAAAAAGAAAAAAAACCCTATTCTAGAAACCAATGGCCTGGAAGGTCAACTTTGGTTCAAAAAATAACAACCTCAGAGCACAAGATTTTACACTTAAAAAAAGGAAAAGAACAAATATTAATATGAAGTTTTTAGTCAGTCCCTGCTGAGTAATATATACTGAGGGTTTCATTTCATTAGAATCATCAAACCTTTACTGCATGCACATATGATAAGTGCTGCGCTGGACCCTGAAATGCAAAATGTTATCCAGCAGATGTCTAATGATGGGACATCCTCTCTTCACACATTAGTAGTACAAATTATAACCCAGGCATATTCTCTGTCATTGAAGGGCTTAAAGCGTATGTCTTTATATGTGACTTGTGTGTGTAGGTATTGAGAGAGTAAGACAGGTAAATATCAAACAAACATAATACAAATTTATAAATGCTAGAGGCATTTATAACATATACAGTACATAACATATTATCTAAATCTATTGGGAAAGACATATATAATAAATATTTTAGGTACTAATGGCATAAGAGCTATAAAAGTATAAAGAATGAATTAAGAAAAACTTCATATAGGAGGTACATTTTAACTGCACTTAGAAAGGCATGTACAATTATGCCAGTTGAAGAAACAGTGGGAGAGAAGGTTTTCTCAGACATCTTTGTATAACATATACATAAATAAATGATGATAATGATGCCTTCTCTAGACTTATAGTTATAATCATCATCAAATTAATATTTCTTATAAAACAAGTGATAATTAACATTGGGTCATAATGTATTCAATGAAATATAAACAACAAAAGCAAGCATGCATCAAATCCTAGGCACATCAGACTACGATTATTGTTGTCTAGGTATTTCAACAGACCAGTGCGGTAGAAATGTTTTCAAAATTAAGTCTGATGATCGAAATTTTGTCCTGTGTAAATTTTCCAAGATTAATTCCATTAGCCTATTCACTCATTTCTGCATTTATTTAAAATATCTTTATTAAACACCTATAGATAGTCAGGTAGCCATTAGATCATAAACTCCTTGAGGATGCATTATGTACTCATTAAATGTTTGTAGATGACTTGCAGATGAGAGCTCACATCTAGTCTGTGACACAGTCGGTTCAGTAACTTCTGTCATAGAGATGTGAACAGTATTTGGGGGCTAAAGAGGCTCCTATTAGGCTTTCTAGCATTTATTACCGAAATTTGGTGTGAATATACCCTGAAATGATTTCCATGTGCAGCAAATACTACATGCCCCTCTTTAGTTGTATGAGTATTCATTAATATTAATCATACATACCATTTACTGGGACTTTACCATGTGATAGTTATGGTGCTTAGAACTTAGCATACTCCAATTCATTCTCACAATAATTCCATAAAGTAGGAATTATTAGCCTCTTTTACAGATGAAGAAAATGAGGCCTAGAAACCTTAGGTAACTTACCCAAGGTAACATAGCTAGTAAAAACAGGAACTAGATTATGAACAAGATCTACAAAACCTGTGACCCAAGTCATCTTATTTGGCACTTTTGATTACAAGCACTTGAGAATAGAGGCCACTTAGAATAATATGCGTGTTAATACCTAAAAGGACCTTGGAGACGCATTATTCACCCCCTTCATAGAAGAAGAAACAGGTTGGTTCTGATAGCTTGATTACCAAAGGCCTATTTTGTCACTAGTGCAAAGGGCACATCCATTCTAGGGTGTTTGTGTCATAGTTAAATGGATTCAGAATGAATGCTAATGCTTCCCAGTTTAATACAGAGACACAAGTAGATACAATTTGTGTGAGAAATTGAAATCTAAGGGGAAGACTGTAGCTTCTTGACTTTCATTTTATTTCATTTTTCTCTATTGTACCCTCTTATCATTTGGATATTTGTCTCCTCTGCATCTCATGTTGAAATTTGATACCCAATGTTGGAGGTGGGGGCTGGTGGGAGGTGTTTGGAGCATTGGGGTGGATCGCTCATGCACTGCTTGGTGCCTTCCTTTTGGTAATTAGTGAGTTCTCATTCTTAGTTCTTGCTGGAACTGGTTATTGAAAAGAGCTTGGCATACCTCCCTCAACCCCCGCCCCGTCTCGCTCGCTCGCACTCGCTCTCTCTCTCTCTCTATATATATATATACGTATGTGTGTGTGTGTGTCTGTGTGTGTATATATATATCACACACACACACAACCTCAAGCCCTCACCAGAAGCAGATGCTCCTGCCATGCTTCTTGTACAGCCTGCAGAACCATGAGCCAAATAAAAATTTTTTCTTTATAAATCATTCAGACTCAAGTATTCCTTTATAACAACACAAAGACAGTGCCACACTGCCTCATTTCTGAGTAATTATGATTTCCTATTTTTTTTCTAAAGCAACAAAATGAATAAAATGTGAATATTTACAAATGACATATAGGGCTTTCTTTGATATCTCCTTCAATGATTCAGGTATGAAGCTTCCAAGTACTTAAACTACATAAGCTTTGAATTGGGGCCATTTTTCTTTGCAGGTTTTGTTCTTTGTTTTCTTCCTGGATCTTGAGTACTGACATGCACTCAAAAGTTCCACAAACCTTAGAGCTCTTAAATGTGACCATTAAGGATTCTCTGATGAATCCTTAATACCACTAATTCCCTAGTAACAGTTTCCTTATAGAGTGTCACCATGTACAAATATCCCATTTTCAAAAAGGTGGTAACAGACCATTAAAATGAATTGTGATACTCAGCAGAAAATATTCATTTTTATATAATGGGACCAACTCAGCATCCTACAGAATAAAGCCGCATGAGGTAGATATTAGCAGTGAAGGAGAAAGGCTGTGTAATGAATAGGGTGGAGAGAAATTCATGTATTAAATAAACCCAAATGTTTGATTTCAGGGTATTGATGAATTAGGCGCTAATGCATACAGCTACTCATAGTGGCTATGATTTGTGTGTTTTGTAAAATGTTATTAAACAGGAAAATCAAGGTACTGCATTTTTAAGGGGGAAGTTATGCAAAAATGTATTTTGTGTAACTCTTTATTTGATAAGTTTGCTGTCTACTGGAACTGGCCTGCAGCAAAATAGTGAGGTGGCCAGATCTTGTCTTTGGCCCATCTTGTGCTTTGATTACTCTGAGACTGCCTGTGGCATGGCCCTGAAGGCGTGCTTTATGCCTGCAATCCTAGTTCTAAGGAAGGATTCCAGGGAAAATCACAGAGCCACACCAATTCTGCCCTTCCAGAAGTGTATCTCCAAACTCATACCTGCTCTTAAAGTTGCTCAGAAATCCTAGAGATGACTCTAGGGAGTTCCCTTTTCTCATGTTCCTTCAGAGACTATTCCAAATTCCACCACATTCTTTGAGTCCATAATGTCATCTCTCTCCCTCAGAGAGTAAATACAAGGTACCAAGAAAGGACCCTTTCAGCTTCCAGGTGATGTGTACTCTAGTAGCCTCTATTTCAAAACTAATGTACCCCATGAGCTAAAAATTGCATCTATTCATTCCATCTCCTCAGAAATGTATCTCTTTCCTCTATTTTAACTTTTTCCTCTGAAGCTGCTGCAAAAGTCTGCCAACATTTCTTTAATCCATTCTTTACCTCTCATTCTCCTTTCACCAACTACAATTGAACTCTCCTCCCTCATTACTCCACTGAAACCACCCATGTGGAAGTCACCAACGACTTCCTAATTACCAAATGAAAAGAATCTTCTCTCTCTTTTGTTATAGGTATTGGAGATGTGGGAGTTTTGGCCTGAGACTAGACATTTTTGTTACTGAACTGAGACTATTATTGAGAAATTGGACATCTTAATTACTGAATGGAGATCATTATTTACAGTTAAAAGGCTCAAAGAAGCTTGAGCCAACTGGAGTAGTCATACAAAGCAAATAGTGAGAAGGTACGAGAATCTTGTTTATTTTGTTTACACTGATGAAGTGACAGGCACAGTGGGATTAAGAAACTTCGCAATATCCTATATCTGGTAAGTAGCAGATCTTGATTTTGAAGCCAGAGAGCTATGCCCCTTCTTGCTTAACCTCTTATTAAACTGCTATTCATAGTCTCTTATGTTGTTACTTTTTCAATAGTATGCTTCAGAGGCTCTCCCAATAAGTATATACTGATTGCAGTAGTAAAGAGCTGAACTATATTTTATTGTGTAACTATGCTATAATATAATAGATTTTACCATAACAGAAAACTTACAATAAACTTTCCTATATATATAATTTTTGTGCATTTATTGAAGTATGGTTTTCATGGTAAATCTCTGGAAATGGAATTTCTAAGTCTCAAGGATCTGTGCTTTTTAAAAAGTGATGGATACTATCAAAATGCCCTCCAAAGACACTGTACCTTTTTTTTTTTTTTCTGAAAGCAAACATTATCTTACTTGACCTTTCTGAGCTATTTGACTTTGTTGACTCCTTCATCAATATATTCGTTTTCATGATACCGTTACCTTCCAGTTGATCTCTAACTCTAACTCTGCCTGCTCTTCCTCCATCTTCTTTAGAGCATCCTCTCCCTCCATCTCCCCTTTAAACACTGGGTATTCTCAGGCTCACTCCTTTTCTTTTCATCTGTAAGTTCTTCCCAAGTGATTTCATCATACTTATTGTTACAACTATAAGAGTTAAACTGCACTCCATATTGTCTTAGAAAATCTTAGCCTTTTCCTGTTGTTATGTAGTATTTGTGTACTTCTGGACCAATTAATTATGCTAATGGGGGAGAACTCAGTGATACTGTTGATACTAAGATATTCAGTAAAGTTCAGATCCAGAAAACTTTCAGAGTTCACAGGAAGATGCTATGTGTCTTGAGACAAATAAAAATATAAGCTTTCAAAGCCATGAAGGGAACAAAGGTCACTCATCTTCTGTCTCCTGGGGAATTTCACACTGCTTGAGATGGTCACAGGTTGTTGGAATCCAAAATCAGGTGAAGCCGTTGGTATTGAAAAACAGACCATGGCTTGTGAATTATTATGTTGATATGATGGCATTTGTAACTAATGAGGCATTGGGAAATGTTTTAATGGGAAAAGGGATTTTTGTGACTTGTATAAGCTGTGGAAAAATGTAACCTTGGAGACTGGTCTAGAGACATCTGTAACTTTGCTTCCATAACACTAGTAGGCACCATGAAAGGTGAAAACTCTGTGATCCAGTTCAGCATCAAACTTTTCCATATATTCTTAAGACCCCAAAGAGTCATGAGTACCAATATACAGGTTTTAATGCCAGTAATAATGAAGTGGTCAGAATTATTGGAAGGTGGAGGAGGTACATTGGGAGATGAAGAATATTCCTGTAAATATATGAGTAAAGACTAGCTAATATAGCAGTAGAGTTTTAGAGGGAAAAGAGGGAAAAAATAGGCTTGTCTGGAAGAATGATAGATGGATGATTATGAAAGAAGCTATAAAACCTAAGCAAGAAACATGCAACATTTGAATACATGAAGAGTGTTCTGTGTTCCTGGAAGAGCCAATATTGTAAATGTGTCACTTCTTTCCAGAGTTTGTCATAGCTTTAATGCAAAACCAAGTTAGACATTTGTGTGTGTGTGTGTGTGCTTGTGTGTGTATGTCAGTTTCTTTTTCTTGAGTTTTGTAATAGTCCAATGAGAGATAATAGTAGAGGAATGGAAGATATGCAAGCGTTATTTAAGAGATAGATTTATATCAATGTTTGATTATTGATTAGGTATATGGGCTATGGGAGGAAATTTAGGGTAATGCACACCCTTCTGTCTTGAGAGATCGATTGGATCACTGTAGCATTCACTGTCACAGACAAAACAGGAGCAGGATCGTGTTTAAAGAAGAAGGCAATGAAATCAGCTTTTGACATTTGAAATCAAACTGTTTATGGAATGTGCAAGGAAAGATTTTTTCAATAGCTTTGGGATAAAATCTAAAGTCAAGAAGATAGGTCTGGGATAAGTTTATTGATTTGGACATTAGCATATAAAAATAGACATGCCGGCCGGGCGCGGTGGCTCAAGCCTGTAATCCCAGCACTTTGGGAGGCCGAGACGGGCGAATCACGAGGTCAGGAG
>NW_016814438.1:1153929-1195810 GCF_001698545.2 Rhinopithecus bieti
TAAATAAAAAAAATAAAATAGACATGCCAAGAAAATAAAATTAATTATCATTTTTAGTACTTACTGAATACCAGGGACCAGGTTCAACTGCTATAGGTATTATTTCATTTAAACCTTTTAACTATTATTGTTAGATCCATCTTACAGATGAGAAAACTAAAGCTTAAGTTATTAAGTGATTCACCCAATGCACAGCGTTAGCAAGAGGAAGAACCTGGATATAAATCTAGGCACTCCAAATCTTAAGTCAGTGTGCTTCACAGGATAGTGCAGGACAATGGTGAGGTATAACAGAATCCAATATTGGAGGTTTTTTTTTTTTTTTAGACAGGGTCTGGCTCTGTTGCCCAGGCTAGAGTGCAGTGGCGTGATCTTAAGTCACTGCAACCTCTACCTTCCGGGTTCAAGAGATTCCTGCCTCAGCCTCCTGAGTAGATGGGATTACAGGCATGCATCATCATGCCTAGATAATTTTTGTATTTTTAGTAGAGACAGGATTCCACCATGTTGGCTAGACTGGTCTCCCACTTCTGACCCCAAGTGATCTTCCTGCCTTGGCCTCCCAAAGTGCTGGGATTATAAGTGTGAGCCACCGCACCTTGACCAATATTAGATTTTTAATAATTAAAGTAGACATGATTCCAGACTTGACAGATGTAGAAAGAAATTCAGAGCAGTTTCAATTCTAACTGAAGGCACTTTCAAAAAGATCTAAGTTACATTAAACTGAAATGAGCTTCCTAGTAACTTCCACCTAATGCCTACCTTGAAATCCCTGCAATCAACAGAGCAAGACCAAAGTCTCCTAATATAGTCAGTTATTTGAAACCAGTAAGTAATGAGTTTCCATATGCCTGCCTCCACTAATGACTCCCTTGTTACCTCAACATCATTTATCCTTTAGTTAAACATCCTCACTTGTTTAGATAGTCTCTTACATGATCAACTTGAACTGGTCTCACATGTGTCAGCTCCTGCTTGCATATTTCTCTTGCACTATCATGACAGGAGCAGACACATTAGAAGCATTCAAGAGTGATGATCCTGCTCCCTAAGTTATAATTCTACCAGTATATGTTTCCTCCTAACTTATGGGATATTAGAGCAAATATTTCCACTTGGGTCTCAGGAAAATGTCTCCTGCTCCTCTCAGTGTCAGGCATTCTCTTGTCTCTTTCATGCAATAACAGGTGGGGCAGGGTGAGGAAGAGGATGGAGGAATTAGTAGCTTATTGTCTCTTCTAGCCTTTCTTGGGAGAGGCATTTGGCATCTCCATCATTCCAGAATTCTAAGACATTCCTACAGAAAAGATCTTTAGCCTTAGGTTCCTCATGCAAACTCAGTGTTAGTTATAACTCAGCTTTTCTATTTGTAGATGACCAAGTATATAAGACTGAATGCTTTCTTAATAGAATATGAAGTGATGTCTTATAACTCTAGTAATACATTTTACAGTATCCACAAGTCACACCATGAACCTGAGGACCCTCTTTTCTGAAGATCCAAAAGCTTTCTTCTCCATTGCTATCATAAGCAATTCACCCATGGAGCCTCTTTGTAACCCCTATATCCTCCTAGAAGTGAAGTTTTTTGTGACACTCACCTCATCCCATCTCTCAATGAATCTTGAAGATTATCACATTTGTGTAATTTCTTCTCACTTATTACAAACTGTGAGGGCAGGGGCTATGGATTACTTACCTTTAAATGCCCTATATCATCTAAAGCATAACTGGACATTCATAAATGTTTTCTCAAAGAATTGCAGTCTACCATGGATCACTTTCCTGGGGGGAGGGACAATTTTTTACCTGCTAACTATGCCAATCTTTGATCCCTACTTTCTTATCTGTAACTGGGAATAAAATGGTAGCTTTCTCACAGGGTCATTGGTAGGATATAATCAAATAATGAATGGTACACAATAAATCTTGCCTATAGTCACCATTTAGTAAGTCCTATCATTTATATCATTATTCCAACTGTATTAAAGGACGTGCCTGTTTGGATGAACAGAGGCAAGATGGCGCACTTCCGGGTTCTTCATCACCAACTTTTCCCGTGTGCGCGAAAATGCAGCCGGCACCCGGGAAGGTGCAGACCAACTGGGCATGCGCCAGGTGACGTCAATCCGAAGAGACCAAGATTTACCTGGTCACACCTGCGGAACACTCCCCGACACGCCCATGCCCGCCTATTGCCCTCCCACTCCCAGAAAAGCCGCTCCCGGGGAGCCGGCAGCACAGACTTCCCAGCCCCCCACTCCTGTCGGGACTGCATTAGGAACTCTGCCCGAGAGCTCCACCGGGCGACTCTCTTGGCCTCCTTTGCCGGAGGCCGACAGACCTCTCCCTACCCACCTTCTTCCCTGAAGCTAGGTGACCAAAATAAATTTGCAGTTTTGCTCCTACCCTTGCCTACTCGCTGGTTCTTTTGTGCCCACTCTGGTGGTCTTAGAAAAACAAATCAGTGCTGTTTTGAATTTTAATATTTATTGGCTTCTCTCTCTAGCTGGCTGGTATGTCCAATATCAGGGCCTGGAACTTACTTACTTTTTTGTACATGGCACAAAGAAAATGTTTGTTGGATCCAAAGCTACCTCACACCAACCCTTTGCTTCATCACATTCATTCCCTTACTTTAATAGTGTGTGCTGGCATGAAGTTCAGAGGCAAGAGTTTGCTGACACTCCTCTCTTGGGACCCCGATGTAGCTCTGGTTTCAGCAGACTTCCTATCACTCTCTTCCTCTCCATCTTTTGTCCTCAGCAGATCACCTGTCTCTTTAAAGACTGGAGCTTTGGTAAACTCACTTTTTTCTATCCTGATTTATTCAAACAGAAGCCTCCTTGAGATAGAAACGTATCTAAAGGTT
The DNA here is from genome assembly GCF_001698545.2 of Rhinopithecus bieti. Classification (NCBI taxonomy): domain Eukaryota; kingdom Metazoa; phylum Chordata; class Mammalia; order Primates; family Cercopithecidae; genus Rhinopithecus; species Rhinopithecus bieti. Next base: position 1,156,805 of record NW_016814438.1, read on the forward strand.
TTATAGCATTTCTGAATTTCTGTTTCTCTTAATTGAAGTTCCATTTGTAATGTGTAAACATTTGTTTCCCCTAGAAAAATGAAAATGCTGGCCAGCTGTCTATCTTTGATATATGAAAGACTCTGATCTGCCCTGTGTGTTGTACCCATTATCAATAGGTTTGCAAGGTAATTTAACCATTCTATTTCCTCCCATCCCATTCCAATCTCCTCTCATTTCATATTTTACAAAAACTAGAAACATAAGCAGAACACTGACCTATAATCCAGTTACTCAGTTTCTACAAAGAGTGGCAAAAACCTCAAGAGAACGTAAACATACTTTGACTCCATATGCTTTAATGTTGAGCAGCCTGCTTGGGGTTGTCCAATGGCACAAATAATCCTCAATCTCCTTCGAGCCAAGAGTTACATTTTTCTGTTATCCTGAGTGATTTACTAGAGAACAGAGAAAATAAACTTAATGGGCTACTGCATGCTATTTCTTAAGCAAAAAAACAAAACAAAACAAAAAAAAACACTAAGTTACAGAGAAAATAAATATTCAGAAGAAAGGCCCAGATTTGGAGAGATGGAGCTCACCAGAAGAAAGAACATCAGAATTTAAAGTCAGAAGATCTGGGTGTGACTCTTGGCTTTGTCTCATCATTCTGTGACCATGGACAATTCAAAATCTCTCTAAACCTCTTTATCCTCATCTGTAAAATAATGACCAAACTGTACTTTGTTGTTTTTTTTTTTCATAGAGTGGTTGGGAGAATTAGACGTATGTGCAAGTGCTTGTAAATAGCAGGAAACTATGCAAATGTTACTCTTAATTTCTATCAGGGGGCCTTTTCATCCACCCAGGCAAATGTTTCATTAGCCTGTGCTCAAATGTTCTGAATGGCATTCTGCCAGTTCATTTCCATTCACTAAAACAATCAACGTTCCAGTAGAATATTGATCTGGGCCTCAGAGTAGAAAGCAAGACTAATTTATTCATGACTTAGTAACAGAGATAAAGAAAAGATGTGTTACCTTAGGTCAATTTTCATAACGTACAAGAAAGACAAAAGAACCACACAGACACCATTAACAACAAACCTCATAGCACAAAGCCTCTGCATGGAAAGAAACCCAGTCCTACTAGAGAGAGGACTGTTGTTTCATATGGCATGCATCGACAGGTTGGAATCATGATGCATTCAGTTCCAAGTTATCATCAGTAGCAAAGAAACTTTTCCATGTGTATAACCAGTCCAATCTTTCTGAAGTATTCAGAAATATATCCAACATCTGTTCACTTCTCTGCAAAGACATCCATTTGACTCACTTGAGCCAAGGAAACAAAAATTGCCATATAAAACATAGGTCTGCTTGCTAAAAAGGCTACTCAGTATATTAAAAATGTGAATCAGCAAAACAATACAATATACTGAAATTTTAGAAAAACTTGATCATACTAAGAGTATAGCCAAACGTAGTGGAAGAGAAATACAAGTTAAATATAGTAGCAGGGAGAAAAGAAAAATACTCTGGACTAGATGTCAGAAATCTAATATTCTGCTCCTATGTTTGGGATCATGAAAAAGTCTCTTTACTCTATCCCATTTCCTTAATTGTGAAATAGGATAGTTGAATTTAAACAATCTAGACCATAATGGAAACAGAGAGATCATAGTTCAAATCTCTATCCTAGCACTCTCTAATGAAGTCACCTTAGGAAAAAAATCTCTAAATAATTAGAACCCTGGTAACTTCATCTGTCAATGGGACATAAAATAATCTCCCTCAAAAAATTATAATAGGGAATGGAAAAAAAAAGTATTGAAAATACCTGGAGCATAGTAGGTATTTGAACTATTTTAATTCTCTACCCCCAACAAGTTCATATTTCTGTTTATTATGTCAGGATCAGTTCACGCTAATAGTTTTGTTTGTAATAATTGCTGTTTATTGAGCAACAACTCTGTGCCAGGTGTTATCTTTATCCGTAATCTTAACAACGATACTTCAAGTAGTCATTATTGTCCCCATTTACCATATGACAAAACTGAAGGCCAGAAGGATTAAAAATCTTTGCTAGGATCACACAGCTAGTAAAGCTAAAGCAGACATCAAAAACCTGATATGACTGATTTAACAGGCTAATCTGTCTCCCCATGGACCTGTAATAACAATGATAATCATAGTAATAATAAAAACAAACCTATTTTAATCTAATTGCCAAAAAGTTCATAACAGTGATCCTTTAGAGCACTGCAGCTTACTGAACTCACCTAAAAATGTGTGAGATAAGCAATAGCAAATAGGGGCTTTGATGGAATGACTACAGACAGAAATGCTGTAAAGAGCCACAGAAAAGAGCAAAGAGCCATAGCTGTGGCACTGGCAAGCCTGGCTCCCTGCCCCTAGAGCATTCTTTTTTATGAGACCCGCTCTATGGCCTACACATTGGACCAACAATACTCAACCATTTTGGCGCCAGGAACCTGTGTTGTGGAATTTTTTTTTTTTTTTCCATGAATGAGAGGGGTGGGGAGACAGATTCAGGATGAAACTGTTCCACCTCAGAACATCAGGCATTAGATTCTCATAAGAAGCACACAACCTAGACCCCTCAGATGCACAGTTCACAATAGGTTTCCTGCTCCTATGAGAATCTAATGCTGTTGCTAATCTGACAGGAGGTAGAGCTCAGGCAGTAACGCTCACTCACCTGCTGATCTCCTCCTGCTGTGTGGCTTAATTCTTAACAGACCACGGACCAGTACCATTAGGCCACACCCAACTGCAGGATCTGCTTCCAATATTGTTTCCAGTCAAAATTTAATGTAGTTGTTAACTGATCTAGCATTGCAGCAAAGGCTGCTAATTAACCTCCAATAAACATTCATTCCTTCTTCCTTAGAGGACTATTCCACCCCCCGACCTTTTAGTTGGGTATATAACCATGCGTAAGAAAGATCACATTTCTCTGCCTTCTTGGAAGCTTTGGTATAGCAATCTGACTTATTTCTGGATAATGTAATTTAAGTAAACATGTGCTGTGTAGGAACTATTCCAAAATGGGGAATGCAGTGGGTGGCTTATTTACTGCTTCTTTCTCCCTTCTTCTTTCCCTCTTACTTTCTATAGGATAAAATGTATACATGATGATTTAATTTTGAACTACCATCTTGGATGGGAGATGAACTATTTATGTTGAGGGTGGTTTGAGTGACTAGATAGAAGGATCCTGAGTCCCTGATGATTATGGAGTTATCAACTTTGATTAGAATCCTTCTTTCTAGGTTCATTTAAGTGAGTGATATAGATGAAATGTTTGTATCTCCACCAAATTCATACATTGAAATCTAACTCCTAGTGTGATAGTGTTAGAAGGTGGGGCGTTTGAGTAGTGATTAGGTCATGAGGCTGGAATCCTTATGAATGGGATTTATGCCCTTATACAAGAAACTGTAGAGGGCTCTTGATACGGTTTGAATGCTTGTCCCCTCTAAATCTCATGCTTAAATGTTATCCCCAATGCTAAAGGTAGGGCCTGGTGGAAGGTGTTACAGTCATGGAGGCAGATTCCTCATGAATGGTTTGGTACCCTCCCCATGGTAATGAGTTAGTTCTCACTCTATTAGTTCATACAAGAGCTGGTTGTTTAAAAGAGTCAACACTTCCTCACCTATCTCTTGCTCTCTCTCTGGCCATGTGACATACCTGCTCCCCTTTTGCCTTCCAACACAAATAAAAGCTTTCTAAGGCCTCACCATAAGCCAACACATGCTGGTGCCATGTTTGTACAGCAAGTAGCCCTCTTTTATTTATAAATTACCCAGCCTCAGGTATTTCTTTATAGCAATGTACACTGGACTAACACAGCTCCCTAACCTCTTCCAGCATGTGAGATTACATCAAGATGGCGATCTATGAATCAGGAACTGAGCCCCCACTAAACATCAAATCTGTGGCCACCTTGATCTTGGACTTCCAAGCTAGCATAACTGTGAGAAATAAATTTCTGTGGTGTATAAGCCACTTAGTCTATAGTATTCTGTTATCACAGCCTGAATAAGCTAAGACAATGAGAAAGAAAGGAACTTCTTTATTTTTGTTTCAAGTATTCTCTGACTCACAGACAAATTTAATTCTAACTGACAAAAATATCAAGTCCAACTTGTAGGTAGCCTCAATCTAATTGTATATCTTCTGGGTAGAGCTTTGTCTTTTTTTTTCCAACACTTTAAAATTTGAAGTCCTGTCTAAAGTGTGGGCTCTCTATTGTGCACCTCAATTCCCATTAGGTCTCCTATAATGCCTTTTCCAGACTCCTTTCATCTTGCTCTAGGTCTAGACTGGAATGTCATCCTCTCAATATATCTCTTAACTACCAATAAACTTCTGGATGCAAAAATCTCTTGATGTTTTCCAGATATCTAGAGATGCTAGAAGCTCTATTACCTCTTTGGGGCATGGCAGTACTTTTATGATTATTTAGAGCAAGAAACACACAACTTACACGCAGATATCACAGATCCTAAGAATAAAAAGTGTGAAATAAAATAAGTTACCGAATGACTATCCTTCACTCTTTTTCCCAATTTCTTGCCCTGGAAATTATCATTTGGATGTTGATTTTCAATAATGTCTCTCTAAGATGCTAAATCAACTATGAGGTATGTGAGGGCCAACAGTTCGTACAAGACCACCCTCTCTTCTGATATCAGTTGCAAGTTTGGGTGATTCCCAAGGTTACATTCAACTTTTATCATTCACTAGAAAGACTCATAGAATTCAGTGAAAGCTGTTATATTCACGACTGTAGTTTATTAAAGGAAAAAAATTGACATTAAAATCACTCAAGAAAGGTGTCCACTGGGCAAGGTCCAGAAAAGGTGCCAAACATGGGGCTTCTGTCTTCTACTCATGAAGTCATGAACACATTACTCTCCTGGCATTGATGTCTGACAATATGCACAAAATATTACCAACCAGGAAAGCTCACTTGAGCCCTAGTGCTCAGAGTTTTCATTGGGGCTCCATCACATACTGTTTGTATGGCTGAAATTTAGTCTCCTGTCCATGTGGAGACAGAATTGATACCACATGATCCAAAACCCCCATTAAAAATCACAGTGTTAGACTATCCAATGGCAAAAGCCCCAGGCAAACAAAGACATTCCTACCAGACATCATGTTCTAAGAACCTGGAGATCACCTCCCAGGAACTGAGGGTAAAGGTCAGACTTCTCTTTGGATAATGTTAAATTCTTCATTACACAGCTTTCCTCTTAACTCCCAGGATCCTGGATTTGACATTGACACCTCTGATATTTTACTGGGCACCCTGACACTCCATTTGCTCTGGCAAAACATGTACTATACTATGGTTTGTGCTATTTTTGGCATCTGCATCATCATAATGGTGTGTCTTATCTCTATAACCTTCTGAGGACTGGTCTGATAGCTCTTTTAAGGAAGTAAATATGATGGGCAGACCAACTTGACCCAGAGTAGAAACATTAGGATCTGAGGCAGGGCAGGAGAGGGATGCTTTTGTCCAGGCCTAAAGAAAATAATCCTCAGTTTGAACTAGACTATGATGGAACATGCTGTAAAAGAAGGAAAATCTACATCCCACACCAGCCTTTTCATTTATGCATTTTCATATGAAAGCCATTTCATCAACAGTATTGAATATGAAGAGATATATAAATATACACATTGACCCAAGCAATAGGAAGTATACTGCAAATGGAGATCTCACTGCTTCTGATAAAGGCAAGGTGATTGAGTGGGCCTGTTTCTTTCTGTGATTTCCCGAATCTACGATTTAAATGAAATTGATGAAATAAAATGTTTCATCGCATGTTATAAATAAACTCTCTGGCCTGAAGGACTCAACTTCAAGTTGCACATTTTTATAAAGAATACATTACAGTTTAATGTGGCAGTGGGAGGATCTAATTCAATTCAAGCAGTGATGATTAATTAAAGTTAGTTTGCAAAATTTTTTTATGATCTTCAGATATATCATAAAATAAAATTTTATGACTTTGTTACCATATATGCTCCCACTCTACAGGTAAAGTCACCTGAAATTTCTTCATACAGAAAAAAATGCCAAGACATAATGTTTATTTGTAATTATGCCTTTGCATGTAGTTTTTTTTTGTTTGTTTGTTTTTTGTTTTTTGTTTTTAACTGCATGGTCTAGAGGTGTTGTGAGATGGTTTCTTGGCTTAAAGGCACTTGAATAACAATGAAGGCTGAAAGCATCAGAAGTAATTGCCTTGTAGAATGCATTACAAAGTCTCAAATGTAACAATACAATTTAACTGAGAACCAGGTTATCTATCTTGTCTCAAGTTTCCTTAAAGAAGCACAAGACATACTGAATTAAGGGTAACAAGAAGGGAGTAAAATCTTACCTGGACAAAATGCATGTACCCCTCCCCTATGCATGTTTTGGCTTTAATTTTTTTCTCTGTAATTTCTCTAGTTAAGAAAGGGTCAGCCTGTACTAGGGAACCATAAGTGGAAACACATGTGACATGATAACATGGAAGTAGAGGGCCAGCTTCTCACATCATCCTGGTTTCATAGCCATTCATTCAGATGTCAGTATCAGATCATCAGTACTTAGAATCAGTTTCTTTGTAAATCTGATTGTGTATTTTTTTTTTTTTTAGATGGAGTTTCACTCTTGTTGCCTAGGCTGGAGTGCAGTGGTACAAGCTTTGCTCACCGCAACCTCTGCCTCCCAGGTTCAAACAATTCTCCTGCCTCAGTCTCCCAAGTAGCTGGAATTACAGGCATGTACCACCACACCCAACTAATGTTGTATTTTTACTAGACAGGGGTTTCTCCATGTTGGTCAGGCTGGTCTCCCACTCCGGACCTCAGGTGATCAGCCTGCCTCAGCCTCCCAAAGTCCTGGGATTACAGGTGTGAACCACCATGCCTGGCCGTAATCTCTCTTTAAAAGCAGTCACAGGCCAGACATGGTGACTCACGACAATAATCCTAGCACTTTGGGAGGCCAAGGAGGGTGGATCACCTAAGGTCAGGAGTTCGAGACCAGCCCCGCCAACACAGTGAAACTCCATCTCTACTAAAAATAGAAAAATTAGTCAGGTGTGGTGGCACACACCTGTAATCCCAGCTACTAGGGAGGCTGAGACAGGAGAATCTCTTGAACCTGGGAGGCGGAAGTTGTGGTGAGCCGAGATTAAGCCACTGCACTCCAGCCTGGTCAACAGAATAAGACTCTGTCTCAAAAAAAAAAAAAAAAAAAAAAAAAAAAAAAAAAACAATCACTTCTTAGTTTGAAGGTCCTGGTCAGATCCTTCCAGTCAGCGATTAAACCTGAGAACTGAGAAAAGGTGGAGCTATAGGTTTATTTTTATTGTTAACAAATCGGAGCATTTTCTGAGCCAGCCTGCTCAGTTAAAATTAAGCCCTGAGAGGAAAAGCCCTACCAGGTTACAGCATAACATCACCCTCTTCCAATTTCCTAGCCAACAAGACCACTTTAAGAGGTAAATAATTTCCTCTGTTTATTACTGGAAAATATGTTTTCCTTAGTATGTCCTTCTCCCAATCTTTACCTTCTTCTCCATTTTGAGGATCACCTCAGATATTACCTATTTAACTTATTCTGTATTACACTTTCTCCATACAGAAAAATATACCAAGACATAATGTTTATTCATAATTATGCCTTTACAGGATGGAGATATATATATATATATATATATATTCTGCATGATCTAGAGATGTTATGAGATAGATAGTTCCCCGACTTGAGGGCACTCACCACCTCCTCTTTGTCCCTCCCTTCCCTGACCTAAGGCTGGATCAAAGATTGCTGTCCTAGGCTCCAAGAATGAACTCTGGTGGCTACCTCAAACAAATTAGAATCTATTCTAACGGTCTATTTGACAGGATATCCTAAAAGGCGGGTACCTTGTCTTATGAATCTGTGTGTCTCCAGAGTATACACAGAGCTCATCAAATATTTGTTGAAAAATGCATGAATGAATAGGGCAAGAACACAGAATATTTATTTACTGTATCTCTTACTCTTTCTATCCCTAGAATGACTCTAGTTTCTCTAGGACTGTCTTAATTTATGACTATTTACTCGGTGCACTTACATATTACCTTTCACTCTCAAAAAATAAATGGGTTTGAATGACAAATTATATAGTCAAATACTATTCATGCCTAAACCTGTTTGTAGGCCCCTTATATCTGGACCCTGAGGTTCTGTCATCCTTAGATCCAAGTTACCATATCTAACTTTTAATCATGGGCTGACACAGGACGATAATCTTTTACTTCAGCCAATTCCACTCCTGCTAGTTTCCCTCCCTTCCCCTACTCAAATCAAAGGGCCTTGCAACTGTCTTGTCTCCAGATCTGGTGCCCCAGCAGCCAGGCCATGACTAAATGACACCTGTTTTGAAGTCCTAGGCCTCTTTGGACTATAATTCCTGACAATCAAAATTCAGCTTTTTAATCTCAAAGTAGTTATAGGCAGAACAAAAAAGACTATTTTATACCTTAAGAGGCTTCCTTCTGAGTGAAGAAAAGTGGCAGGCACATTTCCATGAAATATCATCTTAACATTTTTCAAATGATCTTTTTTGTTCTATGGATAAACTAATGAAAATAATCATAATTCAATGTTAAATATTAGCTGTAAATTACATTTGTGTACATATAAGTTTCAAATTCCAAGCCTCCTCCTTGGCTCTCAAAAAAAAAAAAAAAAGTCGAAATAATTTTGCCAACTACAATTACAAATTCCATCTATTTCAAGTGACTTCATTACAAAGTCATGGAATATAATGAAAATGACAACTGACTCTAAGTTAGCAACTACACTTATAATTAACAGGAGGCTTTGACAAATGTTTATAGTGCTTTGAAACAGGAGGTCAGGGCATCAATTAGAGAGGTAACATAAACTCATTTTTCCTATTTATAATTCAAATCCAAATTACCACATATTGTAACATGTGGCAAAAGCCCCAGCTTTTCAAACTTATGCCTGGAGGTCAGGTAATTGGCTCATAGAAGGAAAAGCAGAAAACCAAGCAGGAGAGATGGGAAGTAGGGCACTGTGGGCCAAAAAGCTTCAAATATATCCAGAAAATGAGGATTGATTTTCAGAGATGCTCTGGCTCTATGTTCCCCTAGCCAGCCTTATATTCTATCATACTTCTTCCCTTTCTTTACCAGCACCCTACGCAGAATAATATGAAGATGCTGCTATTTGATGATTGTGGTAGATTGTATTTCGGTTTATAATTATTAATGCCCCTCCACTGTCCTTTCCTTTAGGAAATCATACATTCCTGCCCCACTGATTTGGGGTTTGGCCATGTTATATGCTTTGGTCAGTGGAATATGAGTGAGTATGACATATGTTATCTTTTTAGTGAAACTGGGAGAAGTACCATGAGTTTCTGCCACTAATCTTGCTTTTATATGCTGCCATGAGAATCTCAGCTAGAGATTCTTCTATAGAATGGGAAGGCAAGGAAGAGGAGCCGGCCCTTAGCTAGAGACTAGCTATAGTGGTAACACAAACCTGTAAGTAACATAAGCAAAAAAATAAAGATTTGTAAGTGCTGAAATTTTAAGTATGTTTGTTATCACAGCTGACCAACACATTGATAATGATGATATATAATAGCATTGATGGAGCTTTACAATGTGTCATACACTGTCTTAAGTGTTTTATATGTGTTAAATTATTTAATCCCATTTTACAGATGAGGCAATAGAAGCAAAGAAAGTTAAATAATTTGCACAATATTACATAGTAAGTAGCCAAGCCAGGTTTGGAACTTAGGCACTCTGGCTTCAGAGTCTACGATCTTATGCTATACTGCCTTTCTACATATATATACATATGTGTGTATATATATGTATATACATATCAGTCATATTTTGACATTCCCCAAATACTCAAATCTCTTTCATACCTCCATGCCTTTCCACATGCTAATCCTCCTTCTGGAATTCCCTTTCAGTCCATTCTCATTTAGAAAACTCCTATTCATCCTCCATGACCCATCTCAGAGAGTAAATTTCTGTGAGTCTAATTGCTTCTTATTCACCCCACCCCACTTCTTGAAGACAGTTGTTTCTTTCTTCTGTAATGGCATAACATCTTATAAATAGTTTTGTTGTAATGGTGTTATTACTTTTTCTTGTGCTTGTCTTCCTTTCTAGATGTTGAACTCTTCCAGGGCGAGGAAAATATTTTACTTATTTTTAAATTTCTAGAGCCAATGTGCTTGATACCTAGTCAATGATCAGAAAAAGTTTGATGATTGAATATAAGAGATCTAGTGACCAATTCAATTTGTTCCTTAACCCCAAGTAAAAGAAGATGTGGGAATAGGTAAGCATTCTATTAGTCTACAGTTTTATTTTGTCACTGAGTTCACATTATAAACTATAAAATAGGAAGTTAGTACATTACATCGTCTTCACCTGTAGAACAATTTCTCTAGCATGTATTGCTCTCCCCTCCCCTCCCCTACAGGCATCACTAGGAATTCGGCTAACACATAGTTCTCCAAATCCGTTCCTTCCCATTCACATTTATTTGCTGCTCAATCAGATTTTTGGTCAAGTATTATCCTGGGTGTTTCCTTAAGGGTGCTTTGGGATGAGATTAACATTTAAATTAAATTAGTAGACTGAGTAAAGCAGATTGGCCTCCACAATGTGGGTGACTCTCATCCAATCAGTTAAAGGGCTGAATAGAACAAAAGGCTGACTCTTCTCAAAGTGAAAGAGAATTCTCCTACCTAACAACCTTCAAACTGGAACATCAGCTCTTCTTACTTCTACAGCAGCTTCTGGTCTTCAGACTGGAACTGAGACATTGACTCTATAGATTTTAGACTTGACAGCCTCTCTCTAATCATGTATTCCAATTCATTATAATAAATCTCTTTATGTATATATCTATATATGTATACATCTATATATGTGTATGTATATACACACCCCATATTGGTTCCGTTTCTCTGGAGAAGTCTAACTCTTATAGGAATCAAATATTTAGGGACCCTCTTATCATCAGCAAAACAATTTGATATCAAAAAAGTACTCACCAGACAACTAGCTCCATATGCATTTGGATGTGTGTATACACATATATTTGTACAAATAAGTATATATGTGTATAATTACAAATAATATCACAAACTCAGAAAGCTTTTTGAGGTAATTATAATTATTGCTATTTCATGACTGAAGAAATAAAGCTTAGAGACAAAATACCATTATTATGGAGATACAAACATGGCTAATATTCAAATATAGATAATATAATCACAAATATTAAAAACACACTAAAGGTAAAATATGAATTCATGTACCACTCTTAGACAAAGTCTTTAAAATAAAAAAATTGAGAGGAAATATGAGAGGATAGAATATTGATTAAAGTTTTTTTTTTTTTTTTTTTGAGACACAGTCCTGCTCTGACACCCAGGCTGGAGTACAGTAGTGTGATCTCAGTTCACTGCAACCTCCGCCTCCTGGGTTCAAGTGATTCTCCTGCCTCTGCTCCCTGAGTAGCTGGAAATACAGGAACCCACCACCACAACTAGCTAATTTTTAAATACTTTTAGGAGAGACGGCTTTCACCATGTTGGCCAGGCTGGTTTTGAACTCCTGGCCTCAAGTGATCCACCCACCTCAGCCCCCTAAAGTGCTAGGATTACAAGTGTGAGCCACCACACCTGGCCAGATTAAAGAGACTTTTAGTAACTAGATTCCATTGCAAAAATTTATCCTTGGTCCCAACCCAAAAAAATTAACTCTGGTGGACAGAGCACATACTGAGGAATCAAAATACTTGAGTCATTATTCTGGATATATTATTTAATAATTGAGCAACTTCTGAGGGTAACCTTTAGATCTGAGAAGGCAGACTAGAAATAATAAGGACTCTGAGTGAGACAGATTTCAGTGTGAGCCCAACTCTGTGACACACCTTCTATAGGAGAGTATGCAAGTTAACCATTCTGAGTATGAAGTGCAAGATAAAGATAGCAACACCCATTTCAAATGAAGTGCTTTCTAGAGTGCCCAACAGAGGGTACTCTTGATAAATATTTGTGCCCCTATCTCCAGACCCCATTTTCCTCACCCACAGGTCCTTTCTGAGTCTATACTTCTATAATGCCATTATCTGCACCCTACATTCTAGGGTGACTTTAGTAAAAAAGTTGCTGAGTGGATTCTTCTGGCTATTTCTATCCCATAGTGTATTTGTAGCTTTTGTTTCTTCTTTAAACAATTGAGTTTAAAGATATGTTTTGTCAAATGTTCTCTGCATTCCAAATGTATCTTTGGATTATCAAATAGAAGGTGACCAGCTTCCCAAATATCATTTCTGTGAAGAAAATTGCTGTGATCAGAATGCCTCCTTCGCTGAATGCCATTTCTGATAAAACTAAATTGAAATGGTTTAAGTACTCATTATAGGTTTACTGAGCTCTGCAGTTGATTCCTTCAAGCTACATCTATTGAATGTTTGGATGGCATAAAAATCAATATTCTAAGAAAAAAACACACTTTCAAAACATCCCTCATGGTTTCTAGTGTGTCTTTCTAGAGCAATAATATTTTATCTCTGAATCAGAGTCAAGTCACCACCTCCACTTACTAACAATTTTTATCATCTTCTTTCCTTCTCCATTTCTACATCCAATTGTCAAAAAATTTGAAAATATTTTACATTCAATTTTAAATTAATGTCTGTTATTTTCATGTGAAGAAGACACAAAACACTGTTCAAAAACAAACTGTTATCATTCATTCAAAAAATATTTGAGCATCCACAATGTGCCAGGCACTGTTCCAGGTGCCAGTGACAGAAAAATATAAGCAAACAAAATTGCACTATTCCTTGTTCTAACAGGTATATCTTCAAATTGGGGGAGTATATAGTGTATTTGGTCTTGAGAAATGTGATGGGGAAAAATAACACAGGATATGGGACAGGAAGTTAGGCTGGCCAGGGAAGGGCTCATTGAGAAGATGACACTGGAGGTAAGACCTAAGTGAGGCAAAAGGCAAGCATGTGCTTGGTGGTTGTGGGGGAATAGAGGGGGAGTTGGGGCCTGGTATTTCAAACCAGGGAAACTAGGGTAGAGACCCTGATGTAGAAGCATCAGTATGCTTGGTGTGTTTGAGAAATGTCAAGGAAGCTGAAACAAGGGGGAGTATGGCTGGAGAGAAGGTTGGAGGTGTCTGGATCCTGAGGAAAACATTTACCAGTCATAAAGACATATGCCAAAGTAGGAGAATGACAAGCATTGGCTGTGCTCTCCAAATACCAGACTGTCTATATTTTGTTAACATAAATTGATTTCCAAAGTGAATGCACTACCATCACCTCTGGTATTCTACTCATAATATATTTAATTATTTACTAATGCATTCATAAAGTCCTTCACTTCTTTAGACAAAGTGTTAGCATCTGTGGTGTAAGATATTAGATATGCAGGGAAGAACAATATGCTTTCAAATAACACAGTAAAGATTCACCAAACCCCTTTATCCTCCTGCTAAACACACAGCTTGACTACATTTCACAGCCTTTCTTGTAGTCATTTAGGGCCACCTGGCAATATTTTGATCAAATGGACTGTCAGAAGAGGTGATACACTTCATTTTTAGGCTTGGGCTCCTAAGTCCCTCCTTGGAGATCCTCCATGACCTCTCCTTTCCCTTGTCTGCTGCCAGAGAATCGGTGGAGGATTCTGAAACTCTGGGGACTCGAAGAAAGAGCAGCATTGAACTAACAAAGAAAGGTAACACAAGAGACTTCCTTGAAGAGAGACCAGCACATAGAAAGGCACTGAGGTACAACTAAACAGGACCTGTTGTAGAAAGAACTATAAAAGGTTCTTTGGACTGGAGAATAAGGTGAATGGGCATGATGGCAAAATGTATATATAAGGACTAGATTTCAGAGGTCCTGCACACCATCCAAAGAAATTAAGACTTCCTCTTAAATGAGATCTAAAGAGAAATAACATGGCTTAGGCCAATTCCAACCTTCCTCCTGATCGCATTTACACCACTCTGAGCCTTCCCTGTCTTCTTCACCACTCACTGTATTTCTCATTAACAAAATGTCCATATTCTCAGTGAGGGCTGTGAACTCTCAAAGGGCAGGCTCTCTCTCTCTCCTTCAAATTTGTTTTTCAGAACATGAAGTGGGCAAACTATTTTTTCATATTTAAAGCAAGAAAGCACTCTATTTATACATTATTTTGATGTAAATCATGAGGAAAAAGAGTAACTTCAGTGATACACTGCCTCTGCCCAGGGCTGTGGGAGATCAAAGAGCAGGGTGCTTATGATGGGGTGCTAGTGTGTCCACTAGAGGCTACAGAACACACACGTGGTGGCGATTTCACAACAGGCTCACTACAATGTCCAATTCTGTGTCTATTGCCTCTGGTGGCATAATACAATATTTCAAACAATACAAACCACTATTGATTGAACATGTGCTGTTTTACATAAATTGTCACTAATCACAATACATCTCCATTTACAGATGAGAAAGCAGCTTCCAAGAGTTTAATGTCACACAATTACTGAGTGGGTAGAGCCAAGATTTGAACTTAGGTCTGCCTGATCCAAAGCCCCTGTTCTTTCCATCATATCACTCCTGCCCCTAGTATTGCTGTGGACTCATAGTCCAAAGCACCATTTGTTTTGATACTTGTATTTTATCTTAAAAATTCCTATGAACAAAGTATTCTTATTAACATCAGAGTTGATACCTTTTTATACTTATTAGTTTCACGTTTTGAATTCATTACCATAAGAACAAAATTACGAATTTACAATCTCTTGCCAGCAAGTCTTTAAAAACATAGTGTAGGCCCTGTGGGGTAAGAAGACAAGGGTTACATCACACCCTCTCTCCACACTTCTGGGATTTACCGAGTTCAATAGTTTTGTTGTTATTTTTGTTGTTTTGAGACAAGATCTCACTCTGTCACCTAGATTGGAGTGCAGTGGTGAGATCACAGCTCACTGCAGCCTGCCTTGACCTCCCTTGATCAAGCAATCCTCCTATCTCAGCCTTCTGAGTAGCTGTGACTATAGGTACATGCCACCATGCCCAGCTTATTTTTTTAAATTTTTTGTAGAGACAGGGTCTCACTATGTTGCCTAAACTGGTCTTGAATTCCTGGGATCAGGTGATCATCTCATCTAGGCCTACCAAAGTGCTGGAATTACAAGTGTGAGCCATTGTACCTGGCCTTACAGTATTACTCTTGACCCCAGAGCAGCAGTTCCTCTGAAGCCTTTACAACTCTATAAATGTCCTGCAGCGGGAAGAGCACGATGATAGTAGGGGGAGGAGATTAGCTGTACAGCCTTCTGCTCTGGGAACCTGCTGTAAAATAAACACTGCGGAAAATTCCTGTTTCTGTTAAATAGAATGACTTTTGTGTTGGCTATTGCCCATGTGCATGTGCTCTCAGCAGAGAAAAAGAGACAAAATAAAAGTGACTTGTGAAGAAAATTCTAGAATAATTAGAAATTCTTTTGCAGGAATTCTGGCAAGTTTCACAACTTTTAATGACTGGCATGGACTTCTCGTGGTTTAATCTTGGCTTCTGAAAATTCATCTGAGTCAGTCACTACTCAGAACAGACTGAAAAGTGATTATGAGAACTAAGTAAAGGACAGCTGGCTCCCAGCAAATTTGTGAAATGAGATTTTTTGGTTTTGGGGTTTTTGTTTTGTTTTGTTTTCCTCTTGTATTTGCATCTCTGTGTTCCCTGGATGGAAGGCAAGCTTCAAAGGCAGAGACTTAAGACTATATAAGTATCTATCTCTGTGACCTTGCACAAGTCTGTCAGCTATCCAGAACCTCATTTCAACAGTCCTCATTTTTAAGCAAATATTTATTGTGCACTAACTGTATTCTAGACCTGGCTCCAAATGTTGGTGATATAATGGTGAACAAATCATAGTTCCAACCTTAAGTAAACTCATGGCAACATAACTAATAGTGTAAAAAAACTTTAGTAAGACTAATTGGAGGATGCTAGTCACCCAAAGTGGGTGTCTAGTCTATTTCTGTCCTTCAGAAGAACAGAAAGCTTCTCCAAGAGAGATCCAAGTCTGCCTAAACCTAAATGATGAGTTGGAATGAGCCACATGACATCTCTATGTATTGAGAAGGTAAGGTATGTAGGAGCATATCTCAGGCAAAGAGAACATCAAAGGACACAGGTACAGAGACAGAGATCTGGTAGATAAATTTTTTAAAAAGCATATACAGACAGTCTAGAAACCTAAGATATGTTTAATAGAGAAGTTGTCTTAAGCATGCCTGAGACTTACAATAAGTTTAAGTCTAATATTCACTCATTTCCATCCATCCATTCATTGTTCTAGAAACTATTCTGCTGCTAGAGTTATAAACATGAAGAAATCATAAAATAGGTAAGTGAAAATTGATGGACAAGACGTCTAGAAAAGCTCCTTAAAATGAAGACAGATACCCGAAGCATTCCTTTTGCCTTTCCCTCTCATTCTTCCCTGCTACCAGAAATACAGGTCTGATAGTTAAAGTTTTAGCAGTTCTCTTGGGCCACAATGTGATCCTACTGTATTAGTCAGTTCTTGCACTGCTATGAAGAAATACCTAAGACTTGGTAATTTATAAGGATAAAAGGTTTAACTGGCTGATGGTTCCACAGGCTATGCAGGAAGCATGGCAGCATCAGCATCTTGGAAGGCCTCAGGGAGCTTTTACTCATGGCAGAAGGCAAAGCAGGAATAGTTATGTTACATGGCAAGAGCAAGACATGGTGTGTTGGGGGGTAGGTGCCACATACTTTCAAATAACCAGACTTCACAAGAACTCACTCACTGTCATGAAAATAGCACCAAGGGGGAAATTGACCCCCATGACCCACTCACCTCCCACCAGGCCCCACCTCCAACATTAGAATTACAATTTGACATGACATTTGGGCAGGGACACAGATCCAAACAGTATCACCTGGACATGGAATGCACAAGCTAGGATAATAGACAGGGAGGAAGGAGGAGCCTGACAATCATGGAGCTGCCTTCCTCTACATTTATTTTATATAAGAGAGAAATAAATATTGCTAGGCTACTTATTTGAGGTTTAAATTATAAGCAACAGAACCCAGTTTCCAACCAATTCAGAGAGGTAGCATGATGTAGATTAAGAAAGAGTATAGACTTTGGATACAGACCTGGATTTGAATTCTGGCTTTGCCAAAAATAAGCTGTTTCCTTCTACCAAAATGGGACTGATATATAAAGGGTGGGTAAGGGGCTGACAGAGATTACAAATAAGTGCCTACCATATAGCATATGTGTGACATTATTATCTGGATTATCTGGATTCGGTGGAAAGTTAAAAAAAAAAAAAGTCTACAAACAAAACATCCAAAAGCCCTAGATTCTAAAAAAAATGTAGCACTCATGTAGTGAAGACTGTGACAAAAATAAAAATTTTCTGTGGAAGAATTAAAAGAAAACTTGAATCAAGATGATTAAAAATTAATGAATTAGGTGCATTTCAAATTAAATGTATCTCCTTAACATCAGAGTCTGCAAGATATTTACAAAGATAACTTGTAGGGACTTCCTCATCTATTCTTCTACACCTGTCAACTACTGAAAGTCATGCTACCTGCAACTTATTCACTACAACTAGAGCACTTCAGCACAGGGACAGCAAACAAATAAAAATGCTGGCTTGCTCTCTTCTGAACAGGAGTAACAGCTTTCATATGCTTTCAGACTTAATTAACTTTGGCCTTAGGCCCAGACCCTGAATCATCAGTTTATAAGAGATGCAGAATAATGGCACAAAACTCACATAATGTAGGGGTAACTCTTAGAAAAAACTTTTCTAGAAGTGAAATACAAAAATAGAATTGGGCACAGTAGTGAAAGCAACATAGTGATAAGTGTCCTTCTAAATTTGTCCATCTGTCTGAATTATTTTTCATGAAGACAATTATGTGTTCATGGTGCTACTGTATTCAACAGTAAATTCTACTAAGGAAATATGTGTGACTCCAGGTTGCTTTGTAATTGGTAACAGCTCCTTCCAGAGTCTACTTGATTAAAAATCTCAAATCCAATATATAACCAAGAGAAGACTTTTTACTTCCTTGAGTAGTCATCATCATTGTGATACTACATGAATAAGCAGAGTATAATGAATTCAATAAGTATTTTTTGAGACTTACTAAGTAACAGGCACTGTAGTAGTTTATCCTGCTTTCTAAATTAGTGATGCTCTATTCTGCTAACTGGAAACCCATACACCTCTTCAATGTCCCATTCAAACCTTAGCTCCTTATTAAATTATAGAACTGGGTATCTCTGGACAATATTTTACACAAAACAAAACTGAACTTCAATCATCATGGCATCTATTGACCACTGTGATATGTTCTATCACTTTGGTTGAGTATACAAGATTATTAGGAATAATACAAATTTATTTATAACCTCTCATTGACCTCCTTTTAGTTTTTGACTATAGGAACAATAGTCAGGAGTTAAGCAGCAAGACCATATATGTGATTATTGTTCATTAATATGTACATACTACTTTTGTGTGTGTTCACATGCATATGTGTGTCTTCATGTCTTCACCTTCCTTACATGGGCTTATTTTTAATCTCTAAAATCTATTACTTCAGCCTCCATCTCTCCCAGCTCCTGAGTCAATCCTGAGTAAGCCTTCCCATATGTTAATGACTTTTTCCCACAAGACAGTTGAAATTAATTGTCCTGTCACTGACTTTATATTCTGGGAAAATCCTGGATTTATGGAGTTTCCCTAACAGAGAATTTTTCATTGACTCCTATTGCATAAACCCAGTATACAGCATCTGCCTCTCTTTCTTTATTTGCATCAAGCTACAACTGCAGGCCTGAAATAAACCTGGCAGGCCAGGTAGGGACTCTGTGATTCAGTCCAACCCTGCAGCCCCCTCTATCCAGGGTGTTGATTCAGCTGTTTTGATTTTCAGCACGTGTTTGGATTCTTGTTCTTAACAGATGAATAAACAGACTATCTTAATTTTAATATTAGTGCTATTTGTAATCCTTGACCAACCACTACCTCCTAGAATAGATCTTCTTGGGCGACACTATCAAATTCATTGTGCCCTTTTGAACACTGCCAGTTGGGAAGCTGACCTTCTGCCTCAGAAGCTAGTCCTACAGCTGGCCTAGTCCCTGCTACCATTGTCTCCCTTCTCCTCTCCTTGCTTGCTCTGAGGCTGAAGTCATGGCAGGCCTATTGGCTAAGTCCCCCTGAATTAAGAGACACACATATACAATACTATATTTATGTATGTATACCTGAATCACTGTAAATATATGTATATGTATATGTAAGTACATAGATACATCAATACATATACATAGACTCTCAAAAGACTTCTGGTATTATGGCAACTGCCTCAGAAAACACCACCTGGGTTCCACTGCTTTAACAAAACTCATCATGAAAATTAGCCTCTTGAGATAAAAACCTAAAATAAAGTAGGAAAGAGAAACCATAAGTACAGCAGTGGCTCTAAGAAGCACAGCCGCTTCTCTCCTGAGGAGTTGCCATTACTGTTAGGGAATAATGTCAGAGGCTCTGGGAAGGCTCTCCATGCAAAAACCTTTCTCAGGGATTCGAATATGTTTTTAACAAATAAGATGAAGTGTAAAATTCCACAAGTAGAATTCAGCCTTAAAACCCCAGAGAAACCAAGATTGCTTGTTACAGCTCATAAACCCTAGTGGTTCGTGGGCTATGTTTTGTTTGCTCTAGTTTACCTCCATCCAATGAATGCATCTTCTGGCTCTCATAGCACCCATTGCCTGACACATGTTCACAATGCTTATATCTAGAAACTGCCTATACCTTAGTTGAAATTCACTAGATAACTGACATTAGATGGGATGATATTTTAGCCTTTCTTTTTGGTAGCTATACAATCCTAGCCCATTGTCTCACTTCTTACCCCTTTATACCAAGGAGGATTGAAGTACTAGGTTCTGGATGATGGCCATTTGTCCAGGTTTCCCAACTGAGAGTAACTAGTTGCCAAAGGACTTATGCACAGAGACTCTGGCCTCTTTCTTCTCCCTTCTCCACTTAAATCAGTGGGAGGTAGTTTCCTGGATATGTGTGCCTCCTCTGGGGACCCATACTGGCCCTTGAGTGGGTTGTTTCTCTATCCAGGTAGAGTAGTATCTACATAGCAGAAAGGCAGCAGATCTATTTGAATCTCATAAAAGAGCAAAATATTCCAGTCTGACCTTTACTAGTAACAAGCATGGTACTATAATTCTCCCGCTGACTTGCTTCTCAATTGATACAGTTTCCAGAATAAAGATGAGAGTTATTTATTGAGCACAATAAATAATATATATATATACGAAAATAATTTGATGATGGGTTGGCTGTTTGTGTATAAGAAATGAAGGCCATCCTGGATGTGGAGAATATTTCAGATAGAAAGTCTGGAAACCTGAAGGAAAACATTAACTTTATAATTAGTGAGCTCTTTCTTTTTCCATTTTGCTTTGGCTTTAAAGAAAACCTATGTTTCTAAGGATTTTAAAAATAAAAGTTCTTAAGAAATGTCTGTAAGGGTAAGAAAACTGAAGCCCAGAAAGATTAGATGTCTTTCCAAAGATCGTATGGCATAGCTATCATTGGGATCTGAGGTCCTTTATCACACACCCTTTAATCAACATCTACTAATAAAGGGAAAGTAAGAAAAATGCCAATGGTAATAACATTTAAAGTGGTTTATACATATAGAGCACTTCCTGCCAGACATTCTTCTAGGTGCCTTGAAATATTAACTAATTCATAAAATACTTTATATGAACCAACAGTATACCTGATTCTATACTACTTGTAGAAAATACAGGCATAAACAACAGAAGTGGCTCTTGTCTTTACATTCTAGTAGAGGTGAGAGCCATAAATATAATATACTGATTAGCAAATCATTAATTATACTCTAATATGTGCTCAAAGAAATATAGATTTTCATGACAGATTGTAATAAAAGGCCTGATACTTGAAGTGTAGGAGTAAATTAGGATGGGGGAAAAGCAGGAAAAGATGTTCCAGACAGACAGAACAAGTGGGAAAAGACTGCAGCAGAAAGGGGCCTTTGCAAAAGCATGGGGCATGGTTGGTGACTGGAGATAATGATGGAGAGGTGGGACTGGGACAGGTCATGAAGGGCCCCAGAGATCATAAAAAGAATTTGGGGTTTTATGCCAAGAGTAACAGACATCCATTGAAAGAGATGTGTGAATAGCTTGACAATACAAAGAAGAAAAATGTAGGTGCCTGACTAAATTTTCGGGGATGGAAATCAATAATCTTGGTTAAGGCACTCATTAAAGTAGATTGTATGAAGGTGGGACAATGAATCTGCCTAACTTCCTTTTGATTTGCATCAGTCATTTAGAGCATCCCCAAGATAAGTGCATTTCAGGATATTCCAGTAGCTTCACTTATAAAACTTCATAGTCTGGAAAATTCCTGCTGATTATAAAGGATTTTGAGTTATTACCTAAATCCCGTGGCTCCTTGTAAATCAGTGAAGACATCATTATAAGAAATACTAGTGAAAAAAACTGTATTTCCCTAGTGACCATACTGGAACGACAATCTCTTATTACCTAGAAATGAGAACTACTTACAAAACCTTCCTTATAAGAATACTCCTGCACAGAATCATTCTAATTTGACACAGATCATATTTTTATGAAGCACTATAAAAGTTCAACCACAAAATATGCCTGGAATCCTAGCAGTTTGGGAGGCTGAGGTAGGAAGATCACTTGAGGCTAGGAGCTAGAGACCAGCTTGATCAACATAGCTGATCTCTGCAAAAAAAGAAATATAATAACAACAGCAATAATAATAATAATAATAAACAAAATTAACTCGGTGCAGTAGCATGCACTCATAGTTCTAGCTATTCAGTAGGCTTAGGCAGGAGGGTTTAGTCTAGGAGTTTTCCATTGCAGTGAACCATGGCAGCCCTAGTGCACTCCAACCTGGGAGAAAGAGTGAGACCCTGTCTCAAGAATAATAGTAATGTCTACTAACTCAAAATGCTGAGTAAATTGCATATAGAACAATATTAATCTAATATTCATACAAAGTAAAATTCTTCAGAGACTGAAGGAAGTCCAAGTCTGCAGAATGCCATTAAGTATCAAGGCAATTAATAAGTTTCAGAAGCTCACTTGTAACAAATTGTGTCCCTGAGGATTCATTAAAAGACTCTATGGAAAAGCAGCTTCTCTCATCCAATCACTTCTTCCTCCATCTATAACCAGATGGTGAGAGCTAACCTAGGCCTCCATAGCTGCTTTTCTCTTTCTTTCTCTCAGACTATGGACAATGCCATCTGTTCCCAAGGGTTTGTGAATCATATGTAAACTAATGACACACACATCTTTTCTGTTTAGCTTTAACTTTTTTCACTGGATGTTTTGCTTATCATCAAAAGCAACAGCAGTCCCTGTCTGTTTTCAGTCTAATACACCTTTGAGTTAACACAGGGTTAGCACACTAGGGAGAGAACGTATGGATCTCATCCAGCCATTAAGGAAGTAGGATATGGAGGTGAATAAAGGCATGGAATATGGGGCCAAACAGATCTGAATTTACAGTCAAGTCCTGCCACTTAACTGTAATGTAAATTTTGACAAATTCTTTCATTCTAGGAGCTTCATTTTCTATACTGATGAATGAGGATAAGAACAACATCACATGACTATATGAAGCTTAACTAAGATCACACACTTGAAATGATGCCTGGCATATAATGATCACTGAAAAGTTTGTAGCTTCTATCATCATCATTGCTCAACAGCTAGCCAGCTTCTCATTTGTAAATACATATTTATACCCTGATTAAATGTATTGTATGTGTGGTAGAAGGAGGTAGTGTAGTAGAACGTCGTTTGAACTAGAAATGAACAGAAATTGAGTCTAGTTCCTTTTCCTGTCCTCTTAGCCATGTGACTTAGGTAATTTATTTAAATTTCTAAATCTCAGATTTTAATGACACTTATTGCATAAGTTTGGAGTGCTAAACAAGATAATGTATGGCTATGAAAAGTATGATTCTACATAAAAGTTCCTACTTGAGTCAGCGTTTAGGAAAAATAACATTTATTCTCACAGAAATCATGTTACAAATGGCTGTTAAGTTCATGGGATAGCCCACAGCAATGTATCCATCTTAAGCATATCTTAAACACAATGTATTTGAAATAAAAAATATTACAAAATAACAGCAATGACTCCAATAATAGTTGCTAAATAAAAGAGAAAAAAGAACAATGTGGCTGAATAAAAAACATTTTGTCTCAAGTGCTGATGCCGGAGCAGAGAAAATATAATAGATATCTGCAGAATATAATGACTGATGTCTGCAAACAAAATATAATGAAATATTTCACATTTCAATGGAAACATGAAAGTTCGATGTCAACATATGGAGATTTTCAGGAAAGTTTACAATTGATGACAGATTCCAGTTGGGTTTTACAAAAATGTTTGGAGAGTTGCTTTTTCTTTCCCAAAGTTTTAGGTTTCAAAACGAAAGGGAGAGCTACACTAAGATTTTCCTGAGATAATGAATGAAAATCAAATAAACCAAGAAAGAAATAAGAGGGCAGGAAAGAATATGAATTTTCATGTGAAGAAGGGTTACTACAGGAAGGATATCAAGAGTTATGATCAGTGATACAGGATTAGGGGATAAAGAAGAAAGAAAAAATAAGTTGCCTGTAATAGGTATGATTTATTGAGAGTTTACTATATGCCAAAGTCTGCTCTAAATGCTTCTTATATATTAAAGTTATTTAGTCTTCACACTTCGCCTATGAACTAGTGTGACTGTGATCCTTATTTTATAGATGAGGAAACTGAGATGCAGTTATAAATACAGTAAGTTGTAGAACTAGGATTTGAATTCAGTCTGGATCCAGACCCCAGACTCTTATGAAAAAGAAGAAATATTGGGTTTGGGACAATTTATTCATGTAACAATATTTAATATCAGAGAGTATATACAGATGACTATTACAGTCACACTTTCGGTATTAATGGAACTTACAATTTAGCTCTCATATTGAGCCAACAGGTAGTGCTCTGCATGAGCATAGTTTGGTCATCCAGTAATACTAGGTTATCAGGTTTCCAAATAAGCAATGTTAGAGCCATTTCCAACTCTTCACTGCCTTATACATGTTAGTGACATCTTTCAGTGTCCCTTGGTCTCTCTCTCTTCCAGCATATGGTCTTTGCCTCTGTTCAAACCATAGTCAACCTCCTTCCTCCTCCTCAACAGACTTCTTCTAGGCAGAACACTCCAATCATCTTCAAAGCTGTTTCTTCAAGCTGTTTTCACCAGTTCCATCTATCCCTTTTACCCTGTCACAACTCTGCTTCTTGTTGAACAAAAATCTAGGCTACAAAAGGACTATGGCAATTCACCTATTGCTCTAGTATCAGTACAAAGATAAGGACCATCTCTCTTAAAATCAATTATTGTCCCTTGGACTAACCAACACCCTGCCTCTTCACTTCCTCATAATGCCAAGGTGAATCTACCTATCCTTACATGCTGGTCCTCTCAGAAAGGATACTATTCTATTATTCAAATTAATCTTGAAATCCAGGAAATCATTTCTACTGGGGTGTGAGAGTTTGGCATTTATTCACTTAAAACCTTTCCCAAATATTTATCTAAAATTTAGCTAATCTGATGTGCTTGAAATAAACATTTGCTTTGCAGCCAGACATATTTAGATTCAAATTTTGCTCTTCTACTTCCTAGCTGTGTGTCATTGGACAAAGGTAGCCTCTCCATAGAGCAGAAGCAAATGCCATAGCTTCTATTGCTGATTTGAGAATAAAAGGAAATGTTAACTTTGTCTTTGCAAGTAATGTTGTCTTTTCAGGTCTGTTGTCTTCTAGCAGTTTTATACACAATTCTTAGTTTCTAAATTTTTAAAGTCTAGAACCCAAGTTGAATACACAGAGAAAATTAGATTCTTTTACCTTCTAATCAATGCTTTGGATCATATAACAATATATCACTCATTAATTTATTCAACAAACATTTATCAAGCATCAACTATGTGCCAGGCATTAGTCAGGACACTGGGATGGAGTGGCCAACAAGATCCATAAATATCTATTAGAACAGTACTGCATATCAATTTATATGACTTCATTGAAATGAATTCATTTCTATTTATTTCACATAGTTGCTAAACCTCTATTTTCTTTAAATATAAAAGTCAATTTGAGCAATGTATTCAATAATCATATAGGAAAGCAGTGACTTACTGTCCTGAAGACCACTTCAAACTAATCACTTCACAATCCTTCCTTCCCCCAATATGAGAGTATAAGTGTTATCAAAGAATATGTGCTCATCTCTATGCTAACTGATTTATCTTATTTCATTTTTATTTATCTGTAAAGTAGACAATTTAAAGATGGACAACCTGAAGTTCAGAAAGCTTAGGTACTTGAAGAAGCCCACAAATCTACTAAGCCAGATCCATCTAGCTGGTTGAGGCACTGTTGGTTAGTAACTTTAAATGTGTAATATACATTAGGGAGTGGGGGGTACTAGTTTGAGTATTTGAACATGCAGCTTTATTCTCACGATGCGTGGTTCCAAGGTCTCTTAATGGCAGAATACAACTTCAGAACACAAAGAAGAGAACATGCTGGCTCTTCCAACCGTCACTTTTAAATGCTTTCAATTAATGCTTGGATCTCTGCAGGTGGGAATCTGCAGATGAGACAATCCATCTGCAGTCAGTAATCACTCCATTTCACTGTCTTGAACTCCTGGCTAGTAAGGGCAATTAAAGTCATGCCCCTGCTGAGATTCAGACTCAGTGATTGTTGCTGCTCACTTGCCAGAAAAAGCAAGAACCTATGTGGAAAAATTGAACCTTATTGGGAAAACAAACAAACAAACAAACAAACAAACAAAACCCTCTTCTCCTTGCTGACTTTTAGGCCTGACTTTGATGCAGAACATTTAAGAAATATTGCTATTATAGTATCTACTTCTAGTGAGGACTTCAGGCTGCTTATACTCATAGCAGAAGGTGAAGGGGAGCTGGCATATACAGAGATCACATGGTGATAGAGGAAGCAAGATAGAAGGGAGGGAGGTGCCAGGCTCTTTTTAACAACCATTTCTTATAGGAAGTAAAAAAATGAGAATCCACTTACCCCGCCACCCATCCCATGGAGGACATTAATTTATTCATGAGTGATCCACCTCCATTACCCAAACACCTCCCATTAAGCCCCACCTCCAACATTGGTAATCAAATTTCAACATGAGATTTGAAGGAATCAAACAAACCAAATTATAGCACAGTCCCAGTACACTCGCTTTCTGCCTATGTGATACTGAGTAACTCAGTGACTCTGTTTGAAAGCTGTAAGAACAATGAGGATGATACCTGCTCTGGAGACTTCAAGGAACTGTTGCTGGGGTTAAATGAAATTATCATGGAAAAGAGCTTTGAAACACTACCACACAAAATGCAAAGGCAAGGAATATTTTGTTTCTCTCTCAACACAGGCTTTCTGTGGTAGCTGGAAAGGAAAGGGTCCTAGAGAGGTGTCCTGGAGACTGGGCAGCCTGGTACTCCTCCATGACTTGCCTCCTGTGGTTAGTACTAACATTCAGATGTGGTTGCTGAATAGAGCTCAAGGCTAACAACTCTGGGTGAAGATCTTTCAAAGTTCTGCCATTGGAGGAAAAAGCCAACCTCCTTGACCCACAGGTCTCTCAATCCCCATGACTGGGGCCTTGAGATGAGGCCGCACAAACTCAGCCCCAGCTCAGTTTTAGGATTAATCTAATCTCACACAGAGGACTCTAGGAAGCCTTTACTCAGTGACTTGGTGGCACAGCTGTCAAACCACCAGCTGCTCTATTGCCTCTATTGCTCTGATCTCACACCCTTCTTCTTGTAGGTCAAAGGAGTAGTGAGAAGAGGGTATGGGCTTCAGAATCCTATGAACATGAATTCCAATAGTCACTGGTGTGATCTTAAATAAACAGGCCAAATTTCTGAACCTCAGTTTTCTCTTTATCAGAATGCAGACATAAATAGCTACTGAAGAGCAAATTAGTTTAGAGAATTTGTGGTGGGGTCTTTGAGTATATTTGAGTAACATTTACATGACTTAAATATACTGGTCTGAATGATGAGTGTAAGTTATCTAAGAAAAAGGAAAGGAAGGGCATTTCTGGAAGAAGGAAGATTTTGTGAACACAAGAAGCAGAAATGAGCCCATGTGGCATGGTGACTGAAAAGAAAGACATGTTAAATAATCAAGTTTAATATGTGTTGTGACCAACTAGGAGAATTCAAATGAATTTTAGGTTCTCCTTTGTTTTCTTAGCACTATCTCCATTCTCCACACTTACTCTCCTATGCCTGTGGGTTGATGTTTCTTAAACACAGATTCCCTGCCAGGTATTGCAGGGAATTTTGCCTGTATGTACCTGTAAATTCTTCATTGCTTTAGAAACAAGCATTGGTAGAAAAGTTTAACAGTCATCGTCCAAATGTTTGACTTCAACATGAGAATTACAAAACCAAGTACTATAAGTTTTCAGAAGAAACAACTGCCCTTGCCATAAAAGTTGCTGAAAATACAAGTTTCTAAGAAACAGAGATTAACTAAAAGCCTTCTACGCAAAGTTCATTAGCCTCCAAATGACACAACCACTGAAGGATTTTGAGACTCGCAGATGAGCACATGCAGCTGGTAGGAAATGGGCTGAAGTCGCAGCACCATGCCATTATCTGCAGGTGCACTGAAAGCACCAATTAAGCCGGGAGACAGGGTGTTTAGGTGGAAGGATGGGTTTTGAGAAGCAATTTCACTGTGAAACAAAGCTCCACAATATCCTATTGCTGAACCCAGAAGAAAGGAAGAGGCCCTTAATGCGAATAAGAAAGCTCTTGACTTTGTTTTCCACAGTGCAAAACATCCCAGTTATAAATGTTGACTTATTTTTAGAGTCAGGTTTCAGAAAACATCTATCCCAACAAAATCAAGAACAAAGCATCTTGAATTTACAAATGTCAAATAGAAAACATCTGATTTAGCTTGCATGACTATAGCTTTTCAATCCCCTAAGCAATTTGTTTCATGTTGAGATTGCTCATGAATAAAAAATGTCCTGGAAAAGTTGGTTTTATTACATCTCAGATATTTAATTAGGCAGGCATCAGGCACAGGATAGGTGCAATGTGTATTTATTTTCTACTTTGGCTACAATATCAAGGACTCAAAAATTAAGTATTGAAAGATCTGAAATGACAAGCTGAGTAGTAGGAGATAATTCCCCTGTGGCATTTAGAAGGTGTGTTTTTCTTTTTGTCTTTCCTTGAGTGCTAATTTTATTCTTGGTATCATCTGCACCCAGCTTGCTCCCCTTGCACCATCATCTCTGTAGCCAGTGTCTTGACTTCCTTTATATAACTTTCTTTTTCTTGTTCACACTCCAGAAAATTGAATTGAGTTTTCTAAGCCTCTCCACTCCATTCACTAATACACAGGGTGTCCAGGGCCTGTTAAACAGTATGTCATAGAACATGTTGGTTGATGGGCTGACAATGAAAGCAGCATCAACTCTACGGGTACACTTCTCTAGAGTTCAGTTTGTATGTGGTGCACTGAAGGTAACCTGAACATGTGGGTCAGATCTGGTTTCAAATCTCAACTCAGTCACTTACAAAGCCATGTGACCTTTGACCGATCCTTAAAGTACCTTCTCTGAGCCTACTTTCTCTTCTGTAAAGTGGGAATAACAATACCCACCTCTCAGAATTGTTGTAAAATTTCCATGATACCAAATAAAACGCTATGTGCAAAGCCTGGCACATAATCATATTCTTTGTTTAATGTGAATTATTACTGCAATCTAATAACTCCTAGTTACTTTTATTGCTTCCACTTAATGTAATTATAATGTGTTCCCAGATACAGAATTAAGTGGAATATAGTGTTTGGCTTTGAGAATTTCAGTGAATGATTCTAGAGGAAGAACATATAAGATTTTGACATTATCAAGGTGAGTAGCGCTCTTTTATTATTTGCATTTTATCTCTTTTGATTTTACTTAGGCAGTATCTGTTTATATTCTCACAACAACCTCTTAAGGGATTTACAAGCATCCAGGCATCCCTATTTGAGAGACACAGAAACTAAGGTCCAGAGAAAAGAATTCAGTTGTCCAAGGTTACAGAGCTGGTTTGAAGCAGAGCCAGGATTATAACTCCAGTTTTCTGACAACCTATCCACCGTACCATCCAACTTCAGTTTTAGGAGCTCCAATATCCTGTGAGTTCCTAGAAAGCTGGCCTTTCCATATTTCCATAAGTTCCTGGCACACAGGAAATACTCAACAAATCTTTGATGAGTGAATGAGTGTCCTGCCTGGAAGCATTAATAAGAACCATAGTCAGTCCTACATACAGAATCTAGACATGATCCCAAGATTATTGGGCAAAAAGTTCCACTGCCACTGCAGTCATTTCACAGAGCAAGAGCACGCTGATCAAGTACAGCCTATCTCCCAGATCCAATAGGTAATCAATTCCTTCTAGTCTTCTCATACATACGTTACCCATTCTTTTCCTGCAGCTCACTCCTGTTCTAATGAGCTTGAGCTAGAGATTTATTTATCTGTCAGAGGACTGTTCCAAATATATGAGTCACAGCATGAGAACATCAAAAACATAGCAGAATTTCCAAAAATGAAAATATATTTCAAAATCATCTTTCGTTCTGTATTTTCTGTATTCTTTAGGCCAGTAGCAGTTCTGATGCTTCAAGCCTCTTCACTCATTTACAAAATCTAAAGCACTGAACAGAGATCTTCCTTTAAGAGCAGTACCTAGTGAGTCAATCACTTTCATAAACAGGACATTTGGCTCGAGCCAGACAGCATATGGATAGGCACTCAGTCAACCTCCTCACTGTACCTCTGCCTGTTTGCCTAAGGTCAGACACGAAATGCTGCCTGAGAATGCGGTTCTCCAGAAGAGACTGTCAAATCCATGTCTCTTGAGGTAAAGGCCTTTGTCCAAAAACCCAGCATGGTTTTTTCTGAATCATTTTTTAATACACAACTTCCTTGTTAACATCTATTTGTGGCATGGAGAAGGCAACCTTTCCACAATGCTTCGTATCTGGAAATCTAAAATAACAAATTCTCCAGAATCTAAACAAAAACCTGGATTTGGTTTTGTTTCTCATATTTCAGGACTTCTAAACTACTCTGTTCTTATATTAAATACTACTCAATGACATCTCATGGTTCTCTCCAATCCTAAATTTACATGGCATTAAAATCCAGAAAAACTAAGTGATTAGGCAATTGAACTACGTTTCATTTCACCTTGTAACCAAATTCTTTCAACTGGCCTTGAGGGCTTTTTTTTTTTTTCTTTTTATGCTATACACCATGTAAAATATAATAGCCTTAAAACTTTCATCCATAAGAATTCTAACAGTCGGTAGTGACTGCCTAACACTTATAAAGAAACCACACTCCTTATTTTGTTGCATTCAAGAAAGAGACTTGGGGTTGGGGGGTGGCGCAGAAAAAAGAGGAAAGCCAAGGCATTTTTCTCCATGTTTCTGCTTCCTGTGATAATTCTAGTAGCAGTGGCACCTCCTCCTTGGCTCCTATTCTGCTGAACAGGCCTGCAGTGGTTCCAGCTTCCTGTGGTTGATTCTGGCCCTAAGTTCCTTCCTTCAATCCTTCAGTTCAGGGGTGGGAGTGTTTTCCTGCTGTGGTTAATCTCTAGATTGCCTTGTCATCTTCTGTTTGTTTCTAGGCTCTTTCATGGATTGTGCAACTTATTCACTTTATGATGTGTCTTTTATTTCAAATACTTAGAAGGACTTCTGTTTTCCCGGTTGGACCCTAACTAACTGTTACATGCTCTATTTCATTTTTCTTTGCCTTCCACAAAACATTGTGTGAAATGTTAAATAAGAATCAGACATCCTTGGTCCAAATTCTAACTACTACTGCTGGAATAAGTAACATTGCCTGGGACTCAGTCTTCATTTCCTCATCTGTAAAACACAATGACATAACTCATTTTACAGGGTTGTTGTGGAGATTAAATGAGAATATGAATGAGTATGAATCCTTACTGCATAATGTCCAAACAATCCTGGTTATTATTTCTCCGAACTCAGTTCTTTATTGCCTTTATAGAATACCTTAACTGTAATCACCTATCTCTCAACATATTTTTCTATGTAAAATTTTCTAATTCATCCATGGGTACCTCAATTAGTATCATTTACTCTTATTAAAAACACCTCCCTTTCCTCAAGTCTATGCTATGAATTTATTTAAACCTACTTGCCTTCTTAAATAAACTCTATTTCACTCTTATGACTCATTTGCACAATAGCCTCCAGGTATTCAAAATGTACAAGGTCACTCTGCACTTTTGAAATATTTTTAAATGACTAACATCACCTTCTTTCCTACATATCAGGTTTTATTTGAGTAAATTTCTTGAGGATCATAACTATAGTTACCATTAATTTTCTTCACTCATACATATACATGTTAAATGTCAAAAAATAATTGAAAAAATGATGCTAGTTATTGAGTGAAACAAATATCTAATCAGGAAAATAGTGTTTGCTGCACTATTCTTCCACAAATTGAAAACTGAGGATGGAAGGATTTCAGATGCAAATAAAATACCAGGTGGGTTTCACAGTACTGCATATAAGTACTGAACTTCATAGAAGCAGCATTTGTCCCTGTCAGGTGCAACTGAACACCATGCCCACGGACGTATTTTGTGTATTCGTGAGAGCAGAGGAAGAGCAGAAAAACTCAGATATGGTCCTCAGTTTTCAGATGACTTAGCTAAATAGAGACATCATTTAGCAGTAGGAAACAGCATGAGAACAAGAAACATTATAAAGCATAGAAGAAATTTGTGTTGCAAAACCTATTAAGCACCATAAACATGAGAAGAGCCTAACATAAAGGCCTCTTGACATAGCAGAAAATAGCTATTGATAGTCTCTTGAACTTTACCATACAGTAGTGTTAGGTCTCACCACTGCCCACAACTCTTACAGCCAAACTATATATAAAATAAAATTGCTATATTAAAATTAAGAAAAAGAAAGTATATCTCAATAAATATATTTTCTTGTAAAGAGTGGTTACCTTTTAGAAGGCTTGGCATCAAAGGTATGTGATTCAGTTATGAAAAAAATACACTTACATGTAAAAATTTT
Source organism: Rhinopithecus bieti (assembly GCF_001698545.2). Lineage (NCBI taxonomy): Eukaryota > Metazoa > Chordata > Mammalia > Primates > Cercopithecidae > Rhinopithecus > Rhinopithecus bieti. Next base: position 1,189,235 of record NW_016814438.1, read on the forward strand.
ATTCCTTTCATTCACTGATTTACATAGGTATTGAGCCCTTGTTCCTTTCCAAGTCCCGTTTTAGGCATTGGAGATATGAAGATAAATAAAACACAGTTCTTGCCCTTAAGAAGAGAAGCAGTGAGCTAAAGTAGCAAATGTTAAATAAATATTGTGGGGAAGTGTCAAGGTGTATACTATACACTTAAAATATAATAAGCATAAATCTGACTCTCTCTGCCTATAATGTCCATCCTACTCCGTTTCACTGGGAAAAAGGCCCTCAGACAAGATCAGCTCAAATGTGACCCTTCCAATCTCTATCATCTATTCTCTACATCTCTACAGTATACTCACTGCACACTTCTAGGAGTCTCTCTCACCTCTACCCTGTTCCTGGTGGAGGACTATGAAATCCTCAAAAGCAAAAGTGACAGTTTATTTTCTCTGAACAACTTCTGCATATACTTAGTTAGCTAAATAGAAATCAACTGATCCTGAATTTGAATTACCCACCCTTTAGAATGTGGAATAGGCTTTCCCTTACAGTGCTGTTAAGCAGACTGGAGACTATGTACGTAAACGCTAGCACAGTTGCTGACATGTAGTAGTTACTAAACCAAATGGAAGCTTTCATTATTATCTTGTTTTTTCAACATTCAAAAATGTAAATAACTATGAAATGAGAAACTGGCTACATAGTTTTAGCTGAAGAAAAGCTGTATATTGTTCTTAACTTCCTAATATGTATAAAATACTGTGACATCTACTAGTATATCTGGAGGTAAAATGCCTAACATCTTGGTTTTTGTCCATTCTAGTCCATTCTTTGTCTATTAAGTGGGACCAATATTCAGAATGGAATGTAATAAAGCAAGACTCTATTTGGATACTTTGAATGTATTAATGAATGTGTCCATTGAGAAACAATTACGTTTCGAAAAAAATAGCACATAAGTTATAATGTACAATCTTCCCTCCTCCTCAATAGAATATTTAACTTTAGCAGCTAGTGAGCCAGGGATAGTGAGGCTATGACTCACTTTACTGGTGTTAAAGATAAGAACGAATAAGTTTATAGGTAATTGTTATGCATTTAAATAGTTAAGTACTTCAGTATGAGTACCATTGACATCATCTTTCTTATAATTAATTCTACTTTACCCATTGTCCTACTTATACTATAGAAATTAAAAAGAGGTTTGACAATTCTCTAGGTACAATCAGTTATACGTGATTTTTCTCATCATTAAACCAAAAGAGAATAAAGCATGGAACTAGGTGTCCAAAATTTTGGTACTACCATATAGGTCAATAGGAAATAGCAGAAATAAATAGTTAAGCTAACACACACCCACAGACAACACACACACACAAACATACACACACACACACGCATGCAGATCATGCACATAATTAAGATAAAGAGAAGAAAAAGAGACAAAAAAGTTCAAATTTGAATAGAGCCATGGAAATAATTAATAGTTAAAAAACATATTTTGTGGATTAGGTGTTTGTAAAAATGACGTGTGTTAAAGAGAATAAGAAGTAAACAAAGATCAGGGACCTTGAAGTGCTTTTATTCCTTCTTTCACACTCCTCTTACATTTCTTAAAATCAGTGTGTGGAAGGATATATGCAGTCTCATGCTCATTTCACCATTATTCACAATAGCCGAGATATGGAAGCAACCTAAGTGTTCATTAATGGATGAATGGATAAAACAAATGCAGTATATATACACAATGGGATACTATACACTATTTATTTGTTTGTTTATATTTATTTATTTATTTAAAGACAGAGTCTCACTCTGTCACCGAGGCTGGAGTGCAATGGTGCGATCTTGGCTCACTGCAACCTCTATCTCCTGGGGAGAGCGATTTTCCTGCCACAGCCTCCCAAGTAACTGGGATTACAGGTGCCCGCCACCATGCCCAGATAATTTTTATATTTTTTTGTAGAGATGGGGTTTTGCCATGTTGGCCAGACTGGCCTCCAACTCTTGACCCCAAGTAATCCACCCGCTTCAGCCTCCCAAACTGTTGGGATTGCAGGCTGAGCCACCACACCCAGCCTATTCACTTTTGAAAAAGACAAATTCTGTCATTTGCAACAACATGGGTGAACCTGGAGGACATTATGCTAAGTAAAATAAGCCAGGCAGAGAAAGGCAAATACTGTATGATCTCACTTATATGTGGAATCTAAAAAAGTTGACACAACAAAGAATAGAAAGGCAGTTACCAGAGGCTGAGGTAGCAGGGATGCAGTTGGGGGTGGGGGGAAAAAGAGATAGGAAAAGGAGAAATATTGATCAAAGGGTACAAAGTCTTGGTTAGAATGGAGTAATCAGGTTTAGATATTTATTGTACTACATGGTAGTCTAATTAACAATACTATATATATATTTCAAAATTGCAAAATAACAGATTTTAATGCTCTTAATACAAAAAAAGATAAGCTGGTGAGATGATGGATGGATATGTTATTTAAAATATAGCATGGAACTTAATTCTACAATGTATATCTAGATCAAAATATCACATTGTGCTCCACAAATACAATTATTTGTCAGTTGGAATAAATGTATTTAAACATACTTAGATTGGAAAAAAAAAAGAAGAAAAGAAAAGCCACTATGGTCATCCCTCTATCCCTTATTCCTTCTCTCATTGAAAACAATGTAGAGTGTGGGAAAGAAATTAAAAATTCTAATTCCTTTTAAAGAAAAGAATTTTCCCCAAGATATATGTGTCACTTAATGGCAGTTATTTATTGAGTAATTATTATGTGTCAGCCACAGTAGTAACAGGTACTTAATATTCATCATCTCATTTAATCCTTATACCAATTATGTGAGTTAGGTGTTATCATCCCACTCATATTCATTTAAGGAAGCTGTATTTCAGAGAGTTTACATGATTTACTCCAAATCACATACTTAATAACAGGCAGAACTGGTAATTCCAACCTAGGTTTATCTGATTCCAAGGACCTTGCATTTAACTACTGTACTCAGGGGCAATCAAAATAAATGGAACTGATAAGTGCCATTGTAACTGTGGCACATATGATACTTTGATTCTTTCCCTCCATATAAGAATTCTTATAACACTGACATAAAGAAATGGCTCACTACTGTAAGATAAAATGTCATTGATAGTCCACAGAACAGTTTCTTATATCTGTGTTCTTTTTAACATAAGGTTTTGCCCTTTCATCTTTAACATTTTTCCAAGTGTATAAATTTTAGTCATCTCATTTGGGTCCACCTCAAATGCCACTTCCTTTTTTAAGCTCTCCATGATATTCTCCAGTTGAAAGTAATTTCTCCAAATTTTGAACTCCCACACTTTTATAATACGACTTACTATCTTTAATTATTTTTAGTAGGAACATATCATCTCCTCCACTAGGCTTCTGGAGGTAGTGATCTATACCTAAATTATGTCTGTGTCTTCTCTGTGTTCAGAAAACATTTGTACGTGTTTAGAACAGGCAATGACTTAGACAAGATATACATTTTTTTACTGACTCAAATTCTACCTTAAACTACCTATAAAAATATGAGTATGTTAAACACATGAAAATCAGTAGAAAAAAATTTTAGTAACTTAAAAAAAAACTATGTTAAAGTATTTTTATATACACTTACACACACATCAGTTGATAACTGCAAATCATTCTTACATATTCATTAAAGTAGGCCTTTGGGTATCAGTATTCATCAAAAACATAATCATTTTCTCATGTAAAATAATTTGGACATATAAAATAATTAGTCTATATTTTTATTAATTCAGTTTATATTTTTTTTTCTGGTTCAACTATAATGGCAACCCATAACATTAGAATTACATGTATATACATGTTATCTTTAGATGTACAGCATTCTAGTTGTTACAAGTTAGTTTCGGGTAGTTATTACTAATGGTCAACACTGATTGAAATATTTACTATTTTTGAAAATGCAATCAACTTAGCATGCCATGCAAAAATCATTCAATACTTCACTCTTGCCTTCCTTTCCAGACTAATTTCCCATACCTTCCTCTTTCTCTGGTATTCTATAATATTAGCAAAGTAAATTCCTAACATTCCCCGAACATGCCATCTCCATATTTCTGCTTTTCAGTTCCTTTTGGTTTCCTCTCTGCACATTCAGTACTTTATATAGACTTCTATTAGTACTTATTGCATGTTCTTCTCTACCACCAGACCAGAAACTTTTCTTTTAGCCTCAGTGATTAGCATCATGTTCAGCACACAGCATGTGTAGGCGCGCAACAGATGAATTAATGAATGTGAGCCTACTTAAAATTCCCCAAACTCAGGACTCATTTAGTTATCCAAAAAGAACAAACCTTCCTTTCCTACCTCCTGCTCTTTAAAACAAGCTTTAAATTTAGCATGTTATGCTAAGCATATTACCTTTCCAAGCTATAAAATTATAATTATCTTCATACTTAGTCCTAATTGGTCATTAAATAAACTATTTTGAAAGTTCTGGCAATATGTATCTGTCCATTATAACCCTCTGAGGAGCTAGAAATGCCGAACTATCCACTTTGTTGCCTATAAACACAGATCCTCAAATTAAAAAAACTCAAATTAAAAAAAAACAAATATATCTGTTCTGATTTTCTCCCAGTTTATACCAGGTACGTTCCTCTAGATTTCATTTAAGTTGAAAAGTTCTGCTTGTAAACATATTTGCATAAAACCACCACTTTATGGCCCAGGTCAATTGTATGGTTAAATAAACAAATAATTAAGCATATAAATGAAGCATTTATTATGGGTAATTTAAATTCAAATTGAACATTTATTAAGAACCATTGAAGTGTAAAACACTATGCAAAGAGCTTTCACAATCATTATGGTTCTTAACCAGGCTTCATTGGCCACTATGTTAGATTTAGAGTAGCTCAAACCACCTGAAATTTTGTGCCATATGATATACAATAATAATAGTAATAATAACAATTATAATAGTTAACATTTATTGAAGACTTATCATTTGCCAGGTACTAAGCTAAACAGTTTACATGAATTACCATATTTAATTTTCACTAAAACTCAAAGGGAAATTGAGACAGCGAAGTTAACTTGCTGAAAGCCACATTCTTAATAAGTGTCCAAAATGTAAAATTAACCCAAACTGTTTGACCCACTCTCCATGCTCTTAACCACTATATCAATACCTCTATTTTCCTGGGAAACGTTCATCGCTTTCATTACTTTCTCAAATGATCTGCAAATCAAAATTGCTAAGAATGTCTCGTAAGTATTCACTTAGTCACTCTTCAAAATGACTTGTTAGGCAGTACACTATTGCTGTTAATTGATACGGAAAGTAAGACAACATATCTTGTATGTTTGTAGGCTTATCACATTTAGATACAATTTCCCTTTTAATATAGCATAGCACAAGGACTACTTTTCTTGGTTGTTTCTGTAATTAATATTTAGATATAGCCACGCTAGCAGCTGGGATTTTTCTGTTGCTGACTCAGGTCACCAGGATATCCTGAAGTGTTGTCATGTAATGTCATGGCATGAAGGCAAAACTTAAGCCCTTATGGCTAAACCAAGACCTAAGAGAGAATTCTATAACCTGAAACTTACTCTCAACTGTTATTTGCCTTGCCATATTTTTATAGTACTCTCCTGCCACCAGTGCCTCTCCATAACAGCATACTTATGTTCCACATGCTGCAGGAAAAAAAGTATTAAGATTATTTCTAAAAACAAGCTTAGGTACTCTCACAGTAAAACAACTCCATTGTTTTATACTGCCTACAGGCCCCAATTGTTCCATGTGCCTTATACACTCTGACTCCCATCCACTTCTCTGTGTTCCTTTCCCAGGGCTCTCCTTTATGAACACTGTACTTGAACCATATGGGTCCTCGTAGTATTTTTCAATGAGTCACACAGCTTCAGAAGTCTGCTTTTAATATACAGTCCCTTCCACCTGAAATGTTCTTCTTGACTACTACTCATCTGGAAAACTGTAACTCATTCTTCAAGATTATGTTCAGGTCTTTTTCTCTAAGACCTTCTCAAACTGGAAATTCAGATGAACTCTTCTCTATGGCTCTTTTGCTCATGGCCCCATGACAGATGCTTTCGCCATACCATATATGTAATTGCTTTAAGTAGAAGTTTCAAATAGACCACAGGCCTACTAAGAGAACACGATCCCTTATTCATCTCTGCAGCATGTTATTAATAATTGTCACATTGCCTATAACATCATAGGAGCCAAAAAAGTATTGCAGAAAGAAAGGAAGAAAATTGCCGGGCGCGGTGGCTCAAGCCTGTAATCCCAGCACTTTGGGAGGCCGAGACGGGTGGATCACGAGGTCAGGAGATCGAGACCATCCTGGCTAACACGGTGAAACCCCGTCTCTACTAAAAAAATACTAAAAAACTAGCCAGGGCGAGGTGGTGGGCGCCTGTAGTCCCAGCTACTCCGGAGGCTGAGGCAGGAGAATGGCGTAAACCCGGGAGGCGGAGCTTGCAGTGAGCTGAGATCCGGCCACTGCACTCCAGCCTGGGCGACAGAGCAAGACTCCGTCTCAAAAAAAA
>NW_016814438.1:1196009-1210867 GCF_001698545.2 Rhinopithecus bieti
AAAAAAAAAAAAAAAAAAAAAAAAAAAAAAAAAAGGAAGAAAATTAGCAGGTAGAGAAGGGAAGGAAGCCTTGATCTGGTTCTTAAGACTCAGGTCACCTAGCCACTGTGTCTTCTCATCAAGAAAATTATTCTCCTTAAGAGAGCTGTTGTTATGTTACGATGGGAGAACACAAAACACCATGGAAACACAACATTGCATATGTAAAAGAAAATGTTCATGTGAGCACTTGAATGAATCAGTTTTACAATCTTAATAATTTGAGAATACAGCTTTGCAACTAATACTTGTAAGAAAACTACATTGTAAACATACAATATTTTTCTTTCCTAAGCATTTCCACCTTACCCATCTCATTGAATTCATATAATATCCTCATTATTCTGATGTAGGTAATTTTTTTCTTTTTTGATTGGTAAACTAAGGCGTAGTAATAGAGTGACAATACTAGCCTACTAGCCTTATTTCTTCTCTCTGTCGACCTATGACAGGAGTCCTACAAACTTTTTTACTGGCCTACTTTGTTTTATCAGAGAATATGCCATAATTTCAAAAATCTTTCCTCTAAAACCTTTGGATGAGACAAAAAAAAAAAAAAAGAGTGAATATCCATGGTCATGTAACCTGATTTTGATCTCCTTATCAGATCCTCTTCTTTTTCTATTTTTAGACAACAAATTAGATATTAATCCAGAATCAGTTAAGTCTAAATATGGGTTTATAATACAGAGTGGGGGTGATACAAATGAAACTCCAGGAGAGCAGATGGATTTAGCTATTGTTAAGTTAGGAATGGTTTCCAAGAACATTTTGTATAGTCCAAATTGTCTTCTGTATGCAACCTATTAACAGTTAACATGTAGAAAATGGCTAAATTGTTCAACTCATTGCTTCTGGGCTTTGTGGCACCTTCTAGTGCATTGATGCCCATGAATGAATTTCTTTTTAATGGTCAAAGCTTCTATAAGATTAAAAAACAAAAAACTGTGCTTCGGTAAAATGGTCCCCCCTGCTTTGCTTAAAATCACAATAGCCATCTGTGCAAAGCTGCTATTGTGTTCCAAGCATAATACATCTACTAGTGCCCTTTGCACAGTTCTGCAGAATAGGCCTAGGCTTTATCAGGCTCATATTACAGCAGCGAAAAGTGAATTCATAGAGGTTAAGTAACATGTCCAAGATGCACTGCTGGCAGAGGTAAGATTTAATCCTTGAACTTTTTAGCTTCAAACTACTCTGTTCAACTTGCATTGCTTTGTGTGGCTTATGTAACAGCAAACACAACATTGGAAGCATCTCTGAATCATAATAATCCTAAACACTCAACTTTGGGAATACCACATTAAAAGCATTTAACATATGGCCCCCAAATTAAATGTAGCATGCACTTTTTAAAAACTACAGACAGAACTGAAGTCATCACTAAAAGAAATAAAGTTACTAAAATAGCTGGTAATGTAGAAAATTATAATAGCCTTGTCAGAAAGCATGGAATGAGATCTGAACATTTTGCATGGCATGGTTTTGTAATAGCATTTTAAATATAATCTTTATAAATTGGGCTATAATTACAACAAAGTACTTAAAATTTATTACACACATATTATGTGATTAGTACTATTGAACAGAAAGAATACATATCTGCTTAAAATCTACTTACAGTTTAAGACAGCTCAACACATATATTATTACTTAATTATTAACATATACTGAGTACTACATGTAGGTGTTTTGGAGGTACAGAGACTCATACAAGACTGACCTTATCCTTAAGGAGACTGTAACTTAGTGGGTGCTGTTTACTGAAATGGAATGCTTTTCCCTATACTAGGCTGTCTGCTCCATAAATACTGCCAAAAATGGAAAAAGAAAATCCTACCAGTTTTCAAGTAAGACCACTACTAATGGAAACATTCACCCATTTTTCCTTCAATGAACATGAAGCAATTGTCTTTCATGGGCTAATTCCAAAGTAATATGGAGAGAAAACAAAATTGAATGAGTAGAACAAAACAAAAATGAATACGTAGAAGGTCTGTGAGGAATAAATGGTCTGGTAGGTAAAAAGACATGGAAATACGCAAGACAACATAGGGCAATGTGTGCTCTGTCAGAACAATGAACTCTATGCTACTTATTATAATTATTGAATCATAGTTTTGATCCCTTACTACTTGCAATGCACTGTGCTAAGCACTTATGTATGTTGTCTAATTTAATTTTCATATACCTCATTAAATATGCCCTATTAGTCACCCAAATCTATGGATAAAATTGAGGCTTAGAGAAGTTGAGTATTTTGCCCAAGATCACACATCGAGTAAGGATTTCAATTAAGGCAGTAAAACTCCAGAATGTAGTTTCTTTACTTTGACTTTCCTGCCGATGTGGTGTTTAGAGGATCTTCCAACCAGAAATTCCCCTTCAGCTAAGTCTGAAAGGTGAGCAGTATATGCCATGGAAGCAAGAAGTTGAGGAGCAAGGAGGTGAGTGGTGACAAACCACACAGAAAAAAAAAGTGAACACAAAGTCAAGGAAGCAAAAGCAAGAGAAAAAAACAGTGAACACAGTCAAGGAAGCGAAAACAAGAGAGAGTGTCACTTGTTAGGCAAACAGTCAGTTTCTTATGTCTACCATGTAGATATACTGAGGAAGAAGTGAGAAATAATATTAAGGAGGAAATAATCTCAAAGATACATATGGAGAAATAATGTGAAGGATACATATGGAGGAAGAAGTGAGAAAGAATGTTAAGGAGCCTAAATTTGAGACCTCTTACAAATGTCACATTGGTAAGTAAATCTGTAAACGTTACCTTAATCCTCAAAATTTCTAAGTGGCATGGGCATTATTATTATAACAATTTTACATATAAGGAACTGAGGCTTAAAATGTTAAATAACTTGCCCACATTAAAGGGTTCAAAAATATTAAAGAGATTGACTCAGGAGAACTAGGTACCTCAGCAGACTTTGGGGCTAAGGGAAATAGCGGAGTTAACAATAACTTCCAAATGTTTACCTTGGGTATCTGGAGAGATAAAAATTATTTCTTCCCCTGCCTGTGTTTATAGGGCAAACAAAAGCATCACAGGAACAGCAAGGAAAACACAAGAAACTTAATCAGTTGCTAAGGTTTTGTTTCAAAAACCTTAAGGAACTGTTGCCGGAAAAGAAAGACAGTACTGTTTTCTGTGATTGTGTGACCACAGCTAGATTCCCTGAGGCAGTATAATCACAAAGAATCTACTACGACAAGCCAACATCTTATGGCAAAAACCTATTCATCCTAGCCTAATTAGTATCCCAATCTCTTCCTAAGGATACACACATCTTGAATACAAAACAACTTAATTCAGGAGAACTTGGTTTTAATCAAATTCACCTATAATTATTCAGATTCATGAAACACAATCAGGTAATAGTTACTTTTCAAAAACTATCTTTTTTAAGAAAAACACACAATAAAATTGTCTTCACATAATCTTTCCAGTGCAATTATATAGATTTGAAATACATTTCTAATGCTTACACACTGAGCCATGAAGTGTACCAGACCCTTGCCATGTATTATCTCACTTAATTATCACAACAATCCCATGAGTGGGTACTATCATTATCTCTATTTTACAGTTAAAGAACCAAAGCCTTGAGTCTTTATTTTTCCAAAATCATTTCTGAAGAAGAGTGAATAATCAAGCACAATCACTGGCTCAAAAATGTATACCATGGACAGGTTTTCACAGTTTTTCTTTTCAAAGTATTTTCATGATAATAAGTACATAATAATCAAGCACACGTCGATTATGTTGGATGGACCTAGCATCATTCAAAAGCACAAGGTATATTTGTTTTCAATATAGATATTTTATTCAATTAGATATTTTATTTAATGTCTATCATCAAAGAAGAATGCATCAGTATAACATTAAGCATGTTTCACTTGAAATTCTTAATTATTCTAAATGTGTCTGGGGATTTGACCTGCTTAACAAAAACTACACAATAGTTCTTGGATAGGGCCTTTTCTGATAAGTCACTAAATAGATGATATAAAGGCAGTATGAAGGCAGAAAGCAAAATAGTGAGATGCAGCCATCTGATCTGAACTTTTAAATTCATAATGTTTGTCTTTCACATACAAAATTATCTCACTTTCTCTGTTTCTGATTTCAGGCTGCCTGTCAACATTGAGCTAGGTACTTTACAAGTATTATTTCATTTCATTCTTACAACAGCACAATACAAGAGATATTAAATTGAGTCAACAAATGAAGAAACTAAGGTCCAGAAAGATTAATCTTTTTGTCCAATTGCTAAGCAGAAATAAGTGGCAGAACAAAATTCGAATGTCTATGATTTAAATGATAAAATACAATTGACGTTTTTGGTATAAGTAATTGTAAAATATACAATTTATAAAATCTAATTTACTTCAGAGTCTACTTTCTCATATGTAATAAGTGCATACACTTCATTCTAAGTTTAATTGTTCTTTTATAGCATATATCCAAAGATGTGTATCTGAAAAAATTAAACATTCTTCTAAGAAATAAGATACCTGAAATTAATGACATATATAAGAAGCCTTTTACATATACATTGCTTTAAAGATGAAGACACAGTTAATTTATAAAAGGTCAACTGAATATCCTGTTGGGTTTTTTTTCTGCCACAATTCATCACTGTTGAATTCTTATAGGACATTTTAGGTAGTTCTGAAAATATGTTGTTATTCAAATGTTAAAAATAAAATTTCATCTCTTCATATGTATAGTTTGAAATAGTCATCAATCTTCACTGCATTGCTATTTTTAAAACTCAGACTTTTCAGTCATCTTCTGGTGAATAAAATCCCAAGTGAATAAAATCCCAAAGTCTGTGATCCACTACAATTGTCTGCTTGCTTGTCACTACCCTCTGTGCCCGACTCTCGAGCTCCATTTCCTTCCCATGTCTTTGCCCAGTATTCAAAATCCCCAAGTCTCTTCAGACCTCAGCTACACTTTTATATTCTGGCTTTCTTCTTAGAAAAGTGTAAATGGATAGAATTTGTAGTCAGGCAGCTTTGTATAAGGAAGAGTCCAAGAGACCTGGATTTGATTCTTACTAACTGTAATGTAAGCATTTGGGTATGCCCCTGATTTTCTCCAAATGTTTGTGGTATAGAAATTTACTTAACTTGAAGAGCTAGGGTAAAGATTAGAAATAATGTCATTAAAGTGTCTGATGCCCAGACAAAATATAGTAACTGTTGGCTTTAATTTAACTATTATTGATAAAATAAGGCCCTTCTAAATAAGCTCTCAGACTTGTCCAGCAACAGGATGAGCTGTATGGTAAGGGGAAGAGTATTCTGTCACCAAAAAGCGCTGAAGACTGACTACTCCTAGACTAATTCAAGCAAAGTAAGAAATGACTGTTGGAGTTCTTATGCCAATATTCTAAAAGAATTCTCACCTGATTTGGCCCTAACCTAGAGTTCTGATATCTTGCTTAGAATCTGGTATAGGGAAATTACTTAAAATACTTGCTTTCTAACTCTTCCATTCTGACTATCTTTGTCGGCCTCCTTTTCCTAATGGGCTGGGTACTGACTCTGCTTTCTTTCTTGTTTGGTATATGCAACTCTAAAGGACTCTTTTCTACCTCTTTTTGTTTTGAGATAATTGGAAAAAGAGCTTCATACGGGACAGCTTCCAGAATTCAAGAAGGCAAATCTCATGCACTCATGAAAGCAGTAAAAATAGGCTACGTTTGGGGAAGTGCATGACCTTGAGTCTCAACAACTTTGGGTCAAATGTGGGCTGTACCAATTCCTAGCAGTATGATATGAAGAAAATAAACTCATCTGAGACTATTTCTTCATCTGTGTAATGGGCTAATAACTACCTAATATGCCAATATGAGCATTGGATATATATGGTTTGTTAAAAACTTAGGTTAGCTCTTATATATAATAGGTAGATAATAAATGCTACTTTTCTTCCTTTCTTTTTCTTTTTTCCTTATTTTTTTTTTTTTTCTTTTTTCCCCTTGAGATGCGAGTCTCCGCTCTGTCACCCAGAACTGGAGTGCAGTCGGCGCGATCTTGGCTCACTGCAAGCTCGGCCCCCCAGGTTCACGCCATTCTCCTGCCTCAGCCTCCCGTGTAGCTGGGATTACAGGCACCCGCCACCACGACCAGCTAATTTTTTTTTTTTGTATTTTTAGTAGAGACGGGGTTTCACCATGTTAGCCAGGATGGTCTGGATCTCCTGACCTCATGATCCGCCCATCTCGGCCTCCCAAAGTGCTGTGATTACAGGTGTGAGCCACCAGGCCCGGCCTCCTTTACTTTCTTTGCTATTAATTCCTAACCCAGCAAGAAAAACTTGGTTGAAACCTTACAATGTTCATTAAAGACATTATTTGTACAGTATAAAACAATAATATTTATTTTATAAATTATAACATAAAGAGAAAATAATTACTCAAGATAATTTGGAGTACACTGAAATCAAATAGGAGTGTCCAGTGCAGCCAACCTCAGAATACATAAATGAACACTAAGTGCAAAACAAACGAACAAAATAGCAAGCAACAAAAGTAGTCTTCAGTTTCACGGGCATGTAAAAATTAACGTGTATTGAGACATTTTGAGAAGCCTTTTATAAGATAAGATTTTGAAGTTGGAGAATAAAGTTATTCTGTGAGAAAATAACTGATCAAGTATAGCTAACCAAAATATCAAGGAAATAAAAATTTCTACAAAATCAGATCTTATTCAAACATAACATCAAGAATGGCATGGTTTGGTAACGTTATATTTAAAAAGCTACATTATTCCTTCATCTCAGATAATATTTGGAAGATTGGCCTAAATAGCCCTACATTCCAGAGGAGAAAACCAAGAGAGAGGTTTGACGGCTTGCTCAAAATCACTCAGTGAGTAGGAGTGTTGTCTGGATTTCAAGCTTGGTCTGTCTTATTTTAACATCCTCCTCCATTTATTTGCACTTTTAATTATTATAGAAGACACACAATGTAACTTGAACAAGGGAAGGCAAAGACATCCTCACTATCAGTTGGTTTCTGGCTACTGTGACTTCTTGCCCAACTTTGAGCTTGCAGACAGCCACTGAAGGACATCCTGCTATCATTCCCCAGTCTCCCACTTAAACTTCCACCAAGACATATGTACCAGTCCTTGATCCTGGATTGTCTCCAGTCTCTGCTTTCCATTCTGGCTTTCAGGATGTAGAACAGAAAGCCATAGACAAGACCAGTCACAGGGCTGGGTGAACACTCTAGGTCTAGGCATAGCCACATCAATGAGACCATCCTGTCTTCCTCTTGGATCCACTCCCAATCACAGTTGACCTAGACTTTTTCTCCTGTTCACAGGCACCTGTTCTCAAGCCATTTCTCTTACTTCCAATACATTTTTTTTTTCTGGTATCTTAAAGTTGCACAATTTCAGCAAGAGAGAAGACTATTTCTTCTCATTTTCATGTCTACCTGAATTTGAATCTCAGCTCTTCTATGCATTGGCTGGTGACTTTGGATACATCACTTAATCTCTATACTCTCAGACTTCTATTCTTTAACATGAGAACTATGACACGGTAGTGTACGTACCTCTGCCTTTCTTCATTCAAGTTTTCCTTTACTTCTAGGAATTATTTTGAGGGAAAATGCATGTAGCATATCCCCTAGCTCAAAACAGATATTGAATGCATGATAGGTCCTGTGACTCCTATTCTCACCCTGGACGCTTCTTGTGGGACTTGTGACCTTAAGCCAATACCCTAGACTTTCAGACTTTCAGAATGGTACAATTGAAAGGGAATTTGGAAGTGTTTGAGCTCCCCCAACCCAGGCACATTTTATTTTCTTTTACTGAAAAGTAAACTGAGGCCCTGAAAATAGAAAAGATGTACTCATAGCAGAACTGATTCTGATATCCAAGTTTTGTAATTCCTAATATTTGGCAGCTTCTTTCATGCCCAACTTGCAGTGTTCTCATTGTCTTCTTTCTGTGGCTCTACTTAAAGCCCCGAACAATGCCTTCATTTGCCTTTACAGATCTATCCAGATCACACCTTATTTTTCTTCTTTATTTCTCTAAAGATTTTCTCAAGTCATATTCAGCTATGGTCTCTATGTTTCCTCCTTTTTGTCTCCCCTGAACCATCCACAATTTTGCTTTCATCCTATAAACTCTAATGGAATTACCAAATCCCATGTTTTTCTCAATAATTACTCTCCTCTACTGGGCTGTATATCTGCTTTGTTCATTTCCACAGGCCTAGCACAAAATTGTGCTAGTATTGAATACATATATTTGCTAAATGAACGAATAAATAAATCATCAATAACATTAGCTCCCCGATTCTTGGGATACTTGCCTTGCTTTATTCCTGTAGTACTAAACCTCTTGGTCTTCTTTGCTATACTCCTTTTACCCTGCACCTCTCAAAGTTGGGATTTTTGACCTTCTGGTTCTGGCTACATATTCTGCATTCTGACAGCAGTGACAGTGGTTGACTCTCAAATCTGTAGCTACAGCTTCACTCTAATTTCCTTAGTGCTGTATTTCAGCTGGGCGGGTTCATCAACCATGTGAATGGTTCACTATCACTCCAAACTTACTGTGCAAATGGACATAAAATCAAATTCCTCACTTACTTCTAATTTCCCTAGTTCTGTTGACAGAACATAATTCTTTCAGAACTCTGGGCTTTAAATGTAAGATGTCTTTTGACTCTTCTCTTGTTTTCACCTTCCTTACCCATTAATCAGTCACTAAGCCTTGATTATACTCTCAAATATTTCCTTTTGCTCTGTCTCAAAGCACTTCTCATCCTAACACCTTCAGACATTCTTTGTAACCTTTCTAATTCTAACTCATCCTTTACAAGCATTACTTCTGCATTGAAACCTTTAATGACTTCACAGTTTAAATCAGGCCTTATATATATGATCTCCTATCATGTCTTTCCCTTCTTTGTAGATGTTATTGTATACATATTTAAGTCTTCCGTCTCTTCCACTATACTATAAACTCCATGAAGGAGGGACTACATCTGTTGTCTTCATCAGACACTGTGTGAGGCTTCTCAGAACCTCACACAGTGTCTGGCACATGCAAAGATCTATAAATACTTGTTAAAAAGCAAATGAATTAATAATTACTTATTGAGATAAAAAAGTAAATGAATTAATAATTATGTAATGAGAGAATCAAATTTTCCAACAGAGCTTTCTTGCCTGATGTCATTTGGTCCTTATAGTATTATTGAAACAGGGAGTTCACACTTCTAAAAGTTTCACCAAAATTCATAAAATAAAATGTTTTATACACTTAAAACGGGTTTACCTTATTAGAGAGAAAAATATGCTTAAGCAGAACCCACACTCTCCTTATTATGCAAGATGAATGAAGTGTTCCTATGCTTAGATTAATTGAGTCATCCTTCTTTTAAAAAAATGAATGTGCTGTCTTTACAAGGAAGACTGTTAGGTGCTACCGTACACATGAATCATGGTTTCCATTGTGTCTACTGTAGTAGGGTTTACTAAATTTCTCTGAAGAAAACCCTGAGACCCTGACTTGCTCTAAATGATCAACTTTTCTTTCCTCAGATTAGATTTGAACAAAGCCATAGGATACTGAAGATGATGATTTCTACCAAGATTAGCAGTGGGTGCTGAAAAAAAGTGATTCAACAAATGACGAAAACAAATATTTACCATTCATGTTTGCAAGGATCACACAGTTGCCCACCACAAATGCTCCCTCTATGAGGTAAACAAATAAAGCTAAATTCCACAAAATGCCCCACACTACACTATAGTTTTCTCAAAACATTAACACATGATTAGTTACTTGGGTCTCAAGAGCTTGAGTTAAGAGAAAAAACAAATTTTGGTAGGTAAATTTGATAACAATTAACATAAGCCAACTAGCCAAATCTTCAATTTTGAAGATATTCTCAGTGAAAGTGTTAAATAAGAAGATTAAAAATACATTTTTTAGACTAGAAATGCCCATAAGAGCTCCTGGATAATATTTTTAGTGCCTCCTTAGCTTAGAAAATAATGCTAAAAGTATGCAGTGATGAGATGTATATATGCATGTACATATGTGTGTGTGTGTGTGTGTGTGTGTGTGTGTGTGTGTGTATTTATATATATATTTTAGGATAATCATTCCCCGGAATAGCACATTACTATATTGTTTTTTCCTCTGCTTTAAATAACAGTAATAATAGCAGCCAGTACTTCTTAGCATATATCATATTAACTGCCTGTATATTTAATTTATAATCTCATTTAATTCTTACAATATGTGTTTGAACATGCCACTAGTGTTTTCATTTTGCACTTGAAGACAAGTCTTCAGGAGGTTTAAGTATCTTTCCCATGTCCCCACTGCTAATAAATGGTAGGAGTTTTTAATCCAGTTATGTTGAATTTGCAAACTCACACCCCTACCTCTAGGATACTCTATGTTCACAGATGCTGATTCTTAAATTATTAGGAGTCTAAATCTGAGTTCTGCAAAGTTTTGTTCTTCTGTAAAGTATTTAAAAGAAGAAACAACATTTCACTTCAGAGTATAGTTTTCAGAGTTTGGCAGACTTGAGTTTGAAGAGCAGTTTAGCCCATTTAGCTCTATAAACCTATGGAACATTATTTATTACTCTGGGCCTCTAATTTCTCATTAGTAAAATGGGACTACCATCTAGACAGTCATTCCTTCATATACAACAAATATTAATAAGCACCTACTATGTGTGAGGTATCATACTGAAAATTAGAGGTAAAGTGATACATAAATAAGAGATAGCCCTGTCCCTCATGGAGTACACAACCCAGATTTTCTTCATATAGCCTCAAATTCACACCAATATAATGGCTTAAAAATATGAAAATATGAATAATTTTGCTATTCAAATGGCTTAATCATTATTGACCAGAGTTTTTCCTAAGTAATTAATTCATTAATTGTGTTACTTTCACAAAGCACTGTCATTTCCCACTTCTTAATTTGTTCTTCTAGACAGGAACCCTGGTTTAAGTTGAATCTACAGGTAGTAAGTGGTTAATTCATATATATATTATATATGTGTATATATATATTTTAAATTTAAGTAGGCACATGAGCCTGCACACATGTGCACACACTCATTTCTAGAAAAAGATTTGAGGTGGCTTGCTAGTTAATTTAAGAACAAACTTTTTAGCTGGTTGCTCTTAGCAACAGTCTTTAGCAGTTTTGCCTAGTTGGCCAGAATGATTTTTTAAAGGGAATAAATCATTCAAAGTAGTTTAACAAATGGAAAATAAATGACTTACTTCAGAAAGGCTTACACAGGGACTGGGAATTCTAGTATAGTTGGGATGGAGAAGACAATGGTGCTGAGAAGCCGCCTACACATAGGGGAATTTTCCAGAGTTCTCCTTTCCCTAGACTAGTTCATGCCTACATGTCTAACAAAGCCAGAAGACCAGAGCACCATGGCTGACAGGTTCCTGTGGCAGCACTGGAACCAGGCCTCATCCTACAAAATACAGGACCAACTCTTCTTACCAGTTCTATTGCAAATCATTCAATTCTATTGAAGACATTGGACCATACATGGATTCTAAGTCGGAGAGACAAAAGTTGCTTATTTTATAAGCAATAAAAGCAAAACACATCCTTTCCAGCTGGCACAAAACTATCGATTGTTTTAAGATGGATTTAAATTAACTCAAAAAATAAAGGCTACTATGGGAATTATGTTTACAGACCTTCATGCATCCATTCATTCTTCACCAAGTACTTATCAACCAACTTCTAGGTCTCAATCTTGGTGACCAAGGGATTCATTTATTTGTTCATTCAATATATATTTATCAAATAATTCATTTTTCCTCTGCTGTCGCGGAGTTCAGTAGAAATTATATGCAGATAAAAATACCCTAAGAATGAAGTATGATGGGTGTCATTATTCAACAGGTCCTTCTTTGAAATTAACACTAGATCTCAATTGCCTAAATAATTAAACAATAGATCATATAAAGCATTCATTCAACAAACATAATAAATTGAGCTTATGTTGTAAGCACTATAGCAGTAGCTAGGTGTTCTGGATGTTACGTCCCAGACTCTGACACCTCATGCTATTTACAGCCTTGTGACAATTGAGTTCAATGTGAAGGAAAGAAGTCCATGACACCACGTGAGCAGAGATGATACAAAGTCCAGGTAGATCTTCCATGAGGAGACGATACAAATTGAGTCCTGAAGGAATACTATTAATATTTCCTTGATGGCCTCCCTCCTTGGATAAAGTCCATACCATTATAAGGCATTAGGCAAGTGTAGAAAAGGATCAATACTGTATTTGCCAAACACATGAATGTTCTTGTTGGCAATAAGTAGAATATTTATATGCAACGATTAAATAATAGCATAAGGTGCCAACACAATTCAGAGCCAAAAGCAACTATACAGAGAGTGCCTTGGGGGCTCTGAGCAGCCAGATTATATACAAGGAAAGGTTTCAAACTGTTCAATAAGTCAGGATTACTCATTTGAAACTAAGCAACTTTAGACATACTGTATAAATGATTTCATTAATATTTTCTGAGTGATACATTGAAACATCTTGATTTAACACAATTCAACATAGAATTAGATGAAATGGAACTGAGTCTGTGATAGGTAATAAGGATCTTCAAAACCATCATCTGTGAAATACAACATCAGGTCCTGAACATTAATACCCTGGTACTGATGAAACTTACTTTGGAAAACCGGCTTCTCCAGACAGAAAGCAAGAAAGTAGTCTTGACTTGTAACTAGTAAAATGAGCAAATAAACAAGAAAACAGAGAGAGGAGGAAAGAAAGAGAAAGGAAGGAAGGAAGGAAGGAAGGAAGGAAGGAAAGAAGAAAGGAAGGAAAGGAGGGAGGGAGGAAGGGAGGGACTTCTATAAATCTATTTAAGTCTATTCATTATCTCTTACTTTGCTACAAATTTCATTACACTGGCATTGAAGTTGCTATACAGTTTTCCAAAACTGCTTCAGAGAGAAACTAAGTAAAGTAAAACACTGTCAATTAAATGTGAAGACAAAAAGTTAATCTAACAACTGTAAAGGAAGTCTAGAGTTTTCCAGATAGACCTCTTCTGTAAAGTTATATTTAAGGGAGACTTGTAAACCAATGCCAAATGCTTATTCAAAATTGCAGAACACCTAGCTGTGATAGTGAAAAATAATACATTTCAGACTATCCTTTCTGGTCAGAAAAATTTAAAAGTTATCTTCCTGAGTCCAAAGAATGGAGCAAAAAACATGAATAAGGGTCTGGCAACATCCAAAAATTGTCCAGGCCAGCAAATACAGCTCCACAAGCAAACACCTAGAGTTTGAATATTAGTAGAATTCTGTTTAATCTGAGATCAAATCTATAAGTGATTTTTATCTGTCTCCCCAGAACCCAGAACATTTACCACCTAAGCTATCTTTTTCATTCAGATATATTTTTTTCATTCAGATATATTTGACTCCACAAATCTCCTCTGTAGAAGTAGCAGGGTTTTGGGCACCTGCACATTCTTGCTGAGTTTCCTGGCTTGACACTAAAAGTGTAAATAACTGATAATGGAGGTGTACATGAAACTAATTTAACTGGAAGTATTAAGGTAATATCCAGGTCCTGGACTTCTGAAGTGGAATGTAAAAGAATAAAAGAGAAAGCCAGAAGTGACTTCAACTGGCCTAATTACATACTCTTATCCATTTTAAGAGTACAACAGGCTGTATTCCCAAGGTAGGAGCTAGATGAAAGAGGTTAAAAACCAGAGGAAAGAAGAGACAAATATCCTGAAGTCATTCAGCTCTACTTCTGCCCTTGTTATCTGAAATATTTGTCAGTCTTCATTGCACAGATGGAATTTTACCTGAGAGTATGCATTAGCTGAGCCCTCTGTACTATGTATACTCTGGCTTTCAAGATTCGACTAGGTAACATGGACTCATTTTGATCATACAAATATATAAATGAAAATTATGGGGCAAGCACCAGCTTCTCCCTTTGCTCTTTGTAGCATCCCAGAAATACATTGGTTTAATGCTTTGGAAGCATGGTCAGTCCCTGAAAAATGCTCAAAGAGGGACAAATAAGAAAAATAGAGACTTCCCCTGGACTCAGAGTCAGAAACCTGGGCTTAAACCCAAGTGCCATGACTTTGGGCTTGGTCATATTGGGCAAGGTATAGCCAAATTTAAGCATTAATATGAAAGGAACTTTAATTTGGGGCCATCTAGTCTAGCCCCCAAATAGTTCTTTGATCATCTGAACAATATTATGGGGAAATGGTCTTCGGCCTGATGCTTCAACCTTCCTAGTAAAGAGAATTTTCACCTTAAGGTGACTTAGTGTTCTTGTCTATAAAAATATCTACCTCACAGAGATGTTGTATTGGGGGATAAAAGATAACTAGTTTACAAAGACTTTCTATATAATAACAATAAACATTATTTTAAAATATGAGTAAGATCAAGATTGAGAGTACTTTCTAAATTGCCAGATATAATCATTACAAAGAGATAAGTTCTGTACACAGCAAGCAAATACACAATCCCCATTTTTAGTCTCTTAAACTTTATGACCACTTTCATCTAAGAACCTTTTTGAAATTCAATTTAGTACTTCTATTAGAAGAACAAAGGTGCAGTTTGCATATTCTGGGTTTCCTATTTATCTATAGCTACACTGTTTTTTCTTTGCAAACTTTTCAAGATAAAAAATTTAAGGCCGGGCGCAGTGGCTCAAGCCTGTAATCCCAGCACTTTGGGAGGCCGAGACGGGTGGATCACGA
>NW_016814438.1:1211112-1213619 GCF_001698545.2 Rhinopithecus bieti
AAAAAAAAAAAAAAAAAAAAAAAAAAAAAATTAAAACCCCAGAGCTCTAGAAGATGCTTGTTCTCCCTTTAGCCAAAACAGGCATCCGGTTTCTATAATAAATGAGATCATAGCATCCCCACTCATACTGCTGTAGCTAAGAACCTGTCAGCATTTTTATTATAAAACCCTTTTCTTTCCTCTGGCTTGAGAGACAAACCATAGCAATTGTTGGGGAAATAGTTCCAGAAAAGGGCAATGCACAAGTACAGAAAGAAAATGTCTCATTTTACAAAACTCATAAAGGGTGCATTTAGGAATTAGGCAGGCCTGCAGAATACCAAGGAACATTTCTTTTGGATGGTCATCTGGCCTTTTAAATAAAGAAAATAAAGTTTACTAATATTTAAAACAAAATTTTCTCAGGCAGCAGATGTTAGGAAAAAAATTATCTAGTTGAATATCGTCAGGCACCAATACGTCTGGTAACAAAAGCTATAATAACACACACATTACTGAATCTGTGCTCACATGGAAGCTGCTTTGAGGGTAGGGAGCATTCTCTAGCAGACTCTGAAGTGAGATAGTGGGGATGGGAAAGGTTATGCCAACTACTTCAAATCGGAGAAAATAGGATATATTAATAATATGCTAGGGATGATAAATGAAACCTTATCTAGCAAAGTGGTGGTACTTGGTGAATACTCAGCGAAGGAAGATTGAATATAGTTAATATATGATCTGGTTTACACAGTTAACTCTTTTCTTTCTCACTTGTGAGTTTTGGGTGTGAACATGAAAAAGCTTCTCTCTAGGTTATTTCATACTATGTTAATGCAAATAAAAGTGAAAAGAGAAAGGACTACATCTGAGAGAGTAAGAGAAAGAAAACTAACAGGTCTTTAATGACTACTACATGTGAGACATTGTATTAGTTACTTTCTTGTTTTATTGGTATAACAAACACATTAAATATATCTTATCTCTGTCATATAGATGAAGAAACTAGAGCTCAGAGAAGTGAAGGGGCTTCCTCAAAGTCACAGGGCTAATGGTTCAGTCACAATATTTTGTAATGCCAAACTCTACCCTCAGGACTTGCTTCTTATATCTATGTTTGCCTGCCCAAGAGCACACTCAGAGTATCTCTGCTTGGTACAGAGGGTAGAATAGGATATATAATCTAACATTCTCTCCCCCTCTTCCTCCCTCCTTTCTCCCTTCTCCATTCTATCCAAGGGGAAGGCGTACCTTCAATGCCACACTACTACTTTCAACACTTCTTAAGAAGTGTTGGACCATAGAGATCAATTATAGATTTGAATAGAAAACCAAATTATTTTTTTCCTTTCTGACATAGTACAAGGTTTTAAAAATCCCAGATTTAGTTTGACTAACTTCAAAAATCCTTCTCTATACCTAAAGACATCATTGGTTCTTTTGCCCTCTCATTAAATTCTGGAGTAGGGCCTTCCAACCTACTGAAGTAGGAGACTGCTTTTAAACTACTGTATGGTCCCTCATATGATATTAGTTGTACTGACGAAGAGATAGTGTCACATAGCAATTAATGACTTCCTAAATGGATCTATTTTGAATAGTGTATAGATTAATTCATGTAAAGTCCTTAGACTAAAACACTGCAGGTGGTGATCACCCAAAAAGGGTGAGTCCAATCTGCTCTGTGAGGATTTTTTCCATGTGCATTCCTTAGCCATAGCTCACCAGCGAAACTGAAAGGTCCCCAAGGCAGAAACTATTTTACCATGTTTGAGTACTAACCTAAGGTGCCCACTATAATGTTAAGCGCAATATATATGCTCAAGAGAGAACTAGAAATTGATTAATGGACAAGTGTACCTACATTTCTCCAAGTGGAGATTTTCACCAAACCATAATGAGGATACTTGAGACATGGCTCCAAGAGAAAAATCGAAGTCTCCTACCCTTAGATAATAAGTCAACCGACATAAAGCTGCCATCTTATTTGAGAACTTATAAATGTAATATCATCAATTATTATTTGATAATATGATAGTATCATTATTTGCCATATGATGCAGTGATATCATTAATCCCTGTCTGGTTTAATCCATAATGTGGATATTAAGGCAGTTGCAGTGCAGTGGACCAGCATTTTAGAGATAATGACTGTTTTTAGTGTGCTCATTCATCAAATTAAATAATTTAAACTACTTTAGGAATTTGGAAAAAAACTTCAATAAAGATAATGCAATGAAACCCCATCAAAATTATGTATTTTATATTAGGAATTATGCACACACACACATGCACACACACACATACACACACAAAATGGAAGTTTCAAAATATTACTTTATTTATAAGATTTCCAGAAGCCATCATTTGGGACACTATTCTTATCCTATCTGACATTATCATTTAAATTTATATAGAAAAAATATTATTATGTTCTTTATAATCACTGAAATATGTAATGTGTTCATATATCTGACAAGTACATTCATGTATGTGTGTGTGTGTATATATATATATATGTATATATA
>NW_016814438.1:1215602-1241918 GCF_001698545.2 Rhinopithecus bieti
TCTCTCTCTGTATATATATATATATATATATATATATATATATGGCTGAAAATCATTAGTTTTAAATGTTTTCTACTATGGTATCTCTGGAAGTATAATCTGTGACTTATAATAAAATATATCTATAACCTTATGAGGAAACAATTTTAATATCAATAAGATAACCATGGCATGGAGATCTGACTGCTTTTATGATTTATTAGCTTCTCTGTACCTTACTAGGCAAGAACGGCTTATTAGCGATGACACAGCCAGGCATCTCACCCCAGATACTAGCTGTATTAGTCAGGGTTCTCCAGAGAAACAGAACCAGTAGAAGATAGATAGATAGATAGATAGATAGATAGATAGATAGATAGATAGATAATCAGTCTATCTGTCCTCTCCCACCCTATCCCCCTCCACACACATATGAATTGGTTCCCATTATTATGGAGGTTATGTCCCAAGGTCAGCAGTCAGCAAGCTGGAGACCCCAGAGAGCCAACATGCAGTTCCAATTCTAGTCTAAAGGCCTGAGAACTGGGAAAGCTGATGATATAAGTTCCAGTACGAAAGCCAGCAGGCTCAAAATCCAAAAAGAGCCAAAGTTTCACTTCAAATCCAAAGGCCAGTAAAGGTCAATGCATCAACTCAAAGCAGGCAGGCAGGAGAAGTTCCCTCTTACTCAGGCTTTTTGTTCTATTCAGGTCTTCAGTTGGTTGGATGAGGCTCACCCACATCATTAGGGAGGACAATCTTCTTTATTCAGCCTACCAATTTAATGTCATCCAGAAACAATCTCTCAGATATACCTAGAATAATATTTGACCAAATGTCTGGCCCAGTGAAGGTGACACATAAAGTTAACCACTACATCAAGGTAGCACATTAAGTAATGCCTAGTCTTTATTTCAGGGAACATGATCTCTGGGAAGTTTGATAACACGAGAGGTTAAGTTATCAAAGACAATTTTTAAAGAAAAGTGACAAACAACAAAATAGGCACCATTTATTTTTTCACTTCTACATTCAGTAAACATTTATGAGCACCTGTATCACTCACTCATTCAATCAACAAATATTTATTAACTGCCTTCTGTGCAATAGGCATAATCATATTTACTGGATCTTCCAGGCATTATACTAAATTAATATAATATGGCCCTTGCCCCTAAAATCCCTACAGTTTAGATGAGCAAATGGATAAGCAAACAGAATTTTCAACTGAATATTACAATTAGGATACAATTATAAAGTATTACATGCCATAAGAGTCCAGGGGTAATGTAATTCAAAAGATCCTGGGAATTATTTCACCATACGTATTTTATTTAAAACTTTACCTAGACACCCATAATTGCATACAAGGCAAAAGACTTCTTAAAGTCTGAGCTCCTTCAGGATCCTGAATTCTGCAAATCAGTATTCCCTTTCTGTGAACATACTTTATTGATGTCATAAAAGTTAACACTCATTTTTTATATTCAGGGTTTTTCTCTCAAATTTTCTACTATTAAAATAAAACTGTAAAAGACCTAGAAGTGGCAAGTATATATTGTCAAAGGGAACAAAAGGTCCGTGCAGCCTGCTTGTTTGGGACATCAGCACCTGTTTAACTCCTTAGCTCATTTTTCATTTTCTCTTTCTGGGTCAGGTATCATCTAGGATTTTTGTTTTTGGTGTGAATTATATAAACTTCCAGATTCTGCCTTTTGTAGCATTAGAAGATTTCAACAATGCATTGGTAGGTTAAAATACATCCAATTTACTGATAGGTGAATTTCTAAGTGTTTAACACTATTCAGTTGACTCTATCAGCAATCTCCATCTTCTCAGCAATATGTAAAGTGGTTTAATAACATAGAAAGAAATCCACATATTTTATAGTTACCACATACCAGGTATTGTGCTAAATGTTTTGATATGTGATATATCACTTAATTTTTACAACAGTCCTGAAAGAAGGGTGTTATTTTTCCAGCTTCTTGCAGATACAACTTGTCAGTTTCTCTTTTCTCACCTTGATTTCCAAAACTTCTAGTTCAGAGTTAGAGGTCATGACGTAGAAAGAGTAACATTGAGTTAGAAATGAGGAGACCTAGCTGTAGCCATGACTCTGTAACTTGCTGTATGACCTTGAGTAAGTCACCTCCTGTCCATATGATTTAATAACCTCATGTGGAAAATGATAGTGTGAATACTATGAAAAATGATGTTTGGATCAAACTCCTCTCAAAAGAAATTCTTGTACAATAAAACTGACTCCTCTGATCAATGTGCCTTACATTCAAATTCAGGTGTGCATAAATGACATTTTTGCAAATTGACTCATAGCTTAAAGGCACTTAAGCATAGAATCATGCTATTTGAAAGAGTACCAAAATTATATTGGAAATGAGTGTAGACCCTAAATCTAACCTGCTTAGGTTCAAATTTTGGCTCTGCTATTTAAGAGCTATATGTCTTCGGGCAAATTACTTAAACCACCTGTGCCCCAATTTCCCTATCTGTAACACTAGAATAACTACTATACCCATCTCAAAGGGGCACTGTAAAGATTAAGTGAGTTGACATTTCTGAAAACAGTATCTGACAGCTGGTAGCAGGTCAGTGTGGGTATGTGTTGAGAGAGAAACTGAAGTCTTGGCAATGTAAATAGCTGACTCCTTAATGTGCCAATTTTAAACATTTGGATTTTTTGCATATTAGGTAATTTTAAGGTGATACAAAGCAATATAGTCATGAGACTCCTATTAACTCAAAGTCTAACAGAGTTTTAACCCTATTCAGGAGAAAAACTAGACTACCTCTTATTTACAAATCCATAAAGTAAAGATGAAGAATGTGATGACATACAAAGTAGCCTGTGGCAGTACAAATTTATATAACTATGATTAAAATAAACTTAGAAATACCCATCATCAAGCATCTTAAATTATTTTTAAAAATCTGACTTAGTAATTTTACTTATTCTGTCCTATCCAAAGGAAATAATTTTAAATCCAAAATGACTTATTCCCCAAGATGTTTATTTTATTTTAATAGTAGAAAATTTAAGGGGAAAAGCCAAAATATCAAAAGGATAGTTAACTGTTATTCAGCAATTAAAATACATTCACAAAGCCTAATATAAATTTAAATTATTCAAATGCAAACTCAACATGATTACAACAGCATTTTAAAAATAAGTCACGTATAAACCAAGGAAACCAAAATAGTACTGGAAAACTAGGAAAACAGACACTGGAATATTAAGTTTTTACATCTAGTCCTCTGAAACAAAAAGTATTTTCTAAAGTTTGTTTTCTGAATTTCTGTTTTTTCTAATGTATTTCAATGAACATATATTACTATAAAATAAAAAAATACATATACTAAAATTGTCAACCTTTGGCAATATTCAAAATATGTAAAGGGAAACCACCCTGCTAGTGACAAAAAAAAATACATAATTATATATAAATTGATGGCTCCTCTGCTACCACGAATAATTTATAACAAAATTGGCCACATTTAAATAAACAAATGGGCAAACAAAACTACTTCTCTGCCACAGAGACTGTCTAGGCCGGAAAAAGGGGTCTGGGAGAGGTGGAGAAAGCCAGAAGGTTCCAGGGAACTGTCCACCAAGGAGGTTCTGACAGGCCCTCTGATCTTGGGGGTGTATTAGAGCACCCTCTGGAGGCTGGGAGCCCACAACCCATTTCCCCTTTCTATCTCTCTCTCTCTCTCTTTTTTCCACCCCCCCATCTTTCCCTTCCCATCATTCTGTTCTATTTTCCTTCCTTCCCTGCTCCTTTTTCTGTTTGCCTGGTAACTATGGAGATCGGAAGAAATAACACTTGTAAAACACCTAAGATAGTGTATATATGTTTAATAAAACCAAATTATTTTACCCTTTCCTTTTGCTTTTTTAGTCCTTGAACTCATCCCTTTCTTCTTTTGATTCTCTCCTTTTTTTGTTTTTCCATTTTATTCCATTTTAACCTTCCCGTTACTCTCCCTGTGCTCTCTTTTGTGAGAGTCACCCCGTAGAAGAAAGGCAGGCTGCTTTCTGGAAGATGACTCCTTTTCTTTGAGGGTTAAGGAAGTTACAAAATGTCCAAATATTCACCAGAAAACAAAATTTCAGGACTCTAACATTTTCAAAAACTTTCCCCTACCTTAATATATAACAACAATATTGAATATACCTGATGTGTCCTAGGGGCTTCACAGTGATTCAGTTGAGCTGTTATATTAACAAATGGCTATTATGAGAAAGAAAAAGGTGCTCAAGTTTTAGCCACATTTCTTTTAAAATTGTAAATATTTAAAATATACAACATAATGTTTTGATATAGTGAAATGGTTACTACAGTCAAACTAATTAACATACCCTCTATCTCTGTTACATTCTCTGTGTGTATATATGTGTGTGTGTGTGTGTGTGTGTGTGTGTAAGAATACCTAAAATCTACTCTCTTTTGTCTTAGAAATATTGGGGAATAAAAAAGGGGAATAAAAGAAGGGAGATACACACACGGACTGTGGACCTTTGCAATGCAGCTATAGACAAGAATCAGGAAAGAGAAATACTATTTAGTCTGGCCCTTGAAATTAAATTCAATACTTTGATTTTTGTGGATGGAGAAAACAGTTAAGTGAAGGTAAAGTTGATACCTATTTTCTGATAATGACATAGAAACTACTATGAGAAAAAAATAACCTTTTAGGAGTCCTCCTTCCCTATGGCAAGTTCATTCCCATAAATTACCTTGTGAATGTGTTAATGGCATATGGACAGGGGCAAAAATAAATAAATAAATAAAATAAATAAACAAATAAAAAAGTTGGTGGGGAAACTGATATAATAGAAAATCTTTTTATGGAACAAGGTTATTTTGGTTTCTCTCATGAGAACTTAAGGTTAGGTGGGACAGTGGGTGATCTGTATTTTAATAAAGGAAGTGGAATTACTTCCTTAATTGGCTCAGAATTAATTTGTGGAAGAAATGGTGTTGGACTTACATTTGTATCTCTAATGCCCATCATAATGCCTAGCACAGGAAGACACTCCATGTTTACAGTCATAAGTCATACAGTCAGTTAACTAAATTGAATAGCTGTCAGGATGCAACAAGAGGGATCCTGGAGATGGCTAAGTAACAAAAGAAGATAACTTTTGAGTGTCTAGCTTGAAAGCTCAAATTATTCCGCATCCTTCAAGCCATTCTGAGATAATTAGAGCAAACAGTTTTAGTGTTTTTGAAACTGACACTCTGGCCTACACATGAAAATGGTTTTAGACTTTGCCATATGCATATCTTTCAGGAAAGGAAATAAATATCCATCCTAATACTCTTATTTTCACACTTATTAGGTAATCTTGAAATGACTGTAGGTTTTTGAAGTATCCTTACTGAAATCTGTGTCTTCATGATTTTTTCAAAAATTATTTAAATTACATTTTAATTACTAAAAGATTCAGTGAAAATCCTTTATAATTTTTTTCTTAAATCAATATTGTAAGAAATGTAATCATCTGCCATATCACTTAAATTTGAGACCAAAGGGAACAAGATCAGTTTATTGCTATGCCTCCAGTGTGTAGCATTTCTTGTGTGGTTAATAAATATTTACTGATCAAATGGAATAATAGTATAATTTGTTCATTAATTTTCATAAATGTACTTCATTTTCTGAATGTCATATCAATATATAAATGGTTCCTATATTTCATATAAACAGCATAGAGCAAAGAAAAATAACTTTGGGAAAAGTAATGATTGATTTCTTAATAAAGATGAAGAATTTATGAAGAGAACTATGTTAATAACAGCAGAAGCAGTTTCTCCTATAAGTAATAAGCCCACTTCAGTGGAGCTATGAAAATAATTAGGGCCATATAAAAGCAACAATCATTTGATGAATTTATACATAGTAAGTACTGCAGGCATCTCATTTAAATGTTATTTCTCACAATGACATAGTAATATATACTGCAGTAGTTATTACTATGGCCACTTTACATATGAAGAAACTGAGACTTACATAAATCATATCAATAGTAAGTACAAAATTTAGCTTTGAAGTTTAAGCCTGATGTGAGGTAAATTTTCCGTATTATTTTCTGTTTTCATCTGTCAGATAGTGTTGAAGAACTTCACTAGGAGGAAGGCTACAGTAGGAAGTCCTAATACTCTTTCCATATTTAAGATTATAAGGTAGAATCCTTATGTCAATTCATCTATAATTATCCTTCTGTTAAGTATGGTTATAATATAATAATTGATCCTGTTATAAAGGGATTTGAGAATTATCTTATTCAAATACTTTGTAAAATAAGATGGGTTAGAGTCTCTAAAAGTATTATTTTATTTTCACATAGCATTAATTTATTTTTCAAAAAATGATGTCTGCCAACACACATGACATAGGTGTTTCACTCTATTGACATGAATCTCTCTCATAAAGTGAATTTGCTAAACCCAAACACCAAAAGTAAGAGAACTTAAAGAAAGTTAAGTAATGTATTGTATTTCCTTAGCCTTCAAAAAAAAAAAAAAAAAAAAAGTTGTGTGCTTGAATTATTTTAATTCCGCTCCAATATGGTCTGAAAATTGCAGGTGAAAATATAACAACAATAAAAGAAACTTGTCTGTAAATGAACCTTGAATGGGTTGAATGTCATGATGTCAACAACATTCTCACAACCCGAATGGCTTATCTTATTTGATTATTAGCTTGTGTTTAATTTCCCTTGACAAATAATTCACCTTTGTTAATAATCATTTAGCACTGCAAAGTAATTCTTGTAAGTTCATGGGAATGGATTTTAAACAGTAACCATTGCAAAGATGCTACTGTAAATGCAATTGGGAGGGTGAATAAAAGCATGAGGTAGGGGTGGCAGGTTGTATGGGAGAGAACCTAACTCCTTAGTTACTGGTGCTGTTCATTCACATACACCTTTCCGACAGTGATGAACACACAAACCTTCAACAATTCTAAGACTTCTTTGGGGTTTCAAAAGGAACAACCAGCTACTCTTTAGTACAGGCAATATATTTTTTAACTCACCCTAAAGTGTAACCTATCATATTGAGTAGAAAAACATAAATCTCTGGCAATAATATTATAATTCAATGACTTCAATGAAGACCTAATCAGAGATTGTTAGAGCTGGCAGGTGCCTCAGAGATAATCTCATCCACAGCCCTCATTTTACAGAAGAAAATCTGAGGCCCAGAGAAGAGACATTCTCTAGGCATAGCCAATATAAGACTTAAAATCCTGACTCCCAATTTTTCCATTAAGCTTACACCTCCTATGAGCGCTACCCATGAAGTTCAGAGTGTGTGTTTCATTAACTTTACTGCCTAAGGTGCTTACCAGCTGTCCAATCCAATCTCTGTTATCTTTCAGAAAAATAGGTATAATGTGATACATATTCACTTAGAGAAGTCAAACTTTATTTCAGATGAAGCAGGCTCTCTCTCTCTCTTGCTCTTTCTCACTCTCTCTCTCCTTAGTCACCATAGTAGCCACATGAAGTGTTTTATATAAATAAGCTGGACGAATCCACCGGCTTTTCACAACAAAAAGAAGTGAAGACTTGTATCTTACAGTAACAGGACGTGCACTCAGGCCATTAGCCGGCTTAAACCGTTCAAACACCAAGTTCTATGCATCTTTTTCAGGGAGTGCATCATCAGGTCCAACAAGGAAGCCCCGTGAATATATTTCAGAAAAGGAGCAATGAATGATAACCTGTTTTAAAAACCTTCAAACCTCATTTCTTTGGGAACACCAATCACTTTTACAAAAATCTAGGGTGGGACAGTTATTCACTACAAACTTCACTGAGTAACTGCGCCACCTCTTGATAAAATTTGTTTGTTGATTTCAAGTGGATTGTATAAAAGGGAAAAGCACGCAACTGGGGGCAATCTGAGCCTAGCTCCAGATTTTCTGTCTAAAATAAAAATAAGCTCTTTATCTTAAAATATGTCACATTGCAAATTGATGTGTTGAATTTCATCTGGAGTTCATCCACCACCCCACTTACTCCTGCTAGTTGGCCCAGTGGGTTGGGGCTCTAGGTGGTAGTAACCTGAGATGAGTTCAGAAGCTCCCAAATCAGCAGTCGGGAGCCCAGTCACTAGCAAAATGCACAAGGAGATCCCAAGCAGAAAGCCACCCAAGGTGCCCATTTCCGAGCCGCATCTGCTCTTACAGCTTCTGTATGTTAGAGATCAGGGTCCCATCACCACTGAGTTATCGGCCCAACATCGGACGCCAGAAAATCAGTGCTATCTCTTGGCCCCCAAACCCAGCTGGCTCCCAGAGAGAGCAGAGCAGTCGCAGCAGCTTCTGTCACTCTCCCAACAGGCAGAGACATAAACAAGCAACAAAAGGAATTGTTCTCTCCCCCGAGGGAGGCAACATGCATTAAAAAGACATGAACCTCGTCCTACCTTGCATCCAAACATCAACGATAAAGTGTTGTTGGTGCAAGCAACTTTGCAGTGGCAAATCATTGGTGTAAAACAGTCAGGGTCCTTAACAACAGGGGACATTCCTTCCGGGCTGCGGCAGTGGCAGCTCGCTGGGGGACCCAAACGCTGTGCTCGCCAGGCACATGGAGCGACAGCCTAGACCGAGCTGCTGCTTCGATCACTGCCCCCTGCACCCGCCGTGGCCATCCCGGAGCCCCGGTGGAAGCAACGCCGCGGGCAAGTACCGAGCCTCTCGGGGTCTCCCTTCCCTGGGGAACGAGGCGTGTGGGGGGAGGGACAGAACCAAGAAAGAATTTTTCCCCCTACGGTGAATTTGGGGAGGTAAAATAAAATAAAATAAAATAAAATAAACCATAAAATAAAAGGAAGCGAGGCACTTAGAGGAGGGTTCAAAGGAGGTGGGGCAGTATTAGCATGTAAAAGGATGTGCCCGCCTACTCTCCCCAGTCACACAAGATTGTCATGCGAGCTGAAGGGGGCTGAAATTATTTCCTCTGAAGAAGAAGAAGAAGAAAAAACATACTGCAGCTCCCGATTTGGTAAAAAGCCAGTGGCTTGCTGCAATCCAGAGTCACTGTGGGGAGCGCTGGCCGGGCAAGTGGGGTGGGAGGGGCTGAGAAAGGGAGGAAGCGCGGTGCTTGCCAGCCTGGTCCTGCCTTTGGGTGCTCTTGGTGCCGCCAAGGAGTCCCCAGCGTGGGAGCACGGGACCTCCCCGCACTGACGTGACCCCGAGACTGCATTTGGCCCCCACCGCTAGAGCCACCCGAGGGTAGAAGACCTCCGAGGCCGACTTCCCGGGAAGGGAAGGGAGGCCCGCGCGGAGCCCTGAAGGGAGCATCCTCCTAGCCCTTTGACAACAGCATGCCTTGCTGGGGGCGGTCGGAGGGCCAGCAAAGAAATCTGGGGTAGAAAACAGGCTCAAAATGATTTCGCTGGTGCCCTAAGCCGTTGACTTCTGGGTCAGCGAGCCCACTCACTCCCTGGGTAGGGAAGCGGCCTCAGAACCAAGGCTTTATTTGACATAACATTTATCAAACTCAAAAAAGAAGCGTCTGCCCCTTCCCCACCTTGATGTCTCTGAGGCTCCAGGAAACCCCAGAAGTAGTACTTATGTTGTTCCAGAAGTATGAATGATAAGACTGATGGATGCTTTATTGTTTGTTTGTTTTTTGTTTTGTTTTTTGTTTTAACTGAGGCTGTCAAAATTGCAAAAGACCAAAAAAAAAAAAAAAATTTCAGCATGTGGCTGGCTGGCACAGCTGCAAAATTGCTTATGGAAGACAAAAACAAATGTGATAAGAAGGGTGTGGGGTAGGAAGTGGGTAAAACTAGCACTTTTTGGGTGCCACCTGGATGCCTGGCACTATGCCTCACAGATGGTTGGTAGAAAGAGAGCAAAACATCAGAGTTTGGAATCAGATTCTGGCTCTGGTGCTAGATGTGGCTTTGTGTAAGTCACTTACATTATCCAAACTCCTGTTTGCTTACCTGTAACTAGCAGGTGTCAACCCCTAACCTAAAGGGTTGTCACGAAGACGAGACAGATATATTGACCAACACATTCCTGTGGTAAGCCCCAGTACATGGTAGCTGCTCTTACATAGCTTATTTCATTTCTTAGCTTAAGAGGTAGATATTATTCAACATATTTTTTCTAGGGGAAGAAACTGAGACCCTTAGTGTTTTATCACTTGCTCAAGTCACATAATCAATAAGTCTGAAGGTTAGGTTCAAAGAAAAGTAGAGGAGAGTTTAGAAAACAGCATCATGAGAGACATAACGCACTTCTCCAGAAACATGTTCCAAAGTATTCAGATTTATTTGGGAAGGATTAGGGCTGTCACATTTACATGAATATGGTAATTCCAAGACTCTTTCCAATTTGGTGTTAAATTCAGAAATCCCACCTGAAATACAGGAACAACATAGTCCAAAGTATCCATAGCAAACTGACCACATCCTCCTGATGCAGTTCCATCAGAATGCCAGACCACTTATATCATAAACTAATAAAAGCCTCAATATCATGGTATGCTTCCTCCTTAGAAAGTTTAAATGTATTGGTTAGAACAAAAGAACATACCAACTTGCAAATCATTAAGTCAAAGACAGTACCTTATAAAGTGCCTTTGCCCCACCCATATC
The DNA here is from genome assembly GCF_001698545.2 of Rhinopithecus bieti. Taxonomy (NCBI): domain Eukaryota; kingdom Metazoa; phylum Chordata; class Mammalia; order Primates; family Cercopithecidae; genus Rhinopithecus; species Rhinopithecus bieti. The sequence continues at coordinate 1,226,231 of NW_016814438.1, forward strand.
CAAAATACTCTCCTCTTCTCTCCCAAGTTGATGGAAAATAAACCTGATTATGTCATAATTATCTATGATGCTTATTATAAATATGGATTATGAAGCCCAACCCTACATTTTCATCCTATAGGCCAGTAGAATGTCAATAAATCTACATTCTAATCAGGCCCCTTGTGAGAGGAATGCAATTCCTCCTTATGAAATAAGACTCATCTGAAGGAAATTCAATATGGAACAAAGTATGAGCAAAATTCAACATGGAAAGACCCTCAGAGTTGAGTTATACCTGGTTCTAACTGTAGAGGGCAGCCATGCCTAAAGTTTTGGGATTCTTACACTAAGTGCAGAAGTCCTTGCCTAGTAGATATCTCCATTAGGAATCAGTACTGATTCAATCTAATGAATAGCTGGAGGCCGCTGGGACTCAGGAGGTCTAATCTATAAGTTCTTAAACATACTAGGTCACATTTTAGGAGCAAAACTCTGGTCTGAGGCCTTCTGTGAAAATTTAAAGTCACATGTATAGATTAAGTATATCCCTTACTATTTTATTCCTTTATGTTAGCATAAAAAGTGTGATTGTGTGAGCACTTCCACCTACAGAGCATCTATAATTGTGGCTGGTTTTTCCAAGAGAATAGATTCTAAAAAAGCTGTACAATATTTCCCTTATTCATTAGCCTATAATTTGGATTTCAAACACCCCAAAAGTATTGTATGCTCTATATTGTGATGTTCCAATAATATCTAACACAGTCTTTCCCTAATGAATTACCCAAGCTAAAGCTGACCTCCTATTCTAGGGCAGCATTAAGGCTGCTATGTGCAAGTTATTCCCCATTTTACAGTTTGTGCTAGTTTAAATAGATAAAGTGAAATGACAAAATATAAAACAAAATGTATATTTCATTTCCTTGACTTTTTATGTTTAACTTTAATCAGTGAGAGTTCATTTCTCTGTATGTGCGTGTATATGTGTTTATCTGTTATCCATTTATATGTACTAGAGAAAATGCTTTTCCTTAATTCTCCTCTCCAAATAACAACTCTGGGGTAAATTGAAGGGGAAGATGAGGGGAAAAGTGGTTTCCATGACAATGCATTCCATAGTTACAGCCAGTAACCACTGTTGTTAAAATAAATAAACCACTGTTACCTTAAGATATGAACACACTGCATTACTTGTTTGAAAAGCACTAATTTGAGAGTGTACTTGCATGGGGTGTACTGCAATATTTTAGGAGATATTACTAGGAAATGCAAGGAGATGACGCATTCATTTTTATAGTCAAAATAAACTATTCTTAATTAGACATTTCAATGATTGATAAAATTTACAGTTCCTCCTAGTAATTATCACTTTTATAAAATGATGCATCACGACAATACACTATTAAGCATTTCTCCTAATGACAACTTTCCTCAAAATGGACTCATAATTACAAAAAAACAGGATTATCAATAAATGTAACCAGGGTTTAATTTTAATCTTTTATTTATTATTGTTATACTTAATCAGAAACTGGGACACAGTAAGAGATATTAGCTAGTTATTCATCTTTTTTCTTTGTTGATTCTTTTCATAGCAATTTTTTAAAAAGAGGTTGTTCATGTTGCAAGGGAAAAGAATAGACTGGCTACTAGGAGCCATGGTGCTGTTTCCTACTCTCTGTGTGACTTTGAGCAAGCTACTCAGCCTCTCTAAGTTTCAACTCCCTTTTTTATTAAGATGAAATAGGTATACTAGATTATTTCTAAGTTTGCTTCCAACATTGAAATTCTCTGAGTGATCTTCTAAATATGATTTTATGAATGTAAAGAAAATTTGAGAAACCATTTTGTTCAGTTACCTATCTTCAGAAAATTCACTCTTCCATAACATTTACTATTTGATAGGCACTAATATCATGCTTGCTATGTCCACTGTTCCGAATTCCACAGAGTGCTAGAGCCAATCCTACTCATGATGGCTGGTTATGTGTAACTCTGTCTAATTTCACATTCAGTGACATCATGCTGGTAGCTTTGAATCAGTCATGAGAGAGTATTTACACCATTTAAATGAACAAACACTACAATTCAGGACTTTTTTCTGCAAAACAATTTTACCAGTACAGCACTGATCTAAGTACTTTAACTACATTAACATTTTTAACCATCACAATCACTCGATCTTACCCAAAAAAGGAAAGTGAATGACAGAGTGAGAATAATGCCCAAGGTAACAAAATTGTTATACTAATCAGCTAAATGAATCAACTAACAAAAATAGTTTTGATGACTTTCAATCACAAATGTTTATTTCTTCCTCATGTTAGATGTACTTCATAGCTTAGCTATCATTCTAGCCCATGTTGTCCATGGACAGAAGAGTAGCCTCTATAAGTAGCTTCTGTTGCATGGAAGAGTAACCTCTATCTAATGTTCTCATGGCGGAAGGAGAAATGATCAATGACTGAATATGCAGCGAATCTTAAAACATCTGTTCAGACATTAAAAACATCTTCCAGCTTACATTTTATTAGCTAAGGAATGTCATGTGGCCAACCTGATGACAAAGGTTGGGGAAAGATAATTCCTTCAGAGCGAGGAAAGAGAGAATACTGATAACAGTAATATAAGACACTATGGCTTATCAAGTGATAGAATTGAGATTTGAAGTCAAGCCATCTGATTTGAGGATCTAAGCTCTTAATAAATAGACTATCCTGGCTATCACTTATAGCTAACATCTTCCAATTTTTCATCTACTGTCTATAATAGTGTTTGTTATTTAGTAACTCTTTGAGGGAATTCTCCTTTATGACCCCTATAAAGAAAACATAGTGTTTAGGTAACACATGAACTTTGGAGACAATGAAGCATATAAGGTTTTGTCATTATTAGCTGTGAGATTTCAACCTTTAAATCCTTTTCCATCTCCTCTACCACTGTAAATTGAAGTCCACTTATTTCATTTAATCTTTAGTAGAGATGTTTTCATGTAAGTGGAACATTGCATTTTTATCATTGAGTTTCCCGAAACATGTAAGGCAGAGAAGAATATGAATGTCCTTCTGCCATCACTGAGTTTACAAACCAGTTGACTAGGTTACTCCGAAATGAGAGTAATGAAACTCTTCCTTACAGTAAGAAAATATATACAATTAAGAACTAATAAATATACTCAAAGTCCATACGAATGCTTGACCAACCTAGTTTACTTATCTAAGCTACCATTTCTTGTTTCGTAAAATGGTGATAATACTATAGCATTGCTATAAGGCTTAAATGAGATAATGTGTTACAAAATGCCAGTCATCTTTATCTCGTTTGTATTAGGCACTCAGTAAATTATAAGGGCTTTGTGTCACTTTTCTGTTTTTTTTTTTTTTTAATGAAAGTTAACAAAAAAGAATAAAACTACCCAATACGTATAATCTCTTTATACTGAACAATTCTAAGTCTGTAACCTTTCTTCACAAGTTTTACTGTCTCAGTGACTCTCCTTAGACCCTTTCTCAGTTCTTCCATACTCCTCTTACTGAAGAAAACACAACTGCAGCCCCACATCAATGGACTCTAATATCTATCATGTTCCCTCATAATTGTCAACCCTTTGTGTTCACTGTTATTATTATTATTATTATTATTATTATTATTATTATTATACTTTAAGTTCTGAGGTACATGTGCAGAATGTGCAGCTTTGTTACATAGGTATATACATGCCATGGTGGTTTGCTGCAACCATCAACCCGTCTCCTACATTAAGTATTTCTCCTAATGCTATTCCTCCCCTACCCCCTACCCGCCAAAAGGCCCTGGTGTGTGATGTTCCCCTCCCTATGTCCATGTGTTCTCATTGTTCAGCTCCCACTTAGGAGTGAGAACATGTGGTGCTTGGTTTTCTGTTCTTGTGATAGTTTGCTGAGAATGGTGGTTTCCAGCTTCATCCACGTCGCTGCAAAGGACATGAACTCATCCCTTTTTTATGGCTGCATAGTATTCCATGGTGTATATGTGCCACATTTTCTTTATCCGGTCTATTACTGGACGTTTGGGTTGGTTCCAAGTCTTTGCTATTGTGAATAGTGCTGCAATAAACAAACGTGTGTATGTATCTTTATAGTAGAATGATTTATAATCCTTTGGGTATATAGCCAGTAATGGGATTGCTGGGTCAAATGGTATTTCTGGTTCTAGATCCTTGAGGAATTGCCAGTCTTCCACAATGGTTGAACTAATTTACACTCCCACCAACAGTGTAAAAGTGTCCCTGTTTCTCCACATCCTCTCCAGCATCTATTGTTTCCTGACTTTTAAATTATCTCCATTCTAGCTAGCATGAGATGGTGGTTTTGATTTGCATTTCTCCAATGACTAGTGATAATGAGCATTTTTCATATGTCTGTTGGCTGCATAAATGTCTTCTTTTGAGAAGTGTCTGTTCATATCCTTTGCCCAGTTTTCGATGTTTTTTTTTTTTTTTCTTGTAAATGTGTTTAAGTTATTTGTAGATTCTGGATATTAGCCTTTTGTCAGATGGACAGATTGCAAAAATTTTCTCCCATTCTGTAGGTTGCCTGTTCACTCTCATGATAGTTTACTTTGCTGTGCAGAAGCTCTTTAATTAGATCCCATTTGTCAATTTTCGCTTTTGTTGCCATTGCTTTTGGTGTTTTAGACATGAATTCTTCGCCCATGCCTATTTCCTGAATGGTATTGCCCAGGTTTTCTTCTAGGATTTTTATTAAACTTACGTTTAAGTCTTTGATCCATCTTGAGTTGATTTTTTGTGTAAGGTATAAGGAAGGGGTCCAGTTTCAGTTTTCTGCATATGGCTCGCCAGTTTTCCCAATGCCATTTATTAAATAGGGAATCTTTTTCCCATGGCTTGTTTGTGTCAGGTTTGTCAAAGATCTGATGGTTTTGTATAGTGGTGTTATGTCTGAGGCCTCTGTTCTGTTCCATTGGTCTATATATCTGTTTTGCTTCCAGTACCATGCTGTTTTGGCTACTGTAGCCTTGTAGTATAGCTTGAAGTCAGACAGAGTGATGCCTCCAGCTTTGTTCTTCTTGTCCATGATTTTCTTGGTTTTGCAGGCTTTTTGGTTCCATATGAAGTTTAAAATAGATTTTTTTCCAATTATGTGAAGAAAGTCAGTGGTAGGTTGATGGAGATAGTATTGAATCTATAAATTACTTTGGGCAGTATGGCCATTTTCCCAATATTGATTCTTTCTATCCATGAGAATGGCATGTTTTTACATTTGTTTGTCTCTCTTATTTCCTTGAGCAGTGGTTTGTAGTTCTCCTTGAAGAGGTTCTTCACATCCCTTGTAAGTTGTATTCCTAGGTATTTTATTCTCTTTGTAGCAATTGTGAATGGGAATTCACTCATGATTTGGCTCTCTGTTTGTCTGTCATTGGTATATAGAAAAGGTTGCGATTTTTGCACATTGATTTTGTATCCTGAGACTTTGCTGAGGTTTCTTATCAGCTTAAGGAGATTTTGGACTGAGATGATGGTGTTTCTTAAATATACAATCATGTAATCTGTAGAGATAATTTGACTTCCTCTCTTCCTATCTGAATACCCTTTATTTCTTTCTCTTGCCTGATTGCCCTGGCCAGAAATTCCAATAGCATATTGAAAAGGAGTGGTGACAGAGGGCATCCTTGTCTTATGCCAGTTTTCAAAGGTAATGCTTCCAGTTTTTGCCCATTTAGTATGATATTGGCTGTGGGTTTGTCATAAATAGCTCTTATTATTTTGAGATATGTTCCATTGATACCTAGTTTATTGAGAGTTTTTAGCATGAAGGGGTGTTGAACTTGTCAAAGGCCTTTTCTGCATCTGTTGAGATAATTATGTGGTTTTTGTCTTTGGTTCTGTTTATGTGATGGATTATGTTTATTTATTGGCATATGTTGAACCAGCCTTACATCCCAAGGATGAAGCCAACTTGATTGTGGTGGATAAGCTTCCTGATGTGCTGCTGTATTTGGTTTGCCAGTATTTTATTGAGGATCTTCACATCAATGTTCATCAGGGATACTGGCCTGATATTTTCTTTTTTTGTCATGTCTCTGCCATATTTTGTTATTAGGATGATGCTGGCCTCATGAAATGAGTTAGAAAGGATTCCCTCTTTTTCTATTGTTTGGAATAGTTTCAGAAGGAATGGTACCAGCTCCTCTTTGTACCTCTGGTAGAGTTTGGCTGTGAATCCATCTGGTCTTGGACTTTTTTTTGTTGTTAGGCTATTAATTACTGCCTCGATTTCAGGACTTGTTATTAGTTTATTCAGGGATTCAACTTCTTCCTGGTTTAGACATAGAAGGGTGCGTGTGTCCAGGAATTTATTCATTTCTTCTAGATTTTCTACTTTATTTGCATAGAGGTGTTTATAGTATTCTCTGATGGTAGCTTGCATTTCTGTGGGATCAGTGATGATAGCCCCTATGTCATTTTTTTATTGCATCTATTTGATTCCTCTCTCTTTTCTTCTTTATTAGTCTGGTTAGCAGTCTATTTTATCGATCTTTTCGAGAAACCAGCTCCTGAATTCATTGATTTTTTGAAGGGTTTTTTGTGTCTCTATCTCCTTCAGTTCTGCTCTGATCTTAGTTATTTCTTGTCTTCTGCTAGATTTTGAATTTGTTTGCTGTTGTTTCTTTGCTTCTTTTAATTTTGATGTTAGGGTGTCAACTGTAGATCTTTCCTTCTTTCTCTTGTGAGCATTTAGTGCTATAAGTTTCCCTCTACACACTGCTCTAAATGTGTCCCAGAGATTCTGGTACATTGTATCTTTGTTCTCATTGGTTTCAAAGAACATCTTTATTTCTGCCTTCCTTATTTACCCAGTAGTCATTCAGGAGCAGGTTGTTCAGTTTCCATGTAGTTGTGTGGTTTTGAGTGAGTTTTTAAATCCTGTGTTCTAATTTGGTTGCACTGTGATCTGAGAGACTGTTTGTTATTATTTCCATTCTTTTGCATTTGCTGAGGAGTGTTTTACTTCCAATTATGTGGTTAATTTTAGAATAAGTGTGATGAGGTGCTGAGTAGAATGTATATTCTGTTGAATAGGGGTAGAGAGTTCTGTTCACTGCAATTTCTAAGTCCTCTATGTTCACTCAATTACCCCCAAGTATAGACTCTTTTACTTAACATGTTTGTATGACCTTCATTTGAAATAGTTTTCTTATGTAGTTGATTAGTCAATAAATGGATGAATAAAGAACCAATACATAAGTGATCTCAGCCAGACTTTCTACTGCTTCCACCTAGGCTCTAGGTGAAATACTGTGAAGGTCTTTGAGTCCTGACCCAGCTCCCCTCCCTGCCACCTCCAAGGTGGGAGGAGTACACTCTTTATTGAAGAAATGCCAGCCTATTCATTCTGAATCAGTTTTGACATTTTGTTTTAGCAGCAAGTGTTTTTTGAAATAATTATTGTCCCCTCACAATTTTGCCTTTGAGACTTCTCATGACAGTCACTTTCAATCTTGTTGCCATTTTGAAAAAGCCACTCCAAAACACTACCCACTACACCACCTGTGAGAATACTGTTAATGGTAAAATTCAAATAAAAGAAGAACTCTTCTTAGGCCTTATTGTGCACCAAATTTGATGTCAATGTTGAAATAATAAAAGTTGGGTCTATGTTCCAGTCCTAGTTTGGACACCTGCTATGCAATTCTGAGTTGTTACTTAACCTGAAAGTTAATTGTCTGAAGTACAAAAAAAGGGGAGGAGGTTGTTAAGTAATAATACCTCTATCACAGGGTTCCTATGAGAATTAACTAAAATGCCACATGTAAAAGTACCTATCAAAGTGCCTGGCAAATATTATTAATAAATGCTTAATAATATTCATTTGTCCACTCACTGATTCTTTTATTCATTCATTCATTACACACCAAAGCTAGCCAAGAAACTTCTTTAAAACAAACGTCAACCAACCACAGCAAAATTTCTGTGAAATCACTAATTCTATTTTTATATTGTACTTGCCCATCTGTGAAACAAAGGCAAATTGATCATTGTCAAAAAAATAAACTAAATCAGAGTTCAACTTTGAAAGCAGTAATTCATGAGAGGACTGACAAGAACATGGCTCATTTTAAATGGCTTTATATTGCCACTGTGTGCTTCTCTACTACAAATAGATTTTCCTTATCAGGTCCCTTTCATCTGAACAATAGATGGCTCTTCTAGCTGCATGAACTAAATGAGGTGTCTCACATACCCCCAAGAACACTGCTCTATTATGTCACAAGAAGTGGCCCTCAGCTAATCATACAGTAAGTTGAATGATTACTCAATGAAACAATTCCTCCTCTAAAACTGTGAAGGCATCAGATTTCTGGTACAATCTCCAGCTATATATCACAGATTTAAGATAATGATATAATTACACTTTTTCTCTTAATGAGCTACAAGCATAATGGTTAAAATCCTTGATGGTACCAAATTTTAAGTATAGCCTACCTAGATTCTTATGTCCAGTTTGCTTAAAATAAGATTATTATAAGAAAACTACCTTTTGGTACAGTGTGTGAGTTAGTTGTATTACAAGAATGCTGGTGCTTTCTTCCTTTAATACAAGGACTGTCAATCTCAAATGTAATGCATTGGAAGATGTGCATAGTATTTGCTTTAGTTAGCATCTAATCATGGAAAATCTTTGCTTGATTGATGATGTTACCACATTAACTTGATCTCCCCCTTTTGGTTACCAATTGCATACTTTGAAGTATCTACTAAGTACTAGACACTAGGCCAAGTTCGGGATACAGTGGTTAAGTACAGACCAATGCAGTGCTGGCCTCATGGAGATTACAAACCAATGGAGAAAGCAGATTGGGATAAGTGCTTTGAGGAGAGCTACATGGCTGTATAAGAGCATATATAGGGAAATCTCATCTAAAAATGGAGACAGAGAAGGTGTAATTAGGAGAATGATAACTGAGTTGAGATAAGAAAAATAAGAGGGAATTAACTAGACAAATAGAAAGGGAAAAGCATCTCAAAGAAAGGGAATAGGATATACAAAGAATATGTGGTACCAGCACACAAGGAACATAGGAAGGACTGAGATAAATAGAATACAGAAAATAAGGGAAACATCAAGTGAATAGAGGCTGAAGAAGAAAGTAGAGGTGAGACTATTCAGATTATATTTAAAATGTTTGTTCTTATTCTGAAAGTCTTAGGAAACTACACAAGAAATATTTTAAAGCAGCTTCATTGCTGTAGAACTGACGTACAATAAACTGGAAATATTTAAAGCATAAATCTGGTCATTTTCAACATATGTATACATGTGTGAAACCATCAACATAATCAAGATAATAAACACATCTATCACCTTTAAACGTTTCCACGTGCCCCTTTGTAACCTCTACCCCTCCCACTATTTCCTAATCCCCCATCCCAAAGCAATCACTCATCTGCTGTCTGTCACTAAATATTTATTTGCATTTTCAAGAGCTTTATATAAATGAAATCATACAATATGTGTTTGGAGTCTGAATTTCTTCCACTCAGCATATCTATTCTAAGGCTTATCTAGGTGGTTCCATGTGCCAATAGTTTACTTCTTTTCTTATTACCAAGCAATATTACATTGTAAAGATACATTATATAATTTGTTTATATTTGTTGACGAACATTTGAGTCACTTTCCATTTGAAGTTATATAGCTGCTACGAATATCTGTGCATAAGTCTCTGTATGGACTTATATATTTCCTCTTCTTTTGGAGTGGATTTGCTTGATAACATGATGAATATGTGTTTATATTTTAAGAAACTGTTAAATTGTTTTTCAAAGTTCTTGTCTCACTTTACATTCCCATGGGCAGTGTATGAGAATTCTAGATCCTTGACATCTTCACCATCACCTGGTATTGTCAGTCATTTTAATTGTAGCCATTCTAATAGATGTATAACAGTACCTTATTATAGTTTTAATTTGCCTTTCCTTAATGACTCATTGTGTTGAACATCTTTTCATGTGTTTTTCCCCCACTATCTTTGCTAAAGTATCAATTCAAAACTCTTACTTACCTTTAAAATTGAGTTGTTTGTTTCTTATTAAGTTTTGAGAGTTTTTCTATAGTCTAGATTCAAACCTGTATTAGCTATATGTTGCATATAGTATTTCCCAGTCTGTGGTTTGTCTTTTCATTCTTATCAGTGTCTTCTGAATCCCAGAAGTTTTAGATTGATGAATGCAATTTATTAGTTTTTTTCCTTTATGAGTCATACTTTTATTTCATACCTAAGAAATCTGTGTTTAACACAAGGTCACAAAGATGTTCTTCTCTTATTTCTTCTAGAGGTTTTGTAATTTTACATTTTGACCTATGATCAATTTTGAGTTAATTTTTGTATATGATATGAGGTATGGATCCAAGTTCATTTTTTGCACATATATATTTAATTGTTTCTGTATTATTTGTTGAAATGACTATCCTTTTTACATTTAATCATACGTCTTTGTCCTTATATGTATGGTTTAATTTTGGACTCTCCATTCTATCAATCTGTTTCTCCATCTTTCCACCAATACTATGTTTTGGTTTCTGCAGCTTTATAATAATTCTTGCATCAAGATATTTTTGACCTCCAACTTTGTTCTCTTTTTTTCAGAGCTATTTTGACTCTCCTAGGTACTTTAAATTTTCACACAATTTTTAGAATTAACTTATTAATTCTACACCTACAAAAATTTCAACTGGAATTTTGACTGTGTTGAATTGCGTTGAATCTTTAGATAAGGTTAGAGAGAATTAACATCTTAATGATACCGATTCTTCCAACCCATTAGCAAAGTATCTGTTTACTTCTTTAAATTTACTCAGCGATATTCTATAATTTCCAATGTACTGATTTTTTTCACATATGCCATCAGATTTATTCCTAAGTATTTCATATTTGATGCTATTCTAAATGGAATTCCCTTATTGATTTTAATTTGTAACTGTTGTTAGTACATAGAAATACAAATGGTTAATTTGTATATTGTCCTTTTACTCTGCAACTTTGCTAAACTCACTTGTTAGTCTGGTAGCTTTTTAAATAGATTCTATCAAATCATGACATGCCATCTATGAACAAAAATGAGTTTTACATCTTCCTTTGCTTCTTTTTCTTTACTGACTGTGCTGGTTAAAACATCCAGAACAATGTTGCACGAAAGTAGAGAAAGTGGATATCCCTGTTCCTGATCTTAAGGGGAAAATATTCAGCCTTTCACCACTAAATATGATGTTACCTACAGGTTTTTCACATATGTTCCTTATCAGGTTGAACAAATTCCCTTCTATTTATATTTTGCTAAGAATTTTTTTGTTTTGTTTTAATCAGGAATAGATATTAGATTTTGTCACATGGTTTTTCTATGCCTGAGATTTTTTTAGGTGATTAATATGGCGATTTTTGAATGTTAAACAATCCTGTATTCTTGAAATAAAGCTCCTTTGGTCACGATATATTATAATTTTAGTATACTATTAGATTCCATTTGCTAAAATTTTGTTTAGAACTTTTTCCATCTATGTTCATGAGGGGTATTAGTCTGTAACATTTTTTATTGAAATATATTTGCCTATTTTTATACCAAGGCAATACAGGCCTCATGGAATGAGTTGGAAAGTATTGCCTACTCTTCGCTATTTTAGGAATGATTTGCATGGAATTGGTGCTATTTCTTCATTAATGTTTGGTAGAATTTACCAAAATCAAACTATCTGGGCTGAGAAAGAGAGAGAGAGAGAATGTGATATGTGTATATGGGAAGTTTTACACAAAGTTTTTAAGCAGAAGTGGGGGATGTGATATTATATTGCATTTCAAGAAGATTGTCTGGCTGTAGTGTGGTGAAGGACTGGAATGGAACAATACTGTCAGTGGGTAGAACACTGAAGAGGTGCTCTCAGTAGTGCAGGCAACAGATAATGGTGATACAGACTAGAGAAACAGCACTGGAAACAAAGATAAGTAGTTCAACTCAAGGAACATCTTAAAAAGTGAGTGAAAGTGATAAGCACTGGGGGAAATTCAGTATGACTTCTATTCAGCTATTCTATTCAGCTATGGGGGAAATTCAGTATGACTTCTAGGTTTCTGGTTTACATAACTGGATAAGTTGTAATGCCATTCACTGAAATATGATACACTAAAAAGTAAGATAGTGTTTGTGTATATGTGTGGGATGGAGGAGGCATTATTCCTTTTGGGAGATTTTGTTTGTTGTTGTTGTTTTATTTTATTTTATTTTTTTTTTTGCTTGTATTGTAAATTTGATTTACAGTGTTTTTCGTAACTCTAACTAGAGCTCAGCATAAGCTGGGTTAGAAATATGAACTTATAAAGTGTCTGTCAATAGGTTGTATTAAAGGCTCAGAAATAGGTATCATCCAACCCGAGAGAAGAGCATGACAATAAAAAATTATCTAGAATCAGACTTTGAATAACTGTTTTTTGGTTTTTTTGTCTTTTAAAAAACATCAGGAAACTATTTTTCTTAGTAGCTACTCTGTTGGCTCTGCTTAACAATGACATAATATATCCTTTTTCAATAATGTATGTACCATCTATATTTGGTCTTAGTTGGTGCCAGAGAGGCAGCAAGGTGGTGAGATAAAATAAATATTGCAAAGAAAAAAGAAATTTCAGGACATAACAATAATATGTATGGTTCTTACAATTAGCTACCCTCTTGATTTCAATATACTAGGTATTCTGTTTCATTCGTTTATCAATAGAGATACATCTCCTATATGATACTATAAAATTATTATTTTTGAGATATTAAAATGTTAGTGGATGAAAAGATCAAGGAAAGGCCAATATTATTAATCAGCAGGGAAATGAAAATTAAACCACAATGAGATGCCACTATACACCAACTGGAATGGCTAAAACTTAGGAGTTTAACAATTTCAAGTGTTGATGAGGATGTGGAGGAACTGAAACTCCCATACATTGCTGGTGGGAATGTAAAATGATCCGACCACTTCGGAAAACAGCTTGGCATTTCTTAAAAATTTAAACATAAATATATTGTACAACACAGTCGTTCCATTTCTAGGTATTCAAGAGAAATGAAAACATGTGTCTACACAGAGCAGCAGCTTTTTTCATAATATCCCCAAATTGGAAACAACCCACAGATACATTAACAAGTGAATGTATAAACAAAACAAGATATATATGTAAAATCTCAGAATTATTGTTCCAACTGAAAGGCACAAAAGTGTGCATATTGTATAAATCCTTTTACACAGAAATATATAAAATAAAAATCAATATATAGTGATATAAAGTACATCTACGGCTTCCTAGGCCTAGAGGTAGACAGAGGGAAGGGATAAAAGGAGGCATGAGGAATCTTGGGGTGATGGTAATTATCTGTAACTGTAATGTGGCAGTGGTTTCTCAGATGTACATAGCTATCAAAACAGAGCAAACTGTATATTTTAAACAGATTCATTTTATTATATGTAAATTAAACTCAACAATGTTGATTAAATATCTTAGGTGGTTTAAAACTCAAGACCAAAGAATTATATTAATCTTCTAGATAAATTACTAAATTAAACACCAATGGTAGAGTTTTTTTTTTAAATCAAAGTAACTCCCAAATCAATTTTTTCCTACACAAGTATTATTACATGAACTGATGACTCCCTACTTTGTTAGAAGATAGAATTCCACATGGGGCTTAGTTTTCCAGAACTAGAAAATATTTATTTATTATATGTTTGCCAAGATCACTCAGACAACTACTTTGTTCACTCTTATGAGCACTTTACCTGAGTTTTAAAAAATATTTTATATCACTAGGAAAAGATATATCATTAAAAAAGGAAAGCTGCTAGTGAGGAAAGCCTTAAGTTTTAGAGTTTAAAATTGAGAAATATTGATGAAGCAGTAAGTATATGATTGAATAATAAAACTACCTGGCTAAGGAACCTGGGACTTTCATTTGTTAAATAGAATTTCCATTTTTCCTCACATCTGACAGGAGGTCAAGGGAAGACAAACTAGATGAAGGATGTAGCCATTTTACATAAAACAGTATCAAACCAATATAGTAGTATGCAAAACTATCTCACTTCTATGGGCATTGAAACGTATTTGAATAATATTGTATTTATGTTCCATAACTACCCTGTGATCCCAAAGTTTAATTTAGTACAGTCTCCTGGGGTCTTTTTACAGGATGTGATGAAATGGTCCTTGTGCCCAGGCCCCAGCTAGGCCCTACAGTCCATTGTCTTGGGGGATACTAACCAGATTCTCGGCCTCACAATGACTGGGTCTACTCTGTATTTACCCTAACTTTCCGAAATTGGGAGGTTATCACTGCTATTAGTTTCCATGACATCCACTAGATAAAAGAAGGAAGGTTGCAAGAAAGGACCAAAGTAATCGAAAAACAGTTAAGATTTTACTGGAGTGCCAAATGGGGGTTGGCTGCAGTACAGCAGGGGAATGGAAAGGCACCTATTAATTGGAAGCTCCTGGGGGCAGCATAGAGGCACCCAGCTTCTGCAGCCCCATCTCCCTCATCCAAAGCAGATCAGCCCAGAGACAAGAGTGGGGGAAAAAGGTAACCAGAAGAATCCCACCAGGCTCTATTGCCACTGGATATACCTACAGTCCTTACTACTGAAGAACCCCACAGTTCTTCCAAGCCCTGAGCCCAGCTGGGAGAGATGCTGGAAATTCATGCAGCTGTATTGATTCAAATTAGGAGGATGAGGTGTAGATGTCCTAAGCCCTACCCAGCCACTGTGCGCCACGCTGCAGCAATACAGTTCCATGTAGAGACCAAAACTGCCTCTGGAGTGCATCCTCCTCTGGAGGCCAGTAGCTACTGCACCTCTCCAACACTGGGGCTCCATCTTCATTCCACCAGTCCCACACCAGTGGCTGAACACCACAACTCCAGTTGTGTAGAACCTGAGCCCAGAATCAACTGTGACTGTCATCTTGCACAGCAGGGAAACCAACCCCTGCCACCTGCACTTCCAGCCAGATGAACAGTCTGGCAGTCTTACCTAGGGCAAACTCACCCTGAGCCAATCTGTTTCACACCCTCTCTGAGTGGGAGAGGTTCTTGAGCCACTGAGTAGTTAACACATCCCCAGGACAACAAAATGGCTATCAGGCCCTGCCCAGGTTCTGAGAAACAGCCTCATGGTGCCCTCCACCCCACTGTGGGCATGGCCCTGGCCTTCACAAAACCAATACGCCCACAATCAGGGCCAGAGAAACATCCCCATGGACTACCCATGGCAGATGTGCCCCAGGCTGGCCAAACAACTGTGTGCCTATGCTCTTAGTGAGAGTAACAGCCCCATGATTCCAACCCCCTGAGACAGACCCCGAGTTGGCCAACCTACTGCGTGTATACATGTATTCTTGATCTAAGAAACAACCTATTAATCCCACCTCTGGCAGAGCCACACTACCACCACCACCACCACCACCACCACCACAAACTCTCAGCCTAGACCACTGAGATACTCACAAACATCATTGGTGTGAATTACATCTGAAGAAACCACATAAAGACTAAACTGTGTCTTTGTAGTAGAATAATTTATAATCCTTTGGGTATATACCCAGTAGTGGGATGGCTGGGTCATATGGTACATCTAGTTCTAGATCCTTGAGGAATTGCCATACTGTTNNT
>NW_016814438.1:1242740-1254929 GCF_001698545.2 Rhinopithecus bieti
CCAAAAAAAAAAAAAAAAAAAAAGACTAAACTGCTTTACCCTCCTAGAACCAAAACCAAGGCACCTACTGAACCAACACCCCAAGATCCATCTAAATGAATATCTTTCCCTATGAAACCCACTCCATAAATTGAAAGAGGTGACTGTTCCACCAGATACATATAAATCAATGTAGGGACACATCAAACACCAAAAAGCAAGGAAACATGTACCTTTAAAGGAACACAATAATTCTTTAGTTTTAAAGACTCTACTCATAAGGAAGCATATGAAATGAAATGCCAGAAAAGAATTAAAATAATTATCTTAAGGAAGCTCAATGAGACACAAGAGAATACAAATAGACAATTCAACAAAATCAGGAAAAAATCTTTTAGGATTTGAATGAGAAACTCAACAAAGAGATAGATATCATAAAAAAGAACCAAACAGGAATCCTATAACTGAAGAATTCAATGAAATAAAAAATACAATTGAGAGCTTCAACAAAAGACTAGATCAAGCAGAAGAAACATTTTCTCAACTTGAAGGCAGGTCTTTTGAAATAATCACAGGCACACGAGAAAAAATAAATGAAGAAAGCCTATAAGATTTATGGGGCACCATTAAGCAAATATTTACCTTCTTGGCATTCCAGAAGAAAAGGGAAGTGGTGTAGACATTATATTAAATAAAACAATAGCTGAAAACTTCCCAAGTCTTGGAAGAGTCATAGACATTCAGATCCAAGAAGCTCAAAGAATCCCAAATATATTAAACCCAAATATGTTCTAAGTCACATTATAGTCTAATTGTCGAAAGTTTAAAGACAAAGGAAGAATTTCAAAAACAGCAAGAGAAAAGTGTCAAGTCACATATAAGGGCATCACCATTAGATTAACAATGAATTTCTCAGCAGAGACCTTACATGCAGTTTTCAAAAGACTTAATTTTTTAGAGCAATTTTAGATTCAATAACAAAACCGAGAGAAAGGTACAGAGATATCCTACATACCCCTGCCCCACAAATGCATAGCATTCCCTATTATCAGCAACCTCACCAGAATGGTGTATTTGCTACAATTGATGAACCTTTACTGAGACGTCATAATCACCCAAAGTCTATAGTTTACCTTAGGGTTTACTTTTGGTGTTGTACATTCTATGGGTTTGGATAAATGCATAATGACAGGTATCAACAATTCTTACATCATATAGAGTATTTTCACTGTCCTAAAAATCCTCTTTATTTTGCCTATTCATCCTTTTGCCTTCTCCAACCCCTGGCAACCCACTGAACTTTTTACTGTCTCCATGGTTTTACCATTTCCAGAATCTCATATAATTGGATTCATATAGTACGTAGCCTTTTAATATTGGCTTCTTGTTTCCAGTATTTACCTATTATGAATAAAGCTGTTGTAATTTTTTTCTTCAAAAAGTATTTACTGACAGATATCATAGAGACCCTAGTAGTGAGCTCTTACATAATTCACAAGATTAATTCACTTTTTAAACTTTTTCCTTTGAAATAATTATAAATTCACAGGAAGTTGTAAACATAGTACAGACAAGTACTATGTTTACTGTACCATCCACCTAGTTTCCCCTATTAGTTATATTTTACATAACTATAGAACAATATCAAAACCAGTACATTGACATTGATGTAAAGTGAGTGAACAGTTTATCTTATTCCTAAAAATTCCCAGGAAAGAAAATTCAAATCGATTAACACTGTTACAACTCTTAAAGATACTCAAAATCAAGAAGTTATCTATTGATTTATAGCTCTGAAGGATCCTTAAGAGGCCTTGTAGTATACCAACCATCTTTAGTGAGAATTTATTTTTTATTTTTGCAATTCATTATTCCTATTTACTTATATTCTGATTTGGCTATCAACCCATCCATCCATTTAGCATTCATTGAGTTCTATGATACTTCAGATACTAAACTAGAAGCTAAGGATACAAGGATTAATAAAACATGCTCTCTCTCTGTAAAGAACTTACACACTAGAGAAGACAAAGAGTCATGTAAACTGGCAACTTATATGACAATGTGAGAAAAGAGTTGACAGTTAATAAAGGCATTGGGGTCTTGGGAAGGAGAAATAATTTACTCTATGGATAAGTCTGGATGAGTTTCAAGTAGAGAACGGCATGTGCCAAGAAAGTCTAATATACTTGTGGAAAGAGAAGTGTCATATGGTTGGATCACAAGGTTCTTTCCGGGAAGTAAGGAGACTACAGGTTGGTTGAGTAGATTTTATCCAGGCTAAAAAGTTTAGGTTTTATCGTTTTGTCATTGTATATATAGAAGAGCCCTGAACAACAACAACAACAAAGACATAGGCCAGGGATCTTCAGTGAGCTACTAAATATATTGAATTATGAAAAAATGAATCACATTCTCTGTATATCCAACAATATATAACTTCTATACATAGAAATAGCTAAGATTGGGCAAACCTTTTAACTCTTGCACAGTGCATTTGAGGTGCAGCTGGGGCTGTAAAATATAGGCCTTATGACATCTTAAATGTTTTTCCTTATGTACCATGCTGTGGCAAATTTCAACATGAAAGAAAATCTGAAATTTTAACTGAAAAAAATGCAAACTCCTCCTGTTTGAATACAGCTTTTCAGGAAGAACTCTTCAGTTCTGACTGCACTAATTAGAGAATTTACAGTTCTATGTCCTCCAAAGGATTCGGCAGGAGTTTTCTATAAAAATACTAAACATATCTTAATCTATTTTAAAATTGAAATACTAAGCCAAAATGAAAAATGCAGGAGCAAAGTCAAATTCCCACCTGAGGTAATGTTTGAACATTCTTATTTTCATCTAATAAAAAAGGAACATGGAGTTTCTCAGAAAGCTTTCTCCCACAGCTGGATACAAATACAAAACAAACTGAGAAGAGAGACAAATAAATAAGTCTGATGGGAAGCTGTAAAGCCCACCTGCATTTTTAGGAAAGGAAGCTACTAAGCATGAGGAATTTTTTTAAACTACAAAAGTTTCTGCTCTCCAGATCCTGAAATTAAAAGTAAAGATCTAAAAAAATAAAATAAAAATCAAACCAAACCAAAACTGGACAAATCACCTGTATAAAACACACCCTCCTCATCTTTTAACCAATCAGATATCCAAAAGATTTCTCACACCAAACACTGAAAACTAGGAATAAAGGTGAAAAAAAAAAAAAAAAAAAACCCTGCAAATACTAATAGATATACCCAAAGTTCACATATTAGAGATCACTATTCTAGAATCCATGAAAAAGAGGGGCTCCTAGCCCTCTACTCAAAAACAATGTTTTCTTACTTTACCTATAATTTATATGTAAGGTTCATGATATGGTTTGGATCTGTGTCTGCTCCCCCCCAAATCTCATGTCAAATTATAATCCCAAATGTTGGAATTGGGGTCTGGTGGGAGGTGATTGCATCATGGGATGGTTTCTCATAAATGGTTTAGCACCATTCCCTTGGTGCTGTTCTTGTGATAATGAATCAGTTCTCAGGAGATCTTGTTTAAAAGTGTATAGCCCCATTCCCACCCTTCCTCCTGCTCTAGCCATATGACATGTCCATTCCCCTTTCACCTTCTGCCATGATTGTAAGTTTTTTGAGGTCTCTCCACAAGCCACACAGATGCTGCTATACTTCCTGTACAGCCTGCCGAAGTGAACCAGTTAAACCCCTTTTCTTTATAAATTGTGCAGTCTCAGGTATTTCTTTGCAGTAATATGAGAATGGCCTAATAACAACTCGTATTAGAATTCTAAGCCATCTTAGATTAAAAATAAAAGGCGGGAGAGCTCCTCTACAAGCAATTATAAAGAGAGCAAGGAAGAATGAAGTAAAATATAAACAGTAGCCATAGGAGTTAAAAAATAAGTGATTACAGATCAGCCGTCATAAGATCAAATATTTGTCAATCCTTGAGTAATATGTGAGGACATAATTACATGAAGTGGCTAAAACATAATCCCTATGCTTTAAGAAAACAGAAAATGATGCACTGAATTTAATAAATCTTCCCATTCAGAAATGAATTGAAATATAAAAGTTTATGTACTGACAATATTTAGCCCTTAGCTACCTACAAACCTTAGCTTCGTGGAATGGTTTGCTTCTCAAAAATTCCAGGGGGATTGCTGAAGCATAGTTCAGGTCTATAAACATTAATTGACTGATTACTATGTGCCAGAAGTGAGATGTACAAAAATGGATGATATATTGTTTCTATTTGCAGGGAGCTTAGACCATGTGTGAGATAGGCAAAAAGCAGACAATTATAACAACATATTTTGATAGCTGTGGGCAAGGAGTCACTGGGAACTCAGAACAGGAGTGCTTTAGTCAAGACTTGAGAATGAATGGAAATCTGTGAGGGAAGAGAAGGAAAACAAGACATGAAAAGAAAAAAAAAAAAAAAAAAAAAAAAAAGGAAAAGATCAGCCATTCTATTTATTTCTTGGGTTCCAGAAGCTAACACTTCAAAATAATTCTTTACTATTGAATAAAGGTGACAATATGCTGTATTATTTTACATTTGAAATTAGCAATGGACTTAACTCTGTCCTTGCTCTTTATTTCAGCTTAGTTTAGATGTGATTTTTTAAAAAAGCACAGGATTTTAATTACAGAGTTAGAAACCCAAGGTTCAAGTTGTTTTGTAGGGCTATAGCCTTGGACAAGTCACTTAACTCTGAGGCTCGGTTTTTATACCTATAAAACAAGGCTAATGAAAAGAATGAGAGAAGGTAGAGTCCAACGAGTTGTTAATAATAAAATGTTACATATGCAAAAAAGATCTCAATTTTATTACTTATTTTCTGGCCTGGGAATGTAGGATATTTTGATCTTTTGGTTGCAAGTTACAGAAAAGCCAGTAATTCAAACTGCTTAAACAATAAGAATATTTGTTGTCCATGAGCACTAAGGTCATCATTCTGAAGAGTTCAGGCCCACTTCCCTGCCAATCTTTTGTCTTGGCCTTCCTCTGCAAGGGGATGGTGTATCCTCAGGAAGGTAGTAAGATGACTGGCAGTTCTAGACTTCACCTCCATGAGCAACAATGTGCAGAAGAAAGGAGGTTGGGATATAGAAGGTCTCTCAGAAGCTCAAGTACAACTTTTCCCAAGAACCCCATGGAAATTCTTCCTGCATTTTATAGATCTCCAAATGGATCACATGGCCAGTCCAGAACCAAACACTGGCAAGGCGGATAGCATATCCTTAGACAAGTCAGGCTTGGAGTTTGAGTAGGCAATGTTTCTCCTAAGGTACATGGGTTTTGTGGTTGAGGAATAAATACTTATACAACAAATTCTCTCAGGAAGAAGGGAGGGGAAAAATGAATGATGAATAGATGACAAAAAGCATTCCCCAAAGCTATAATGGTAAATACAATTCCCTTTTTTTTAAAAATTAGAAAACAATATTAGTTACTAGAAATATTGGCACAACTTTTAAATTATATAAATATCCATACATATTCACACAACCTGTACACATAATCAGATTGAAATTACAGTAAAAATACATTTTCCATGATAGAACCAATTTCAGCTATTATACCAAAGGAAACAATCCAGTAATTTTGAGGCACAAAAAAAAGCATGGGCTTTGTTGTCAAACAAATACGAGTTTAAATTCTAGTTCTGTAATAAATTAGACATGAGATCTTGGGCAATTTAGAGACATTCCAACTCTCTTCACAGTAAAATGAGAACAAAATTACTTAACATATTGAATTGCTATAAAATAAAATAAAATGACACAATATGAAAATACTCATCCTTGCACTAAAGTATTGAATAATTATTAGTTCATGTCTCATGAGCTGCCTTTTTTTCCTCCATCCCTAGTGCTCCAAGGTATCAGTTTAGTTCAAATAATTAAAATATAAAAATATTTTATGGTACATACTTCTTATATGTGCTAATTTAGGTGCTGGGTATCTCAAATGGTTAGAACATGATTCTTGTGATCAAAAGGTTTTTGACTGAATACATGACACAGATGTCTCAATAGTCAACTTGACAACAAAACAGGATAGAAAAGTTCTGAACCTGCTAGAAGTAGACAACAGCCAGGCCCCACTTTTCTGCACTTCTAGACTAGTCATTTTCCCCTCTGTGGCTGAGTGCCATATTTCCTCTGTGAGCACACCATATAGGCTGCCATTCCCCTGTTCCTACAGTGCGGATGATTTGTCTGCAACCAGTTTCCTGTGGTTTCTTGAGTAGAATCAAAGACACCTGACAGGGCAACATCTGCTCTCAGGCTGTGCAGCTGCAGGGCTCTCCCATTTGGATACCAGGACAGGAAATCATATGTGAGAAATCTGCTCTCTTTTTTAGAGACAAGGTGCATTCAGGAGGCCTGTCAGCTAGATTGTCTACAAAATTCTGCTGAGGCCCCCAACATGCCAATTGGTCTTCACTGAGACCTTCTGAATAACAGACATTAATGAACCAGAGATGAGGAAGACTTGGACCCTGCTCTCAAGTAGCTCATAATCACATTTATGTTAATTACAGGATGCATACCAATAACTACATAATGAGAATTTGAAAATGGTAAAGTGATAACATTTTCATTTGCATAGCACTGTAAAATTTTATATACTTCATCTCCTTTCTCTTGAGATATGGGCATGTGGTTTTGGATTTATTTATTCAATAAACTTTTTACTGAGCCCCTACTTTGTGCTATCAGGGAATATAAAAATAAATATGTTAGATATTCATTTGCTTATTTACTAATTTATTTGTATATGTTCTTCCAAAAGTGACCTAAAACATAAATAAATTTTGGTCCTTTATAACTAAGAGATGAGGACAATGTTATTCTTGGTTTATGGTAGACAAGTAAAGGTGATGTGAACTGTAAATTAAGTCATCTTGGTATATCTGGCTGCAGGGTCTTCTGCTAACTCATTGTTCTCTCTTTTAAAATACTTGGCTACTAAGAAGGCTATGAGAGGTTACACAAAGATTATCTTCCTTCAAGGAAGCTAGAACAAATCTATGGTATAAGTCTCATTAGCTCGAAAGACAGAGGCTGGGTGTCGTGGCTCATGCCTATAATCCCAGCACTTCGGAAGGCCAAGGAGAGAGAATCTCTTGAGACCAAAAATTTGAGACCAGCCTGGACAAAACTGCAACACCCCATCTCTAATAAAATAATTTAAGAATAAATAAATAAGTAAACAAATAAATGAAAGAGAGATGGCAGAGAAATACTTGAGATGATCTTTCAAGCTTTATAACCCACCCTCCCTTATATGTTCACTAGCCTCAGCCAACTATAAGTTTTTTGGTCTTTCAGCAAACCCTGATCTTCCCTGACTCTAGGCTTTTGTTCAAACTGTTTCACTCACCTGCAATGTCTTCCTTATGTCCAAACAAACAATCTAAAAGTTCTCTACACAGTTACAGTGAAAATATATTTTGCAACTTCTAAATCAAATCAAGGAACAGACTTGATTATGACTGACATCTAGAAGCTTTATAGCCAACCCTAGGATATAAATATTATCATGTGCTGCCAATGTTTTGATCAATACAAACTGCATGTAAGATGGTGATCTCAAAAGATTATAATACTATATTTTGTACTTTTTCTATGTTTATATATGTTGAGGTATGTAAATACCATTGTATTACAATTGCCTACAGTATGCAGTAGAGTAACATGCTGTACAGGTTTGTAGTCAAGGAGAAATGGGTCATACCATGGAGCCTAGGTATATTGCAGGCTACACCATCTAGACTTGTGTAAGTACACTCTATGATATTAGGACAACAGTGAAAATGCCTAATGATGCATTTCTCAGAACATATCTGTCCCGTTAAGTGATGCATGGCTGTTTTTGTACAATTTCTATTTTTTAAAAAATAAGGAAATTAAGCCTTAGAGTTAGTTCCTCCCAGGCAGAAAGTTAATCTCAGACCCTTTGGAGCACCCCTGCTGTTGATTTCCTCTACATGTTTAGAACTATAGTAGCATGTCCTAAAGTTGAATCAATATAAAGCAGAATTTTCACAGTAATCCCTGTAAGGCAGGGATTATTGCCTGTTTTTCTCACCTGCTATATCCAAAATACCTAGAAGAGTGCCTAGCATACAGTAAGTTCTCAGGAAATATTTGTGTTTTTTTAATGATTTCAGAATTTAATAATACATTTCCATACAATTTGGCTCCTAAATATATGCCATCTTTTTCATTTGCCACAAAAAACCACTCATTTGTTCCAACAGTAAAGAAAACCTTTTAGATTTATTTAAAGAGAGTAGGCTTTGTTCTGTACTTTTTTTTCTTCAACTTTTATGTTAAGTTCCAGGGTACATGTGCAGGACGTTCAGGTTTGTTACATAGGTAAATGTGTGCCATGGTGATTTGCTGCACAGATAATCTCATCAGGTATGTATTAAGACCAGCAACCACGAGCTATTCTTCCTGAATATTTGTTGAATGAATTATTAAATAAAGATTTATTTAATCAAACTGATTTCTGTAAGTACAGTGAGGAAGATAAAAAGTGAGGTTTGAAGTCAGAGTCTGACCCTAGATCCCACAACTTTGTTAAGATTTGAGGTTTGGCATAGGCCCGTACACGTTTTTCTATTGCTGAGTTTATAAAGAAAAATCTTTGTTAGAAACTTATTTAAAACTTTTCCAAATCTATTAAAAAAAAAACCCTAAATATCATGTATAAATTATATCTCAATGTCTTTAACAGTTAATTAAAAAACTATATACCAAATTATACTCTTTTGTTCATGACAGAATTAACTCTGCTGAGAGAGTATACATTTCTGAAACTATCCAATCATCATTTCCCAGTTTTATCACACCGATCAAGGTGTTTAACATAGGCTGCTTTTCACTGACTTTATAATGATATAAAGTTGAACGACAAACCACAGAAAGTCAAAGATTTCAAATCACATCTGGACTGGATACTAGGATGATATGTGTAATTTATGATCTTACCACCTGATTGAGTGCAAAATTGTTAAGAAGGATCCCTAAGGTAATCCAATTTGTTTTTAGTACCTAATTAACACTTCCCAGTGGTTTCTGGATGGGATAATTGAGAAATGTAATGTTTATAAGATTGAAATCAGGCATTGAGGTATCCAATTAAGTCAAGAATTTCTCTGTTATTGGCAATGTATTTAACTGATGGCAGAGATAACATTAGAAAAAAAGAATGGAGTAGATATTTAGGAAAAAGAAGACAGGTAGCTGAATTATTTGCACTTTTAGAGGAATTGATGGCAAATACAAATTCGACTCATATCACTATTACATTCTGGAGGGAAGAATATACAGACTCAAAGTTCCAAGTCAGAAAGGATGACTCAAAGAGACCATGGGAGAGATAGTACTGACATTTATTAAGTGCCTAGGTCAGATACTGTTCTAATAAGCATATGTGCTTTATCTCACTTAATCCTCAAAAGAACAAATACGAGGTACATATATCACTATTTTAATTTTTTTATATGAAGAAACCGAGGTTCACAAAGCTTTTAAGATTTCAAGCAGCAAGAAAGTGACAGTAATTGGTATTATTGTAAAAACTGTAGGCATTGTTTATGATAATTTAGGAGTGCAAAGGACAGGTTTGGAACAGGTACCCTGCTAAAAAATAAATAGATAAATAAATAAATAAATAAAATAAAATAAAATAAATAACTAAATAAACAAACCTTGCCCAGGCTATTATATCCTGGAGAGAACCTGACACAAACATAAAAAAAGTAGCTTGGAATGGTAGTTCTCACTCTCTTTCTCTGTGCAGTGACATACATGGAAGAAATCACAGCATTCACATACAGTCACAATTTCCTGGGCATCCTCAGATCACATGCTACAGCATAGCAAAAATCGGCTGTGGTTAACATGCAATTCTATGAACACTACAACTCAAGAAAGCACACAGAGAGGTAAAAGAACTTTTATTTTCCTGATATTCTTAAATAAACTCAAATTTGTTTTTTAAGTAAATAAAATAAGTGCTTCATTAGCAACAAATTGCATTTGATCACAAATGTGTAGCAATCTTATGTTTGAAAGTTGCCTAGAAGAGATTAGGATGCCAGGTAGAAAGTTAAAATCCATGGATTTGCAAAGAAAAAATTAGATCAATTGATTTTTCTTTCCTTGATTTGACTGGTAGGTTACAAGAATAGAGGATGTGGTAGCTCTGATTTACTTTGTTTTTAGCAAGTGTTGTACTATTTCACACTACATTCTTCCCCAATAGCAAGGTCATAGGGAATATCTTGGCTGAATCACTGGAAGGTATAAGATGGCCAAGTCTAGGGAAATATTCAAAAGCTCAAATCTTCCACTGCCTAGTTCAGCAAAAAGGCTATCTTATGTTGTGGAGCAAACATGGGGTTTAGAATCAGGTGATTTGTATTCAAGTTCTTTCTGTCTTATTTACCTGGCTTTCTAGCCTTGGATCACTTTATCTCTTTACTTCACTTTCCTTCATTCACTTAAGTATGTTTATTGAAGACCTACTATTTGCTAGACATGGTTCTAGGTGCTGGGAATATAGTGGTAAAAAAGACAAAGTTCTGCTTTCACAGAGCTTACATTCTAATGAAAGAAACAGTCCAACTATGAAGCTGTAACTATTTATATAAAATATCAGGTAGCAATAAGTGCTGTGAAAATAACTTTGTTTTAAACTGCAGCAGTGTAAGAAGAGGGAGTAGAAGGGCGTATATGGACTATTTTAGATAAACTACTCAAAGAGGCCTTTTTCAAGAAGGGGTATTTGAACAGAGACCTGAAAAGGAAGAAGTAAGAAACATTTATTTTTTTTCCACCAGAAGTTATTAGCAAATGAGTCAACAGTAATCACAAAGATTCTTAGGCAAGAATAAACTTGGCTTATTCAAGAGACAGCAAAAATGTCACTGTGGCGACAGCAAGAAAAGAGAGAAGAGAGACAGATTAGTCTGTATGTTGGAAAGCACTTGAAGCCAATTTCCCTTTAAAATAGACTTTTCTGGCCATTGGATAAAGATGTGACTGGATAAAGAAAGGAGTGGAAACAGAGAGGTAAGTTAGGAAACAAATCCCATAGTGTAGGTGAGAGATAATGGAGGTTTGAACTAGTAGGCAGGCACAGACATATGTACAATGATAACAGAAGAGAGAAGTACTCATATTTTTCATACTTTGAATATAGAGTTTATAGGATTTTCTAGCAGGTTGGTGGTAGGCTCTGAGTAAAATAAGCAGTCAAAGATTAATTTATGGTTTTGGCCTGGGAAGATCCTAAAGCTGAGGGAAATGAAGAATTTTATTTTTATGCGATAAATCTAAAGTGACTATGAGATATCAAAGCAGAGATATATACAGTTATGTATTCACATAGGAGATCAGGAAAGAGGTAGAAACTGGAGACGGAATTTGGGAGTTATAAGAATGTGTAAGTTATTTAAATTATCTAAAGTCATGGAATGGGCTTGGCGGAGTGAATGAGCATCCCTAGAAGGCTAAGCCTTGGTCAACAGTGATACT
The DNA here is from genome assembly GCF_001698545.2 of Rhinopithecus bieti. Classification (NCBI taxonomy): domain Eukaryota; kingdom Metazoa; phylum Chordata; class Mammalia; order Primates; family Cercopithecidae; genus Rhinopithecus; species Rhinopithecus bieti. Next base: position 1,254,290 of record NW_016814438.1, read on the forward strand.
TAGAGACTAGAAGAGCTGGAAAAGTCAAATAGAAAGATTGAGAAAGTGTGGCCAGCAATGTAGGCACTAAATCAGATTTCACTGTACTACAGGCTAGTGAAGAAAGTTTCAGGAAAGGATAAGTGATCAACTAGATAGGACATTGCTGAGAGGTAGAGAAAGATGAGAACTAAGAATTGACCAACACGTTTTGCAAAGTGGAGATCATGAGGGACGGACTGAAGCTGCTTCAGTGGAGCAGCAGGGAGAAAAGCTTAGCCAAAGTGGGTAGAGGAAAGAAGAGGTAAGAAAATGGATAACCTTGAGTACAGACTACTCGTTTGATGAGCTTTGCTAAATAGGAGGACGAAAATATGGGAAGGGGTAAAAAAAATTAAGATAGTGATTCTATTTACCAGCAAACAGTATTTTGAATATTAAACAAGTGAGTGGATGTAGAAGACCTTTATGAACTCCAAAGCACTATATAAATATGTTATTTTGTGACAGGAAGGATCGGTAAAGAAAGGAAATGAAGCATATTGAACAGTATCCTTTACGGCATTGAACTTAACTGCCTTACCCTGTATGTTTTGAAGTGGATGTTTTCTTTACCTTTTTTAAAAATTATTTATTTATTTATTTATTTATTTATTTATTT
>NW_016814438.1:1254988-1258886 GCF_001698545.2 Rhinopithecus bieti
TAGATAAATAAATAAATAAATAAAATAAAATAAAATAAATAACTAAATAAACAAACCTTGCCCAGGCTATTATATCCTGGAGAGAACCTGACACAAACATAAAAAAAGTAGCTTGGAATGGTAGTTCTCACTCTCTTTCTCTGTGCAGTGACATACATGGAAGAAATCACAGCATTCACATACAGTCACAATTTCCTGGGCATCCTCAGATCACATGCTACAGCATAGCAAAATCGGCTGTGGTTAACATGCAATTCTATGAACACTACAACTCAAGAAAGCACACAGAGAGGTAAAAGAACTTTTATTTTCCTGATATTCTTAAATAAACTCAAATTTGTTTTTTAAGTAAATAAAATAAGTGCTTCATTAGCAACAAATTGCATTTGATCACAAATGTGTAGCAATCTTATGTTTGAAAGTTGCCTAGAAGAGATTAGGATGCCAGGTAGAAAGTTAAAATCCATGGATTTGCAAAGAAAAAATTAGATCAATTGATTTTCTTTCCTTGATTTGACTGGTAGGTTACAAGAATAGAGGATGTGGTAGCTCTGATTTACTTTGTTTTAGCAAGTGTTGTACTATTTCACACTACATTCTTCCCCAATAGCAAGGTCATAGGGAATATCTTGGCTGAATCACTGGAAGGTATAAGATGGCCAAGTCTAGGGAAATATTCAAAAGCTCAAATCTTCCACTGCCTAGTTCAGCAAAAGGCTATCTTATGTTGTGGAGCAAACATGGGGTTTAGAATCAGGTGATTTGTATTCAAGTTCTTTCTGTCTTATTTACCTGGCTTTCTAGCCTTGGATCACTTAATCTCTTTACTTCACTTTCCTTCATTCACTTAAGTATGTTTATTGAAGACCTACTATTTGCTAGACATGGTTCTAGGTGCTGGGAATATAGTGGTAAAAAAGACAAAGTTCTGCTTTCACAGAGCTTACATTCTAATGAAAGAAACAGTCCAACTATGAAGCTGTAACTATTTATATAAAATATCAGGTAGCAATAAGTGCTGTGAAAATAACTTTGTTTTAAACTGCAGCAGTGTAAGAAGAGGGAGTAGAAGGGCGTATATGGACTATTTTAGATAAACTACTCAAAGAGGCCTTTTCAAGAAGGGGTATTTGAACAGAGACCTGAAAAGGAAGAAGTAAGAAACATTTATTTTTTTTCCACCAGAAGTTATTAGCAAATGAGTCAACAGTAATCACAAAGATTCTTAGGCAAGAATAAACTTGGCTTATTCAAGAGACAGCAAAATGTCACTGTGGCGACAGCAAGAAAAGAGAGAAGAGAGACAGATTAGTCTGTATGTTGGAAAGCACTTGAAGCCAATTTCCCTTTAAAATAGACTTTTCTGGCCATTGGATAAAGATGTGACTGGATAAAGAAAGGAGTGGAAACAGAGAGGTAAGTTAGGAAACAAATCCCATAGTGTAGGTGAGAGATAATGGAGGTTTGAACTAGTAGGCAGGCACAGACATATGTACAATGATAACAGAAGAGAGAAGTACTCATATTTTCATACTTTGAATATAGAGTTTATAGGATTTTCTAGCAGGTTGGTGGTAGGCTCTGAGTAAAATAAGCAGTCAAAGATTAATTTATGGTTTTGGCCTGGGAAGATCCTAAAGCTGAGGGAAATGAAGAATTTTATTTTATGCGATAAATCTAAAGTGACTATGAGATATCAAAGCAGAGATATATACAGTTATGTATTCACATAGGAGATCAGGAAAGAGGTAGAAACTGGAGACGGAATTTGGGAGTTATAAGAATGTGTAAGTTATTTAAATTATCTAAAGTCATGGAATGGGCTTGGCGGAGTGAATGAGCATCCCTAGAAGGCTAAGCCTTGGTCAACAGTGATACTTAGAGACTAGAAGAGCTGGAAAAGTCAAATAGAAAGATTGAGAAAGTGTGGCCAGCAATGTAGGCACTAAATCAGATTTCACTGTACTACAGGCTAGTGAAGAAAGTTTCAGGAAAGGATAAGTGATCAACTAGATAGGACATTGCTGAGAGGTAGAGAAAGATGAGAACTAAGAATTGACCAACACGTTTTGCAAAGTGGAGATCATGAGGGACGGACTGAAGCTGCTTCAGTGGAGCAGCAGGGAGAAAAGCTTAGCCAAAGTGGGTAGAGGAAAGAAGAGGTAAGAAAATGGATAACCTTGAGTACAGACTACTCGTTTGATGAGCTTTGCTAAATAGGAGGACGAAAATATGGGAAGGGGTAAAAAAAATTAAGATAGTGATTCTATTTACCAGCAAACAGTATTTTGAATATTAAACAAGTGAGTGGATGTAGAAGACCTTTATGAACTCCAAAGCACTATATAAATATGTTATTTTGTGACAGGAAGGATCGGTAAAGAAAGGAAATGAAGCATATTGAACAGTATCCTTTACGGCATTGAACTTAACTGCCTTACCCTGTATGTTTTGAAGTGGATGTTTTCTTTACCTTTTTTAAAATTTATTTATTTATTTATTTATTTATTTATTTAACTTTTTTTATTATTATTATTACACTTTAAGTTCTAGGTACATGTGCACCAACATTTGCAGGTTTGTACATAGATACATGTGCCAATGTTGGTGTGCCCTGCACCCATCCACTCGTCATTTACATTAGTATATCTCCTAAATGCTATCCCCTCCCCCCTCCCCCCTCCCCACAATAGGACCGGTGTGTGATGCTCCCCTTCCTGTGTCCAAGTGATCTCATTGTTCAATTCCCACCTATGAGTGAGAACATGTGGTATTTGGTTTACTTTTATATAATAATGCATCTGCTAGAATAAAATAATCTGGAAATGTTTGAGTAAATAATCTTATTGAATAGATAAGTAACAATTACATATTGTGCATTGGGGGAATCTGGAACTTAGAAAAGCTTTCAAATAAATTATACAATATATGTTTTATAGGGAAGTTAAGTTCATTAGGATCTTGGTTGAAAAAAATAAATAAAATAGCAAAACCATGGAGACAGCAAAAAGATCAGTGGTTGCTAGGGGTTGGGAGGCTGGAGTTTGACTAAGCAGGGAACAATGGAATTTTAAGGCAGTCAAAATACTCTTTACAATGCTTTAATGATGAATAAATGTCATTACAAATTTGTTGAAACCCACAGAATGTGCAATACCAAGAGTAAACCTTAGCGTAAACTGTGGACTTAGGTGATTATGATGTGTCAAGGTAGATTAATCAATTGTAACAAATTTACCATTCTGGTGGGGAATGTCATTAGCATAGGAAACTATGCATCTGTGGGGGCTGGAGTATATGGGAAAGTCTCTGTAACTTCCTCTTAGTTTTTCTGTGAAATTAAAACTACTCTAAAAAATAAAGTCCAAAATGAATAAAATAAAAGGCTTAGCTAATTCATGGGATGTTATGATAAAATAATCTACTTGTACTAAAAATTCCAAATTTTTGCAGCTTCTCCAACATATCTTTTACTATCATAATCAGGTCAAAGCAGCAAGCTAGATTTAAAATAACACAAACTTTAAAAATGTAAGTTTGAAGAGACTGGAAGAGCCCTAGATGTTACAGTGAATGTTTTGAAGGTCATAGTTAATCACAAATTTATTTTGAGTCAGAGAAAACTATTAACCCAAGTAAGTTCTGCACAGAACTTGGTGCCAATATATTTTTGTAGAATAAAAGGTATCAATAAATTTTTGTAGAATGTTACATGAATAGCTAAATCTGTCCTTACTGACAAGATAAAAATTTCTGATCACCTATGTTGATTTCTGGGTTGGGCCTGTGGTTCTGGACACTTCATTTCATAGTCAAGGAGATCTTCAGCATGCATATATATGTGTGTGTATATATGTGTATAAAAATATATATATGTGTGTATAAATATATATATATA
>NW_016814438.1:1259168-1286247 GCF_001698545.2 Rhinopithecus bieti
AATTTTTTGTATTTTTAGTAGAGACGGGGTTTCACTGTGTTAGCCAGGACGGTCTCAATCTCCTGACCTCGTGATCCTCCCGCCTCAGCCTCCCAGTGTGCTGGGATACAGGTGTGAGCCACCGCGCCCAGACCAGCATATGTCTTTTACCCAGACTATCTAAGGTAGGTCAACAGATATTGTGGAAACTGTCTAAAAACAAAAAGGAAACCTGACCAATTTTCAATATACGCTAGGGTGAAAATACAGGTCACTTTCAGTATGAGAATTAGGTATGTCAGTCAATATATTATAGTGAAAGTTTATTGCTCCCTTCAAATTATAATTTGCAATAAAAATATTAATTTTAACTAGATATGTAAAAATGATTCTAATAGAATGACTGGCATACTTCATCAGTATATAAAATTTCCAAAAAAGTTATAAAATTCATTAGGAAACATGTTGTGGTCAAGGTATAAAATGCTAAGATGGACTACTGAGTAAAGCTGGGGCTATGCAGGACTCCTTCAAAAAATCATAAAAAATTTAAAACATCATACATTTTCAAAATGGAATATGTATTTGTAACTAACTTGTAATAATTATAATTAAAGAATAATTTTCTATGCCTTTGTTTTCTAGGCTCTGTGGAAGGCTTTGTTATAGCGGCATAGGAGAAAGAAGCAATAAGTGGTTGTAAAGTCTCTTGCAAACACAAAATGTTATGTAAATTATAAATAGAAATAACTGTTGAGAGACCAGGCATGGTGGCTCACACCTGTAATCCCAGCACTTTAGAAATAACTGCGGAAGAGAGCATTTTCCTTCAAGAGCAGGTATACACCCAAGCTATTGACTATGTTTATAAGTGATGTGGAGAAAAGAGAAAAACTCTGTAAGCAAACAGACTTGGGCTTGCATCTCTGGTTCCACCACTTCCTAGGTGTGTTTAATTGGGTAAATTGCTTAAATTTTCTGGAAAAATACAGATAATTCCACTTACCATAGAAGGTTGTTGAGAGAATTAAATGTAATATTATGTATAGATTCTAGTATACACAAAGTGGATACATAACAGTTACTATTTTTCTTTCTTCTTCTCTGAGTAAACCAAGCTTGTCCAACCCCTAGCCCAACACAAATTCATAAACTTTCTTAAAATATAATGAAATATTTTTGTGATATTTCTTAATTTTTGATTTTTAGCTCATCAGTTACCATTAGTGTTAGTGTATTTTATGTGTGACCCAGGAAAATTCTTCATCTTCCAGTGTGGCCCAGGGAAGCCAAAATATTGAACACCCCTGGTTAATTTCCCCTAAAACTGATAAGAGATACTACAGGGTATTACAACCCTCCAATGAGATAAATCGGTGGAAGAGGCATCAGCCTACAGCAGCTACCAGAATCATAATTCCTGGTGTATGTATTTAGCTTTTTATAGACATCCTCAATCCTTAAGTACCCTAAATGATAATGAACTAAGAAGAATGATGATTGTTATGTAACAATGGGCAAGTCTTTCTCTACTCTGAAATTCTCCTCTTTTGTGCTTAGGAGGAATGAGCTAGATTAGTGCTACTCAGTGTGGTCTTTGGATGAATACCAGTCTGCAAAACTGTTTGTTTCCCATCTACTGCAAAGTATTGAAAATGAAAGTAAGCATTTAGAGACTTTTATAACAATTTGAACAAGTAAGTATATATCTTTTGAAAAAAAAGGATTGTATTTTGTATGTTTTTGGTTTATTTCTCCATTTCACTTCTCCAGTAATTCATTTTTCATGCATTTTACAAAAGTATTGGTCTGCAGTAGACTGTACATTTCAACACACACACACACACATACACACCTTTTATCACAAAATGTTTGAGGAACATTGGACAGATAATCGCTTAAGCCCTGGTACTCTACAAAAGTATTCTCTGTCCATGTTGCCTGAGGCTGACCAACTCCAGAGGAAGATAAGGTGTTCATTGCCTAATGTCCTCCAAAGAGGCACCTCCTCTCCATCAAAGATAAGGAAGATGAGGATGATGATGGTGATGATGATGATTTTAATGACTAAAAGTTCCTGAGTGTTTACCAGGTGTTAACCTCTTTACATGCATTATCTCATTTAATCCCTTACTGTTTTTAATAGTAATTTAATACAATTTTAAATTCTATTAAACGCTATTTAATAGAACGAGGTAACTAAAGCCCAGGAAGACACAAACGGCTTTGCTTGTATTTGATTCCAAATCCTATATGTTTCCCACTTGCCATGTTGCTTCCAATAATACTGCTTTCCCAAGAAAAAACTGCTTGCCATTAGCCAAGTCTATCCCGTGCAGCATGGGGGATCACCTGGTAACATCAGCAAACCTGTGAAGTCTCAGCCAAAAAGGCATGCCTCTTGTTCTAATACCATGGGAATTCTCCGTTAGCCTAACCAGCAGAAGTCAACTAAAATCATAGAGCCTCAGGATTGAAAAGTATCCTAGGAATAATCTACAAGCTCTATTCCAATGGTTGGGTCATTGCCATAACATACTTTACAACTGGTTACCAATTGTAAATCTCAATATCTCCAGCTACAGGAACTTACTACACACAGAGGTATCTCGTTCTCAGTATAGCCTTATAATCTAATAATGTTATTCTTTCAGTTAAATTAATCTGAGATCTTTCTCTTTGTAACTGTACTATTTTGGGCACAATTTTACTGTGTGGAGCCATGCAGAACAATCATGTAGAATTGTTCTACTTTGTAACAACAAGCTGTGTATCTGGATTTTTTACAGGAAGCTGTAGAGTTATTAGAACTTGAGTTGAATTCTGGCTCTTAACATTTAGATATGACCTGAGGCAAACTATTTACCCTCATCAATGTTGTCTGTAAAATGAGGACAATAATCCCAGCATCACTTAAATGTCATGATAATTAAAAGATTATATCAAATAAAAGCACATAAACTTTTAAAAGTTTATTGAACTGGTTCCTTTATATTTTCTCATTGTTTTACTCTTCTGAACACTGTTCTCTGATACTGATTCATTCTGTCTATTTCTTACCCTATAGACTTCTCCCCTAGGCCACTTCAGGAATTCAAATTTGTATTATTTTACATCATACCATAAATGACCATAATATAGCAAGATGCTATTTAGTCTACAAAATGTTTTCATGTTCTGATTCAAATTAATATCACATAAATCCTATGAACCTAGAAGAACATATTAACATTTCATAGGTGAGGAGTTGAAGATCTTTATTCTTTATATACAAGGTAATGTAGATTCACTAAGTTGCAAGCTCCTACAGGTTACTTTTCTACAAAATACACAATCAATTTATTTATTTATTATTATTTTTTGAGACAGAGTTTCACTCTGTCACCCAGGCTGGAGTACAGTGGTGCGATCTCAGATCACTGAAACCTCCACCTCGTGTATTCAAGTGATTCTCATGCCTGAGCCTTCTGAGTATTTGGAACTACAGGCATGCACCACCATGCCTGGCTAATTTTTGTATTTTTAGTAGAGATGGGGCTTTGCCATGTTGGTCAGGCTGGTCTTGAACTCCTGGCCTCAAACAATCTACCCACCTTGGCCTCCCAAAGTGCTGGGATTACAGGCTTCAGCCACTGCACTCAGCCCTAACTTATTAATTCTAAAGTAAGTAATCATTATGCAAAAGAAAGGGCAAAAAGTCCCCATAACCATTTAGCAAATTGGATTCATTACCAAATGGTACAGGTTTACCAATAGTCTGGGGTTTGCCTCTCCTTAGGGGACAGAAAGACAACCTGGCAAACAAGTGTTTCAGACACAATCAACTCTTTAATCTCTGCTTCTAATTGTGATGTGATCTGTGCTTCTTTTGCAGCATTCTCCTTAATGAGTTAGCAGCAACCCCACAACACTGCGCACACCTTCATTACTATACATGTAACTCTGTATTTAAATTATTTTTTAACCGCCTCTTCTGTGGCATTATGAGTACTTGGGTTATAGGGACAATAACTTATTTTTCTCTGCAGTACTGTATGTACTAATATGAACAGGAGACAGGGAAATACTGAGTAGAAGAGGTCAGTTCCCCAGCAAAGGTGGAATGATGTGGCAGAGAAAGAGAGGAGAAGGGATGTCTGGACACTGAGGGGAGTTGGGCTGGGATGGCTGGAGCAGAGTCTGGCCACTATGTGACCCAACTCCAGGGGAAGACCACCTTCCCACTCCATTCCCCTCTTCCTGCTCCCCATCAATCTCACTGAAAGCCACCTCCACCACTCAATAAAACCTGGCACTCATCCTTTGTGCCCACGTGTGATCTGATTCTTCTGGGACACTGGGCAAGAGTTCAGGATACAGAAAGCTGTCACGCGGCCCTCTGCCCTTGCGATAAAGCAGTGGGTCCATTGAGCTGATAACATACAAGGTGTCTGAAAATGGCATAGATGAAACAGCTTGGTAACACTAGAGTTGCAGGCATCCACTTCAAACTAAGTAACACCTTAAACCAAGCTGGCCAATCAGATTCTCTCTCCTGAGATTTTAGAATTGAAGCAATGCATTTTTACCTGTGATGGTGTAATGGTTAATACTGAGTGTCAACTTGATTGGACTGAAGGATTCAAAGTATTGTTCCTAGGTGTTTCTGTGAGGGTGTTGCCAAAGGAGATTAACATTCATGTCAGTGGACTAGGAAGGGCAGACCCACCCTCATTCTAGGTGGGCACAATCTAATCAGCTGCCAGCATTGCCAAAATAAAAGCAGACAGAAGAATATGGAAAGACTAGACTGATTAAGTCTTCTGGCCTCCATCTTTCTCCCATGTTGAATGCTTCCTGACCTTGAACATCAGACTTCAAGATCTTCAGATTCCAGTCTTCTTTTGGACTCTTGAACTTACACCAGTGGTTTGCCAGGGGCTCTCAGGCCTTCGGCTACAGACAGAAGGCTGCACTATTTGCTTCCCTACTTTTGAGGTTTTCGGATACAGACTGGCTTCCTGGCTTCTCAGCTTGCAGAGGGCCTATTGTGGGACTTCTTTTTGTGATTGTGTGAGCCAATTATAATAAACTTCCCTTCCTATATCCATGTATCTTATCAGTTTTGCACCTCTCTAGAAAACCCTGAATAATACAGATGGTCACTTAAATAAAATCATAAAAATGTTTTATTTCTTGGTTTCATTTCATTTCTGAGGGCCCATCCTGTTCTTGAGTCCCATCATTCACATGTATATTTATATAAAAAATGTCTTTTGGCTTGATCTAAACATAGTTGGGTTTGTTACTTTGAACCAAAAATATATATTATTTTAATTACTTATTTTCATTTATAGAAACATCATATTTGAAAACAAGGTAGGGCCTTCATCATATCCAACCTTCATATTTTAGGTAACAAATAAAAATATAATTGCTAAAGATTTCATTTAAACATTGTTATTACACTTGCCAAGTGTCCAAAAGAATGTCTCAAAATTAAGAACACACAATTTTGACATCTTAAGTCTTCATGTATTTCCTTTTATCTTCATGGTACTTTGCACCAGGTCTTACATGGTAGATGTTCAATAAAAAATTATTAGTTAAGACAATGTTTGGAATATGTGTACAATAATTGTTGACAACTTAATTTATTACAATCCCCTTCCTGTATTTTCCTTCCTAAGAGGATTTAAAGCAGCTCCCAAAGGACAGGAGCTTAGGTTGGGCCAGAGGGAGATAAAGGCAAGAAAACTATTCATGTAAGTTAATGTAGTTTTTTGCTTTGTTTCAAAATTTGACTACAACAAGCATAGAGAGGCAAGGATTTCCCTTTTTCTCTCTTCTACTTCTTTTCCAACACCCTGGTACTACCTTCCAAAAGAAATTTCATATTGGAGATCCTGTGTCCATTCATTTAGTCATTCATGTATTCATTTAACTAATATTTATTGAATGTCCATGTTAGTCAGAGAAACAGGTACTTGAGATACAAGCCAGAGATGAGGATTGTTCCTTCCAATGGAACATTCACAGTGAGGATCCAACAGTAAGTGAGTAATTTCAGTAAAACATACTAAGGGCTGTGTTGGGAGAAGTACATAATCCTATGGGATGAGGCAGGGTGAAATCTAACCAAGACACAGATACATGGGATGTTTCTTAAAGAAAATGTTGAACTTAATATCCAAATTGAAAAAAGTATTTTATAACAATTCTCCTTGCCCAAGGCCCTCACAGACATGCTATTCACTCTGCAGAATATTCTCCCCATTATGACTTGTGCGCCCAGCATTATTTGACCAATTTATTTGGCTAACTCCTATGCAATCTTCAGGACAGAGTCTGTATCTGTCTATTCACTGCCACATTTCCACACTAGCAAAGTGCCTACTCTAACATAGGAACTCGACAGAATTTCGAAAGGTAAATAATGTTTAATAAATCACACTATATTCTAATTATTAATAGTTGGTTTACATGACTAGAGCCTTCTCAAGGGCACTAATGGTTTCATTTCCTCACTCAACAGGACTTGCCTCTTTCTATTCTTTGACATAAACCAGACTCTTCATGCTAATCGGGATGGGAGTGTATCATAAGTCCTCGTTGCTATTCACATTCCATCTCTTGAGTTTAATCAACTTCCATTCACCTATCTGTTTGCTTCTTAGTCTTGGTATTGCTGTTTCCTTCATCTCTCACCCTCATTTGGATCCATATTTCAATAATCACATTCTCTGCCTAACCCCTCTGATTGATGCTCTGGTTTGAACATAATACAATTCTGGCATTACCATCAGCATCTTCTCCTAGACACAGTTTCTCATTTATTCTATCTGGGGCCACATAAACACAAAGTGTCCCCTGATGTGCCATGGCTCTCTACTTACCCCAGCTTCTCAACTGGCTTCTCCCTCAGGAGAACACAGAGGCTACACAAAAATTCAGACGAGTGCCAGGTATACAGTAGTCACTCCACTTATTCAGAATAACTTTTTTAATGCCATTAATTTTATAGTGGAATTCAATGTAAGAGTATTAACTGATCTACAAAATGTTTCGCATATATTGTGTGAGAGATACAACTTTATAATTTACCTCCTTCAAAATTTCTTAAGGAATTTAATAAACTGTGTTTGTTGGGGAGAGGGGCTGCATCAGCAAAAGCCAGGGAAGATTTTTACTTTATTCCATAATATTCTACCATAGATATTAGGTAGATGCATTTATTATAAAATTTTCCTGGCTTACAATTAGTGTAGATTCTACCTAGAGAGCTTGCAGTTTATGCCCCCTTCAGTCAACATTACAAACCTGCAATTTCCTTTTATCTCACCATTTTATTGGCTCCCACAGGAGATACTGTGAGATAGTAAAAGAGATGGAAATTACACTTGCAGGAAGAACGCTTTCCAAAACATGTTCTAGCACTTGACTCTTGATAGTGCGTGGCAGCTGGAGGCAGGTGGCCAAATGTCCCTGTGCTACACCCTACCTGACTCTAATTTTCCCCTATAGTTACTCTCTTTCTGTAGGTTACCTCTAACTCTACTTGTCAAAAACCTACTTATTCTTCCATTTCAAATGTTTCCACTTGTATAAAGACTTCAATTACTTCCCTCTATAAAGTTATGCAGTTGTTCTTGTCAATATTTTGAAGCACCTAACAATGAGAGTTAACATTTAGATAGTGCTCATTTTCTGCCAAGCACTGTTCTAAGCATTTTATAATAATAAACGGCTAATTTAATCCTCACAACAGTCCTATCAAGAAGACACTGTTTGTGTCTCCATTTTAAAGAGAAAGAAACTGAGTTTGGAAGTTAAAGCAGGTAAGTCTTGAAGAATGAGTTCATAGATGTTAATGAGGTAAAGAAAGATATTCTACACAGACAGAAGAGCATATGTATAGCATATATATGCATATATGGCATGAGGTTATGAAGCAGAATAGTATGGGTATTAATTTATTCAAACATTATATTTTGAACATTGGCTACATTGTAGACACTGTGCTTAGTTTGGCATTCTGGGAGTAATGGGTAACAAAGGAAAGAGAAGGTGCTACAAGCAGCTTATTGTTACTGGTAAGGAAAGATGAAAGGGGAAATGTAGAGAAGTTCAGTTCATGGAGGATGAATGTGTGTAATGCTAAGCAGCTTAGATTTGACCCAATAGGTTCTGGAGAAAACAAAGGACCTTTAAGAGAGGAAATAAAAAGATGGTTATATTTGTATATCCAATGGCAGGAAGTGATGCCTTCTTTCCTAAACTTCCAGAGTATTTTGTACCTTTCATATTATTTACCGTATTTTACCTTTTAGTATAAATTTAAACTGGATTCATGTTAAGTACCTCAAGGATTTTAAGCTTCTAATAGGCAACAAACTTGACCACTAGGATTTGGATCCTCCATAATCCTCCTGAACTCAAATGTGTTCAGTAAATGTATGCCAGATTGAATTAAATAGTCCCTGTTTCTACACCTGCATCAAACTCCTCCCTGAAAACTCATGTCATTTTTTGTCTTAACAGGCTGAGCACAGGGACAAACTACTAATGACATAAGGGACGTGCTACATTTGTAGTAGGTTAAGAAAGATCTCCTGGATAATTAGATATCTGATAGTATTGATCCAGCCTCTCAGAATTCTTCACAAGAATAAGGTCTCCCCGCAACCAAACACTGCCTTCTCAAAATCCTGGATCATGTCCTGCCACATAGAAATTGGACCAACTACTGAAAAATATCATTTTTTAGGATCTACTGTTGAGTAATGTTTAGGTTTATGAGGAAAATATCACACATACTTGAACCAGAACAGATATACAACTTCCTTGCTGTTATCAGAAAGGTATAAAAATTATTTTGTCATACTGAGCTAATTTAAAATGATTTAAGCAACTCATTCTTTATCCTTCTACTGAAAATAAATGAAGTTAAAAAACAAAATAATTTACATAAATAGGGTGTTCAGCATTCTAGGTCACTTCACTTTGGTGTAAGTTTTTTTATAGCAATCAAAATAATTTATCTGGAGGAATTCTACCTTTTTCTGCCTTCCCTCACTAGTAAAACAATTTAATTCTATTATATCAAGCATCACCTTTTCTTGATAATGTTTTCCCAAACTTTAACCCGCATGATGGTATTCATTCATAAAGTAATCTGTACACTCTCTGAAAGCACACTAACAAGCATTCCCACAATAGCTTCAGTTCACTTAAACAGACATTTAATGAAGTGCAATACTCCTTCCATAGCGGCCTTTGCATCACCTAACTTATTTCTGACACATCCATCAGGGGATGAAGGAACATTGTGGAGACGAATGGTTGAATGGTATTTATAGACCACTGATCTCTATCAAATTGTAGTGTCATTTTAGCCTTCACAAGTGCAAAGATAATTAATATGATACAGGAACTGATTGAAATTTTCTCTTCCTTTTCCAACCCAGGTGCTTTTCTATCTAGAGTAGATCAGGTGTCATAACACTGTGTACCCTTCTTCCTATTATAGTATGAGTAATTTTACATCTATTTGAAATTTTCATGAGTACAATGACCATGTCTTCTTTTTTCTTGCTTATCAACATTCAGGGGTAATATTCAAAATTGTTAGCAATTGGCCTAGCACAGTGACAAATCAGATTAGATTAGATGGATTAGAATGGATGCTGCCTAGAACACCACTTTGTCATGTACAAACAGAATATCAGTTCAACAACTGGCATAAGGTGGAGAACATAACAGCTCATCAGTAAATAATTGTTAAACAAATACGTGGATGAATAAATTAACCAACTCACTGGATCAGACCTGTCTCTCATTCAGTTTAAAATCATTCATTACTTCGGTGCTTTCATTGTATTTAATCATTCGCTTTTTAAAATCCCTACAAAGTAGGCACTATGTTTATTGTTTAGGGTAATTAGTAGGGGAGTAAAGATAGTTAAATAGAAATAGCCCATGCTTTAAGATGTTTATAGTCTTGCTTATATTCAAGATGCTTATACTATGGGAAATAAGATTTTTTCATAAATAATCATAGAAATGAAAAGTATCAATGGCTTACTTTTGGGGACACTTGAGATTCAAAAATAGATCTGTTGGATTCCAAAGACCATGTGCATCTCACTATGTAAAACATTAGCTTTGGAATTTACACACCTAGATTTGAATCTCAGCTTCAGCATTACCTGGTAAGTTGAATAATATTGGGAAAGTCATTAAACCATTTTCAGTCTTAGTTTTCTTATCTTTAAGAGAGGGGTAATAGTACCAACCTCTCAGAGTTTGAGTGAATTTTAAGTACAACCATCTTTTAACATATTTAGCACAAAATATAACATACAGTAGATGCTCATTAGATATTAATCATTTCACAAATGCAAGTTAAGTGTATCTTATATTAGAATACTGGTATTATGGTGGTGATAAAACTATACTGTTTTAAAAAAAAATAAAATTATTAGTTTCCAAAATTTCATATTAGATTGGGCAAAGGCTTGAGAATCAGACAGACCCAGAGACAGTTATTCTATTAACTACCAGGTCTATGGCTTGGAGCATTTTACCTAACATATTTGAACCTCTAATTCCTTCATTTTTATGAGTATATAGGATTTCTATGGGGATTTAAAAGAAAGAAGGTGCTCATGATACATTACCTGCTTCAAAATGCAATTTAAAATATGAGGAGCCTTAAAGGGTCCTGAGTAGAGAGATAATAAAGTCCTCACTTTCTATTTTAAAACTGAAATTAAGATTGTTCCTAACCTGGAACATGTTTCCTGTCAACACTTTTTTATTAAGCTATGTGATAGGATGATTGATTCCATTGGGAAACTTGTAGTGGATAAAACAGTCACGAGAGGTCTCCTATGCAGAAGTCTGAATGTGAAAAGAGATGTTTGGAGAAGCAGAATATTATTTGCATAATAGCTGTACCTTGGTCCCCAGAGTAGGTAGCTTATATTCCTAGATAACAGGACTCCAAGACCTGAAGAAAGTCTTTCCCTAGTTAAGATATAGTAGATATTATTGACCTTGAGTTCCTCTCCCTTTGGCCTTCATTAAAACTCTGGCTACATGTATTATTAGGAGAAATCTAGTGCAAGGCAGACCTGTGCCTGCATTAAGAAAATGATACTGAAGTTATGGAAGGAGCACAATAAAGAGGAGGACTTAATCTGAGTCTTAAGTCCTTCCACATCTCAGCAATGTTGTGCTGGGCAAATGACCCTTCTTTTAAATCCTACTTTACTTCATCTGTTAAATGAGAATGCCAATGTTTCTAAGCTTAACAACTTTCAATGTATATTTACAAATAAAGTATGCACAAAGGAAAAGTACACACAAATAGATGTCACTATTGCTCATTATGGCTATTTCAGTCTGAGCCATCTCGTTATTCCATAGCTTATCACTTGTTTGTTGTGTTTATGCTTATTTTTGAGTCATTTTCAAAACATAGCTAACCCTATTATGAAGCCATTTAATGCCACACTCACCATTAAATGTAAAATAATTAGTAAAGTTTGTTTTTTTCATAAATGTGTATAATTTGTTACTTCAGAATGTCACTTCAGAAATTAAGAAATGGAATTTTAAAATAGACTATTTGATAGTACAGAATATTTGAAATAGTAATAACTGCCTGACTTGCCTAAAGGACTGTGCAATATGTAATAGTACAAATACTTGGTAAAATAAAAAATATGACTGAAATATATTCATTGGTATATGTCTATCGCTACATACAGTGCTTGGTAGATTCATTGTTATAGAGAAAGTAAAAGTAAAGGAGCCTGAAGATAAAAAGTAGACATATCTATAAACCCTAGAACAAATTACAAACAACCGAAATTTTTGGAAAAAAATGTAGATGATTATTAGAAATTGGTGGATTCCATTCCCTCTCCCCAGATTCCTGGGAGACTAAATGATCCCAGCAATCTCTCTAGCCCAGCTCCACCCCTCTCCAAGAATCTCTCCTTCCCAGAAATCTCTCTGTAGGCCAGCTCCTCCCCTCTCCAAGATTTCTCTCTAAAGCTGGTTCTATCATTTAATGATGTTCCAATAAGAAAGAGAAGAGAAACAATATATTAATAACATTGTAGGGAAATACAGAAAAAGAAAACACCCTACTTGCATAAAAATAATTTAAAATAATTAGAAGTGCCAGTGTCTTCAGATGAGTAGGAATCAATCATTGCAAATTTTCTGACACTAAGAAAAATCTGAATGTAGTGATACCACCAAAGGCTCATACTAGCTCTCCAGCAATGATCCCTAATCAAAATGGAAATACAGAAATGATAAAGAATTAAAACTATGGATTTCAAGGAAGCTAACTAAGGTACAGGACAAAGTTAAAAATCTACACAAAGAAACTTCTAAAGCAATCTGGGAAATTAAAAAGAAGATAAGTATGTTTTAAAATGTCAATCCGTTCCTCTGGAATTGAAAAAATCACTTAACAAATTTTAAAATACAATTGAAAGCTTCATCAACAGACTAGAACAATCAGAAGAAAGAATTCAGGGGTAAAGACTGGTTTTTCAAACTAACCCAGTCAGAATAATACACACACACACACACACACACACACACACACACATATGTGTGTGTATATATGTGTGTGTGTATATATAAAATATATACATTTTAATGAACAAAGTCTCAGAGAAATATGAGATTATTTAAAGTGACCAAATATATCAATTACTGGCATTGCTGAGAGAGAAAGAGAAAAAATAAACAACCTGGAAAACATATTTGAGGAACTAATTCAAGAAAATTTCACTGATCTTGCTAGAGAGGTAGACATTTAGATACAAGAAAGCTAGAAAACACCTGTAAGATACTATACAAAACAAACATCACCAAGGCATACAATCATCAGATTGTTCATGGTCAATGCTAAAGAAAAAATCTTAGATAGCTAGAGAAAAAGGCCAGATTATGTACAAACAAAACTTAATCAGGCTAGTGGTGGACTTCTCACCAGAAACCTTATAAGCCAGGAGAGACTGGGTGCCTATTCTTAAAGAAAATAAATTCCAACCAAGAATTTAATATCCTGCCCAAGCTTCAAAAGCAAAAGAGAAGTAAAGTATTTGCCAGACAAGCAAGTACTAAGTGAATTTGTTACCACAAGAGCAACATTATAGGAAATCTCGGTATGGTTTGGATATTTGTTTCTGCAAATCTCATGTAGAAATATAGTCCCCAGTGTTGGAGGTGGGACCTGGTAGGAGGTATGTGGGTTATGGAGGTCGATTCCCCATGGCTTGGTGCTGTTCTTGCAGTAGCAAGTGAGTTCTTGCACGATCTGGTTGCTTAAATATGTGTGGCACCTCCCTTCTGTCTCTGGCTCCTACTCTGGCTGTGTGACATGCCCCCTCCCACTTTACCTTCTCCCATGAGTAAAAGTTCCCTGTGGCTTCCTTTTTTTAAAACTTTTATTTTAGATTCAGGGGTACATGTGCAGGTTTGTTATATAGGTAAACTCATGTCATATGGGTTTGTTGTACAGATTATTTCATCACCAAGGTACCAGGCCTAGTATACAATGGATGTTTTTTCTGACCCCCATAGATTCAATCAAAGGGTTGGAGAAAGATCTGTCATGCAAGTGGAAAACAAAAATGAAAAGGAATTGCTATTCTTATATCAGATAAAAAAGACTTTAAACCGACAACAATAAAAATGACAACAACCACATAAAAAAGAAGGACATTATATAATGATAAAGGGTTCAATTCAACCAGAAGACTTAACTATCCTCAATATATATGCTAGCTATCCTAAAGATATATACACTCAGCATTGGAGCACCCAGATTCATAAAACATGTACTTTTAGACCTGTGAAAATACTTAGACATCCACACAATAATAGGTGGGATTTCAACACCCCACTGACAGCATTAGGCAGATCATTCAGGTAGAATAGTATCAGTGAAATTCTGGACATAAATTTTACACTTGACAAGCTGGATCTAATAGACATCTACAGAATACTCCACTCATCAACCACAGAATATACATTCTTCTCATCTGCACATGGAACATACTCCAAGATGGACCATATGCTTGGCCATAAAACAAGTCTAAATACATTTTAAAAAACCAAAACCATACTAACTATATTCTTGGATCACAGTGAGATAAAAATAGAAACCAATACTAAGACGAACTCTCAAGACCACACAATTACATGGAAATTAAACAAGTCACTCCTGAATGACTTTTGGATGAATAATGAAATTAAGGCAGAAATCAAAAAATTCTTTGAAATAAATAAAAGCAGAGACACAACATAACAAAATCTCTGGGATGCTGCAAAAGCAGCAGTAAGAGGAAAGTTTATAGCACTAAAGTCCTACACCAAAATTAAAAATATCTAAAGTTAATGACCTAATATCACACCAAGAAAACTAGAAAATGAGAATAAACTATCCCCAAAGCCAGCAGAAGAAAAAATTAACTAAAATAAGATCAGAAGTGAATGAAATTGATAACCCAAAATCCATACAAAGAATCAACAAAACCAAAACTTGGTTATTTGAAAGGATAAATGAGATCAATAAAACACTAGCTAGAATAAAAAAGAAAAAAGAGTGAAGATCCAAATAAGAAACTAAAAAAGTCATATTACAACATGTCCCACAGAAATGCAAAAGCTCTCCAGAAACTATTATGAACACCTACATGCACAGAAACTAGAAAATCTTGAGGAAATGGATACATTCTTGGAAACATACAACCTCCCAAGATTGAACCAGGAATAAAATGAAATCCTGAACAGACTAATAGTGAGTTTCAAAATCGAATCAGTAATAAAATCCTACCAACCAGAAATAGCCCTGGATCAGAAGAATTCACAGCTGAATTCTACCAGACATATAAAGCACAACTAGCACCAATCCTATTGGAGTTATTCCAAAAATTCAAGAAGAGACTCCTCCCTAACTCATTCTATGAGGCCAGCATCATCCTGCTACCAAAACCTGGCAGAGACACAATGAAAAAAGAAAACTTCAGGCCAATATCCCTGATGAACATAGATGCAAAAATTCTCCACCAAATGCTAACAAACTGAATCCAGCAGCACAGCAAAAAGCTAATCCACCACGATCAAGCAGGTTTGAGTAAGCTAATAACCTCATTAAAAAATGGAAAAAGGACATGAATAGACACTTCTCAAAAGAATACATACAAGCAACCAACAAACATGAAAAAATGCTCATCACTAATCATCAGGAAAATGCACATCAAAGCCACAATACGAGATACCATCTCACGCCCATCAGAATGGCTATTACTAAAAAGTAAAAAATAACACATGTTGGTGAGTTTGTGGAGAAAAGGGAATGCTTGTACAACTTTGGTGGGAATGTAAATTAGTCCAGCCACTGTGGAAAGCAGTTAGCAGATGTCTGAAAGAACTTAATACAAAACTACTATTTAACCCAGCAATCGCATTAGTGGGTATATATCCAAGAGAAAATAAATCATCCTACCAAAAAGACACATGTATGTTCATTGCAGCACCATTCACAAGAGTAAAAACATAGAATAAACCTAAGTGCACATCAATGCTGGACTGGATAAAGAAAATGGGGGACATATACACCATGAAATACTAGGCAGCCATAAAATAGTGAAATCATGTTCTTTGCAACATCATGGATGCAGCTGATGGTCATAATTTTAGACAAATTAACAGAAAATGAAAGCCAAATACCATATGTTCTCACTTCTAAGTGGGAGTTATACATGGCAACAATAGACACTGGGTACTACTGGAGGGGGAAGGTAGAGCAAGGGGCAAGTTTGAAAAACTAACTATTGGGTACTATGCTTGCTATTTGGGAAACAGAATCAATTGTACCGTAAACCTCAGCATCACACAGTATACTCATATAACAAGCTTGTCCATGTACTCCCAAAATCTCAAATAAAAGTTAAAATTATTTTAAAAAGTAATTAGGAATGGAATGAGTCCATTTAAACTTCTGTTGGATGTATGTGTGAAGAGCTCTTTTGTTTGTCTGAATGTCTTATTGCAGGGCTTATAATACTGTAACTTCCGAAAACTGATATCTCTTCTTATGCTTTCCAAATATTGGTGATCAAATCTGCCTGATTATTTAACCTATTATTTTAGAGTATTTTATCCCCACTTTTGTTTATTGAAGTATCCCTTTTTAGGCATGTACAATTCTATTACTTTTTGTTGTTGTTGTTTGAGGCAAGGTGTCGGTCTGTTGCCTAGGCTGAAGTGGACTGGTGTGATCACGGCTCACTGCAGTCTTGATCTTCTGGGCTCAATTAATCCTCCCACTTTAGCATCCTAAGCAGCTGGGGCCACAGGCACACACCACCATGCCTGGCTAATTTTTTAAAACATTTTTTTGTACCGACAGGGTCTCCTTATGTTGCCCAGGCTTGTCTTGAACTCCTGTAGTGATCCCCATCTTTGGCCTCTAAAAGTAATGAGATTACAGGCATGAGCCACTGTGCCTGGCCTGTGACGTTTGATTAACATTTCTACTCATGTAACCACTGCTACAGGCAATCAAGATAGAACATTTACCTCATCCCAAAAGTTCTTTCATATATGTTTATGATTCATAGCCTCTCCCAAGCCATCTGTCCTGGCAAACACTGATCTGATTTCTGTCCATAAAGTTTTTTCATTTCCATAATGTCATATTAGTGAAAATGATATAATATATAGTATTGTGAGTCTGGTTTCTTTGAGTTACCATACTCCATTTGAGAGTCATCCATGTTGTCATGTGTACCAATATTTCATACGCTTATATTGCAGAGGGGTATTCCATTGTATGGATGTACCACACTTTATCCATTAATTACCTGATGGACATTTGGTATCTTTCCAGCTATAGAAGATTAGGAATAAATCTGCTATAAATATTATTAAAAGATATCGTGCAAAGATACATTTTTCTTTTTTATTTGTATAAATTACTGGGTAGAAATGCAATTTTGTTATAAGCATAGGTTGTATAGTGGTCAAGTCAGGGCTTTTAGGGTATCCATCACTCAAATAACATACATTGAACTCATTAAGTAATTTCTTATCATTCATCTCTCACTTCCTCAACTTTCCAGGTCTTGGGTGTCTGTCATTTCACTCTCTATGTTCATATGTACACTTTTTAAAACACCCACTTATGAGTGATGACATGCAATATTTGACTTTCTGTATTTGACTTTCTGGGTTTGACTTAAATGATGTCCAGTTCCATCCATATTGTGGCAAAAGATGTAATTTCATTCTTTTTACTGGCTAAACAGTATTCCATTGTGTTTGTATACACATTTTCTTTATCCAGTCATCCACTGATGGATGCTTATATTTATTCTGTATCTTTGCTTTTGTGAATAGTGCTGTGATAAACATAAGAGTATAGGCATTTTTTTTCATATATTGATTTATTCTCCTCTGAGTAGATATCTTAGAGTGGGACTGCTGTATCTAATAGTAGTTGTTTTTTAGATTTTTTGAGAGAACTCCATACTGTTTTCCATAGAGGTTGAACTAATTTATGCCCCCACTAACAGTGTGTAAGAGTTCCCTTCTATTTGCATTCTCACCAACATTCGTTATTTTATTTGTTTATTTATTTATTTATTTTGTCTCTTTAAAAACAGCCATTCTGACTGGAGTAAGATATCTCATTGCAGTTTTAATTTGCATTTCTTGATAATTGATGTTGAGCATTATTTCATATACCAGTTGCATGTCTTTTCATATACCAGAAAAATGTCCATTCATGTCCTTTGCCTATGAATTTAATGGGATTATTTGTTGATTTTGTTCAGTTGTTTGAGTTCCTTGTAAGTTCCGGATATTAGTTGCCAGTTGGATGAATAGTTTGTAAATATTTGCTCCCATTTTGCAGGTTGTCTGTTCACTCTGTCAGTTATTTTCTTTGCTGTGCAGAAGATTTTTAGTCTAATTAAGCCCCATTTGTCTATTTATGGTTTTGTTGCCTGTGCTTTTCAAGTGTTAGTCATAAATTCTTTGCCTAGACCAATATCCAGAAGAGTTTTCCCTATGTTTTCTTCTAGCATTTTTATAGTTTCAGGTCTCATGTTTACATCTTTAATCCATCTTGAGTTGATGTTGGTATATGGCCAGAGATATGGATTCAATTTCATTCATCTGCATATGGTAATCCAATTTTCCCAGGACCATTTATTGAAAAGAGTGTTCTTTTCCCAATGTATGTTCTTGTCAGGTCTATCAAAGATCAGTTAGTTGTAGTTATGTGGCTTCATTTCTGGATTCTCTATTCTGTTCTATTGATCCATGTGCCTGTTTATTTTTATACCAGTTTCATGCTGGTTTGATTATTATAGCCTTGGAATATAAAGTCAGGTAATGTGATTCTCTCAGTTTTGTTCTTCATGCTTAAGATTGCTTTGACTCTTCTGGTTCATTTTTGATTCCATACAAATTTTAAAATTGTTTTCTCTCATTCTATGAAAAATTATGTCAGTATTTTGGTGGAAATTGCATTGAATCTGTAGATTGCTTTCAGCAGTATAGTCATGTTACCAATATCTTCCAATCCATGAGAATGAGATTTTTTATTTGTGTTATCTACAATTTGTTTCATCAGTGTTTTGTAGTTTTCCTTTTAAACATCTTTCGCCTTCTGTGATGGTTAATATTAAGTGTCAAGTTGATTGGATTGAAGGATGGAATTTTTTTTTTTTTTTTTTTTTAATGTATCTGGGTGTTGCCAGAAGAGATTAACATTTGAGTCAGTGAACTGAGAGAGGAAGACTCACTCTCAGGAAGACCCACCCCTAATATACGCTGCACCATCCAATCAGCTATCAGCATGGCTAGAGAAAGCAGGCAGAAGAAGGTGAAAGAAGCTGACTTGCTGAGTCTTCTGGCCTTTATATTTCTCCTGTGCAGGATGCTTCCTGCTCTCGAACATCAAACTCCAAGTTCTTCGGTGTTTGGACTCTTGAACTTACACCAGTGGTTTGCCAGGGGGCTCTGGGGCCTTTGGCCATGGATGAAAGGCTGCACTGTTGGCTTCCCTACTTTTGAGGTTTTGGGACTCAGACTGAGCCACTACTGGCTTCCTTGCCACTCAACTTACAGATGACCTATTGTGGGACTTCACCTTGTGATTGTGTGAGTCAATTCTCCTTAATAAATTCCCTTTCATATATATATATATGTACATATATATATACACACACACACACACACTTATCCTATTAGTTCTGTCCCTCTAGAGAACCCTAACTAATATACCTTTTTTGTGAAATTTATTCTCAGGTACTTTTTGTTGCTATTGAAAATAATATTGGTTTCTTTATTTCTTTATCTGCTAGATCTTTTGCGTTCTACTACTTATTTTTATACATTGATTTCACATCCTGCAACTTTCCTAAATTCACTTATCAAATCTAGGAGGTTTCTTGTGGAGTCATTAAATTTTTCTAAATACAAGATCATATCATCAGCAAATAGGAATAACTTGACTTCCTCTTTTCCAATTTGGATGCCTTTTCTTTCTTTCTCTTGCCTGATTCTTCTGGCTAGGACTTTCAGTGCTATGTTAAATAGGAGAGAGGCAAAACTGATAAGCTTCTAACTAGACTAACCAACACGAGAGAATAACCAAATAAACAAAATCAGAAATGAAAAAGGAGACATTAAAATTAATGCCACAGAAACATGAAAGCTCATCAGAGACTATTATGAACTACATGCTCATAAACTAGACAACTTAGAGGAAATGGATAAATTTCTGGAAATGTACAACCTCCCAGTATTGAGCCAGGAAGAAATAGAAAATCTGAACAGACCAATAATAAGATAGGATCAATAACAAAATAATCTCCCAACAAAGAAAAACCCAGGACCAGGACCAGGACCAGATTGTGATATTCACAACCAAATTCTACCAAATATACAAAGAAGAACTAATACCAATCTTCCTAAAATTGTTCAAATCAAAGAGGAGAAAATTGTTCCTAATGCATTCTACCATGCCAGTATCATGCTGATACCAAAACCAGGCAAGGACACAACAAAAATAGACAACTATAAACCAATATTCCTAATGAATAAAGATGCAAAAAATCTTTGTTCATTACTAGCAAACCCAATACAACATCACATCAAAAAGATTATACACAATGATCAAATGGTTTTTATGCTAGACAGGCAAAGACAGCTCAATGTTTTCAAATTAATAAATATGACACATCACATAAACAAAATTAAGACAAAAACAATATGATCATCTCAATAAAGAAAAATCATTTAATAAAATTCAGCATGACTTCATAATAAAAACAACATGAACAAACTAGACATAGAAGCAATATACCTCAAAAAAATAAAGGCCATACATAACATAACCACAGGAAGCATCATACTGAATAGGAAAATGTTGAAAACATTTTCTGTAAGAACTGGAACAAAGATATGTTTTTCAGATTGCTGGATTAATGGTAAGTTTATGCTTAACTTTATCAGAAACTGCCAAAGTGTTTTCCTGAGCAGCTGTAACATTTTTTCGTTCTCATCAGCATTGTGTGTGAATTCTGATTGCCTAACATCCTTATCCACATTTGGTATTGTCATTTGTTATTGTTGTCCTTGTATCATTCTAATAGGTATGTGGTGACATCTTATTGTGGTTATAATTTTCTCTTACATTGAATTGAAAACATTTTTAAAATTCAGATATTTCCCTGTAGCTCCAATATATACATTTGGTAACATTAATAATTGATACTATTATTGCAAAACTTGTGGATGGATTTAGCTTCGTTCTTCCAGGTATATCCATCTTAGTGATTGTTTTGAGTTCAGCTTCCTTTATGCCATTACAGTTTTTTCCCACTAGATGGCAACTGCTCAATAGTTTGGAACTGCTGAGTAGCTAAAAGGAAGGAACATAAGGGCTAGAATCAAGCTATGAATTGTGAAGTGCTTTACTCCAGGATTGTTAACACACACACACACACACACACACACACACACACACACACACAAGACTTAATTGACTGCCAAAAGTTCATCGTAACTTTGTGTGTGTGTGTGTGTGTGTGTGTGTGTGTGTGTGTGTCTACTTTCTAAGTAATTTCAATCTAAGTTTGGAACTACCAAATGTGGATGGAGCACAGCAGATAAACACACAAAACAAGGTATCTTTTGAATGTAAGTTAGTGGCACAAGGTAAACAAATACTTTGTAGAAAACATTCAGAAGCCATCTAGTTTCTTCAGACAGTATATACTTCTGGAGAATATAATTTGAAACACAGATATTTGATTAGTTTTGACATATCAAACATATATTTTCTGGAATACCCGTAGAACTGAGAAGTTAAGAGTTTTTTGTTTGTTTTTTGCTGTTATTTGAGCACCACATAGGACCCTCTCTCTAAGTTGATTTCATTCATTAATCAAATATTTACTAAGTTTCTATTCTGTTTCAAGCTTTGTGGTAGCCTCAGGAGTACTAAGAGGAAAAAGACCTAATACATGATACTAAAATAATAATGTAATAATAATAAGAGAAATTGTCCTTTAAGTGCCAGAAAGTATTCTAAGACATTTATAAACATTACACTACTTCTTTTTACCACAATCTTAAGAGATGTTATTGTCCCTCTTTTGGAGACACAAATTGAAGACTGAGACCCTCTGACAACTGCAGTAGTTATAGTTGAGGCAAAAATGATTGCAAAGAATATTCATGTTTAGAGTGGACTAGAAATGTCACCCCAAAATTACTCTTTGCAGCCATGTGGTATGGAAGGCAAAAAGATATTTCCATGTACTCAGAGTTGAACAACTTTTAATAGTTGAGAGATTCCAAGTCTACCCATGCAGCTTCTATGGTGATATAGAACAGAGATGGCAAAGGGCAGGGTCTAAGACAGAGGCTGGATGGAGGACAGACCTAGAATACAAGAAGCAGAATAGCCCAAATAGGAATCAAGATAGAGCCAAGACATCAATCTCTAGCCATGCCAAAAGAAGATGCTTGCAATATCTTTACCAGCCACAATCTTCACCTGTGAATATCAGTATGATTCTTGGAAATCAAGACAAGAAATACTTCCATGGATACCTGCAAAGCCCTAGGGGTAACAGACACACACATGTAGCCCAGGTGTGTACTCCCATTACGATGAGGACATGTAAACTTCCCTGCACTCCCAGATACTATCTGGGATGGATTAGGTGGGAAAGAGACACACTTTTGGGAGGAGAGAAATACAACTGAATTTAATATTTATCCAAAATAATATTGCTTTAAATGTATCACTATGTATCTTTAAGTTCTTAACTTTCAGGGAATCAAAGATAAATTTGAGGATTTATTAAAAGCTATGAACATTCTTTCCCACTGGCTTCCTACCCACCCACCTACATACATACATTTTCTTTTCCACTAACTACCCCCACCACACACACACACACACACACACACACACACACACACACAAACACACACACATTAAAATGAGTAATTCAAAATATTTGCATATATCTCTATCGGGCTTAGTGAATAACTGAAATTTAGTCATTAACTCCTGAAAGATCTATGAATCCCAGGTTAAGAAATCCTAGGTTGTGGAAATGGCACTAGACTTGAGTTTTGACTCAATCATTTGCCACCCATGAGACTTTGAATAAATCAGCCCTTCTCTCTGAATCTCAGATTTCTCGCTGTGTTTGTGAAATATCTTTTACATGGAGGAGTGGGATAGGGATGACTCTATAATAAAAAAACATATCTTCTTTAAACTCTTCTTTGCAAAATTTTATAATACATGAATACACTTACAGTCCTACGTGGTCTTACATAGTTATTTCGGATCTGTCATCAATCACTTTTAATTTTCCTCTTAAGAGTGTCACTCTTTTTCTCTATCCCACCAGCATCAGCATATCTTTCAGGCAGTCCTCATCCTCACATATGAGGAACTGCAGTAGCATCCTGTAGTATCTTGCTGTTTCAACCTTTAGTCCTTCCTATGTATGAAGCACACTATTGTCAACCCACTGCTTCTTCCTACAATTCACTTGCTTAAAATATATCAAGGCTCTTAATTGCATAAGAGATAATATTAAAATCTAATAGTCAAAGATTTTTAAAAAATCAACTGATCTTACCCTGCTTAATCAATCTTACATGCTCAGCTCTAGTAGTCTAAATTTTACTACTAAGAGGAAACTTTCATAGGAGGAAAAATAGTGTGATTTGGAGTCCTTGGCTCAGTCACTTACTAGCTATTTTCATCACGGGTAAAGCACTTATCCTATCACAGCCTTAGTATCCTCAACACTTAAATAGATTATTTGTTTGGGACAATTTCTAAGATCCCTTTCAGTTCTGACACTCTCTGACTCCATGACCCTGTTCCCCTTAAATGCTAAATTCATTCCTACTCTGAACCCTTGATCTTTCTGTGTTCTCTTTCTGTACCATCCTTTCTGCCAGACTAAGCATTTTCTATTCTCCAAGGCTCAACTTATGTACTTGCTCATCCATTAAATCTTCACAACTCCAAAGTTTGTGAGAATCATTTCCTTCTCTGTGTTCTCTGGCATCTAAATTCTATACTAATCAATAAGAGCATCTTACACTGATATAACACTATAGCTTTAGTAGAGGTGTTTATATACAATATTTCACTGGAGCCTCTCAAAAGATCTATAAAGGTAATTACTATTACCACTCAAACTCAGAGAAGCCTAAAATTTCTCAACTGATCTAGAGCCAGAATGAAAGGTTTCTGATTTTTGTTTCAGAGGTTTTCCTCCATACATGTTCAGCATGTCAAATGATTATTGGTATCTGTATGTTTTACATATATAGCTATTATTTAGTTCAGTAAAGATATATATTAAGCTCCCATCATATAAAATCTGCTTAGGTATAAGCTATGGCTAAGGGAGTTGGGAAGCAAGTGGAATTTTCTAGCATAGGCTCTTGTAATTCTTTTTTTTTTTCTTTCTGGTAACCCTTAACAATGAGCATATTAAAAATAAGGGTATAGGCTGGGCGCAGTGGCTCACACCTGTAATACCAGCACTTTCGGAGACTGAGGCTGGTGGATTGCTTGAGGTCAGGAGTTCAAGACCAGCCTGGCCAACATAGTGAAACCCCGTCTCTACTAAAAATGCAAAACAAAACAAAATAAAAAACTTAGCTGGGCATGGTGGCAGGCACTTGTAATTCCAGCTACTCGGGAGGCTGAAGCATAATCGCTTGATCCCGCGTGGTAGAGATTGCAGTGAGTTGAGATTGCACCATTATACTCCAGCCTGGGCAACAAGAGTGAAACTACATCTCAAAACAAACAAACAAACAAACAAACAAAAATTTTTTTTAAAAATAAGGGTATAGAAAATAACATAAGAACATTGTCCATGGAATCAAAAATATCTGGGTCCTCTCTCATTTTTTGTATTAAGGAAAATTTCAAATACATTAAAATAAGACTGCATACCTCCTCATTCATCTTCAACAATGTTCAACTTATGACCAACTTTATGTCATCTGTACTCCTAACCATTCCCTCAGATTATTTTGAAGCAAAATCAGGCATCATTTCACTTCATCTGTAAATATTTTTAAAAGATCTACATATAAAGACTCTTGCTGTTAAAAATAACTCTAGTACCAACAAAACTCTTTAAAATCATGAAACAGTTAATGAAGATTCAACATTTCCTGGTTTTCCAATTTTAAAAGACAGTTTGCTCAAAAAATGATTTCTCTTAGATTATTTTGTGATTTAGGTATACTTCCATTAGAAGGCCTAGAATAGATCTTTTTCTTGAAAAATCATTTTTTTCCCAAGAAGCTCTTGTACCTTTTATTAGGAAATGATATTTGGAAACCACACTGGAAGCACTACAGATGTTCATTGCTATTACGCAATCATTATTTCTAGCCCTTTTAAGTGTACAAAACTAGGAAATTTTCTTTTCTCAAAAATAGAATACATCATCATCACGATTCATCCTGAACTTATTCAAATTTTACTTGACATTAGTCATATAAGAAGTTTGGTTTTATCCCAGCTCCCCAGTTGCCTACAGTTAACTACCCAAAGCCTCAATTTTGTACCTGAAAACTTAGAATAAAACCAATTGTACACTTGAGCACCCATAAGAAGATAGTTGGTCTATCCTGACCATATGGAAAATAATGAAGTACCATAAACCACTGATACATAGAACTAACCATTTGGCTTTATTATAAGAAAAAGTACAAATTCTGAAAGGCACAAAATTATCAACTCCAAGCTAGGACATTCCAGAAGTTAATAACTAAATATAGCTAGAAAGAACTACTGGAAAATACAGGATGATTGATCACTTTTATCACAAGCTTCTAAGATAGAGCATTGAGATCCTATTTCTCTTTTCCGCCTTCCTTCCACTCATGTAAACACTGGCTTCCCCCCAAAAAACATCAATTCCATTGTTAGGCCTTTTTCATGTAAGATCTGAATAAAACTCCAGTGAGCCAAAACCAATCTCTTCTGAAGCATTCCACCCATTGATCAGGGCTGCCTCAATTAATTATTTCCATTGCAGCAGCAACAGGGCAGACAGTTGCAGAAAATCCTCAAAAGAACTACTATAGACACAAAGTTAACTGGCAGTAAAAATTGCTCTGTGACACCACCACCCTATGTTCAGAAAGATAGGCAAAACTCTCCTCTTTGTCTAGACCTTCCTTTAATTAGGGCCCAGGGGGCCAGGAAAATTCTCTAAAGTAGGTCTTGGTACTGCTCTGGCTTTTGAAGAGTAATGGCTTTGGTGGGAAGAAATATTTTTAAAAATTCAGACCTAATCTTAGAACCCAAATCAATCTAATTAGAGTGTCTGAGCACTGAGATGTTCACTAATGAGACTTAAAGAACCAACACAGGAGAAACAATCACCTTTTTGCAGCAGACATTATCAGGCTGCCTTAAATGTGACCCACATTCACTCATGCCCCAGTACCCCAGGAGTAGAGTCATGTCTTTTCTAGATTGACTCTTGGCAAGCCTCTCTGGTAAGTTTTCCATTAGGGGGCTTCTGTACTTTCTATTGCTTCTCCATAAGACTCCATTGTTCTCTTTTCTTCTACTTAGTGTCTGACCTGGGGTGCTTCAGATTCCTATGGTTTGAATTCTGTCTTTTTAACTCATGTCCTACTCTAGCCAAATCCAATTACTTGTCCTGTGCCTCTGTACCTTTGCACATACTATTCCCTATGCACAGAAGGCCTTTCCTTTTCTAAATAATTAATTTATTATTTCCAAACTCTCATAGCTCCACTACAAAGTTTTTCTGAAATCCCTCTCTCTACTCCATCTCTAGTATGAGGAAGAAATAAATGTTTATTCCCTCTGTTCCACCTCTTTATCCAATATATATCTCTACCACCTCATTTAGTATGGCAATTATACACCTATATGTGTATTTCCTCTATAATATTCTGAGCCTTGTATGTAAAGAATATATGCCTAATTTATTTTTCTGTGCCCAACTTCTATCTTAGTTCCTGCACATCACAGTACATTCACGAAAATTTGAAGGCCCTCACTACTGGAAGACAAATTACAGAACATCCAGTAACCTAGTTGTTCATACAAAATTATGTGGGAATGTAAAGAAGAGAGAAACTGGCCTGGCACAGTGGCTCATGCATGCAATCCCAGCACTTTGGCAGGCCGAGGCAGGTGGATCACTTGAGGCTAGGAGTTCAAGATCAGCTTGGCCAACATGGTGAAACCCTGTTTCTACTTTAAAACAAAATACAAAAATTAGCTGGGCATGATGGTGCATGCCTGTAGTTTCAGTTACTTGGGAGGCTGAGGCAAAAGAATCACTTGAACCCAGGAGGCAGAGGTTGATCTGAGATTGAGTCACTGCATTCCAGCCTGGGTGACACAGTGTGAACATGTATCAAAAAAAAAAAAAAGAAAAGAAGAAAAGAAGAATAAAAGAAGAAGGAGGAGGAGAAGGAGGAGGAGGAGGAGAAGGGGAAGGAGAAGGGGAAGGGGAAGGGGAAGGGG
>NW_016814438.1:1286561-1290566 GCF_001698545.2 Rhinopithecus bieti
AAGAGAAGGGGAAGGGGAAGGGGAAGGGGAAGGGGAAGGAGAAGGAGGAGAAGAAGATACCATACCTAGCTCCACAAGACACATCCAGATAAAGGATAAGGTACCCAGCAGTTAAAATAAAATTAAAATAAATCAGTCACAAATAATGGGGTCTTTCCCCATCACACTTCTCACTTTCTCTGCTGAGAGAGGGTCAGAAAGCAAAAGCCTCCTATATAAGTACTATGACCTGTATTCAACATGTGGCACATTACTTGGAACACAACAGGTGTTCAAAAACTACTTACTGAAAATATGAAGTAGGTATGCACTACTTTCAGAAATGTCTCTGTCATTGTGATGTAATAACATCAATCAGGGTAATAACATGCGTGCCAGTGGTCTTAAGTAATTCTCCACATACATTCATACCTTTGAGTGCATTTTCTCTTTCATTTATATTACTTAGTATTCCAATGTATAATGTAGTTATAATATATTTTATAACATATATAAAATGTTTCCCTCTACTACTTATGTATATTTATTATAAATATAGATTTATAGGTGTATGTTATATACTAAATAATACAGTTAAAATTATTTGATTACTTATCTCTCCTACTACAGTGAAACCTCCATGAGAAAGGGAAGGTTGTCATTATTTCGTCCAAACATTTTGCTCTCCAATCACCTAGCAGAAACCTAGAAACAGTAGCATCACATAATAATATATGTTGACTCAATAAACAAATGTATTAAAGTTAGCAGATCTAATCCTCCTGGGTTTCCTCATATTATGGTCCTTTTCCAGCCTCATCACTGAGAGATATCATGGGGACTCAGGGAAGTTCTGTTTTCCTCACTAAGACTGGAATAGAAGATGGTGCTATCAAATAGAGTTTTTAAATCCAGAATGAACTCAGCCCTATGCCTTGTCTACAGAATCACTCAGAAAATAACACAAAGAAGTCAAACAAAGAGATACACAAAAGAAATAATCTTGGCACAGCACCTTGCAAATCAATTTTCTATGCCCTTGTTTCTGAACTTTCCTGTAAGGTGGAGGCTTAGAAACTGCAGTGTTTTCATGATGATTATTGGACAGCATGTTCTGACACTCACTGCCTTTCCTGGAGTTTCTGACAGGACTGCTACTATTTATCCTCCAGTTTCACCCAATCTGCAGTCTTTCTCATATGGCTGCAGTGATCCTTCCCTAAAGTTATGTACAGCACTCAAAAACCTTCTTTAAGACTCATTTACTGTTCATAAAAGTTTGTTAAAGAGCATTAAGACAATGATTGAGTAAACATTTTAGGACAAAGCTTTATTTTCTTTTTTTCCTAATTTTTATTTTTTGTGGGTATATAGTAGGTGTATATATTTATGGGGTACATGAGATACTTCGATGTAGGTATGCAATATTTTATAATCACATCATGGCAAATGAAGTATCTATCCCCTCAAGCCTTTATCCTTTGTTTTACAAACAATCAAATTATACTTTTAGTTATTTTAAATGTGCAATTAAATTATTATTGACTACAGTCACCTTGCTGTGTTAACAAATACCATGCTTCATTCATTCTTTCTAAACTTTTTTTTATTTTTTCTATTCTTTTTTACCTACTAACCATCTCTACATCCCCCCATGAACCCTCACTACCCTTCCCAGCCTCTGGTAACTATCATTCTAATTTCAATTGAATTTAAACAGTAAGTTCAATTGTTTTAATTTTTAGCTCCCACAAATAAGTGAGAACATGCTAAGGTTTTCTTTCTGTGCCTGGCCTATTTCACTTAATATAATGACCTCCAATTCCATCCATGTTATTTCAAGTGTCAGGATCTCATTCTTTGTTTAGAGTTGAATAGTACTCCATTGTGTACATGTACCACATTTTTTTATCAGTTCATCTGTTCATGAACACTTAGGCTACTCCCAAACCTTGGCTATTGTAAAGAATGCTGCAATAAACATGGAAGTGCAGATAGCTCTTTGACATTCAGATTTCCTTTCTTCAGTACATAGTGAGGAGTGTGATTGCTGGATTATATGATAGCTCTATATTCATTTATTTAGGAACTCCAAAATGTTCTCCAAAGAGGCTATACTAATTTACATTCCCATTAACAGTGTAGGAGAGTTCTCTTTTCCACCCGTCCTCTCCAGCATTTGTTATTGCCTGCCTTTGGATAAAAGCCATTTTAACTGGGGTGAGATGATATCTCATTGTAGTTTTGATTTGCATTTCTCTGATGATCAATGATGTTGAGCACCTTTTCGTATACCTCTTTGCCATTTGTATGTTTTCTTTTAATAAATGTCTATTCAAATGTTTTGCCCATTTGTAACCAAATTATTCAATTTTTTTCTATAGCATTGTTTGAGCTCCTTATATATTCTGGTTATTAATTTCTTGTCAGATCGGTAGTTTGCCAATATTTTCTCCCGTTCTGTGAGTTTTCTCTTCACTTTGTTGATTGTTCCCTTTGTTGTTGAGAAGCTTTTTAACTTGATGTGATCACATTTGTCCATTTTTGCTTTGGTTGCCTGTGCTTGTAGGATATTAGTCAAGAATTCTTTAAACAGACCAATGTCCTGGAGGGTTTCTCCTATGTTTTCTTGTAGTAATTGCAAAGATTGAGGGCTTAGATTTAAGTCTCTAATCCATTTCGATTTGATTTTTGTATATGATGAGATATAGTAGTCTAGTTTTATTCTTTTGCATATGGAAATCCAGTTTTCCTGGCATCCTTCATTGAAAAGACCGTCCTTTCCCCAATGTATGTTCTTGGCACCTTTGTTGAAAATAAGTTCACTCTAGGTGTGTGGATTTATTTCTCAGTTCTCTATTCTGTTCTATTGTTTTATATATTAGTCTATTCTTACACTGCTATAAAGAACTTCCTGAGACTGGTTAATTTATAAGTGACTCACAGTTCCGCGTGACTGGGGAGGCCTCAGGAAACTTACAGTCATGGTGGAAGGGGAAGCAGGCACGTCTTACGTGGTGGCAGGCGAGATCGAGTATGTGAAGGAGGAACTGTCAAACACTTACAAAACCATCAGCTCCCATGAGAACTCACTCACTATCAGGATAACATCATGGGGGAAAACTGCCCCCATAAACCAATCACCTGTCACCCAGGTCCCTCCATCAACACCACCTGAAGATTACAATTTGAGATAAAATTTGGCTGAGGACACAGAGCCAAACTGTATCAGTCTGTGCATCTGCTTTTATACAACTACCATGCTGTTTTGTTTACTATAACTCTGTAGTACAATCTGAAGTCAGGTAATGTGATTCCTCCAGTTTTGTTCTTTTGCTCAGAATAGTTTTGGCTATTCAGGTCTTTTGTGATTTCATATAAATTTTAGGGTTTTTTTTCTATTTATGTGAAGAATATCATTGCTAATTTGATAGGGATTGCACTGAATCTGTAGATTGCTTTGGCTGGTATGGACATTTTAACAACACTGATTCTTCCAGTCCATGAACATGGAATATCTTTTTATGTTTTTGCATTCTCTTAAATTTCTTTCATCAGTATTTTACACTTTTCATTGTAGAGAACTTTCGCTTCTGTGATTAATTCCTAGATATTTAATTTTATTTATGGCTACTGTAAATGGGACTACTTTTAAATATCTTTTTCAGATTATTCAGTGTTAGCATATAGAACTGCTACTGATTTTCATATGTTGATTTTGTATTCTTCAATTTTATTGAATTTATCAGTTCTGATAGCTTTTTTGGTGGAGTCATTTGGTTTTTCCCCATGTAAGATCATATCATGGGGCGGAGCAAGATGGCCAAATAGGAACAGCTACAGTCTCCAACTCCCAGCACGAGCGACACAGAAGACCGGTGATTTCTGCATTTTCAACTGAGGTACTGGGGTCATCTCACTAGGGAGTGCCGGACAATCGGTGCTGGTCAGCTGCTGCAGCCCGACCAGCGAGAGCTGAAGCAGGGCGAGGCATCGCCTCACCTGGGAAGCGCAAGAGGGAAGGGA
>NW_016814438.1:1293018-1339451 GCF_001698545.2 Rhinopithecus bieti
TTTTTTACTTCTTTAAATTTTGGTAGAATCAAGTAGTGAAACAATTGGGTCCCAGGTTTTTCTTTATGGGAGACTTTAATTATGAATTTGATCTTGTTACTTGACATTTCTCTATTCAGGTTTTGGATTTCTTAATAGTTCAATCTTGGTAGGTTCTATGTGTCTAGGAATGTATACATTGCCTCTAGATTTACCAGCTTATTGACATATAGTTGCTTATGGTAGCCACTAATGATCTTTTGAATTTCGGCAATGTCAGTTTTAATTTTTTCTTTTCATCTCTGATTTTATTTATTTTGGTCTTCTCTCTTTTGCTCTTAGTCTGGATAAAGGATAATTGCATTTATATTTTCAAAAAAATTTTTAATTTCATTTATCTTTTGCATTGCTTTCCTTTGTTTCAATTTCATTTATTTGTGCTTGTATCTTTATTATTTCTTTTACTAATTTTGGGTTTGGTTTGCTTTTGCTATTCTAGTTCTTGAAGGTACATCATTAAATAATTTGAAGTTTTTCTCTTTTTTTGAGGTAGGGGCACTTATAGCTATAAATTTCTCTCTTAGTACCGCTTTCACTGTATCCCATAGGTTTTGGTATGTTGTATTTCCATTATCATTTCTTTCAAAAACGTTTTCAGTTTCCTTCTAAATGTCTTAATTGATACACCGATCATTCAGAAGCACATTGTTTAATTTCCATGTGTTGTAATGTTTCAAAATTCATTCTTTGATTTCTAGTTTATTTTCATTGTAGTCAGAGAAGATGAATACTATTATTTTCATTTTTTAAAAATGGTTTAAAGCTTGTTTTGTGACCTAACATATGGTCTGTCTTTGAGAATTATCTGTGTGCTGAAGAAAATAATGTGCATTTTTTGGCCACTGGATGACATGTTTTGCAAATATCTATTAGGCCCATTTGTTCTAAAGTGCAAGTTGAATCTGATGTTTCTTTGTTGATTTTCTTTCTGGGAGATCTGTCCAATGCTGACAGTGGAGTGTTGAAGTCTACAGTTTTTATTGTACTGAGGTCTATCTCTCTATTT
The DNA here is from genome assembly GCF_001698545.2 of Rhinopithecus bieti. Taxonomy (NCBI): domain Eukaryota; kingdom Metazoa; phylum Chordata; class Mammalia; order Primates; family Cercopithecidae; genus Rhinopithecus; species Rhinopithecus bieti. Next base: position 1,294,064 of record NW_016814438.1, read on the forward strand.
AGCTCTGAGGAGTATTTGCTTTATATATCTGAGTGTTCAAGCATTGACTGCATATATATTCACAATTGTCATCTTCTTGCTGTATTAACCCCTTTATCATTATATAATTGCCTTCCTTGTTTCTCCTTACAGTTTTTGTCTTGAAATCTATTTTGTCTGATATTAGTATAGCTATTTCTTCTCCTTTTTTTGGTTTCCATTAGCATGGAATATATTTTTCTGTCTATTTTTATTTTATGTGTTTCTTTGGAAATGAAGTGTGTTTCCTATAGGAAACAGATCGATGAGTCTTGCTTTTTATGCATTCATCCATTCTATGTCTTTTCATTGGAAAGCTTAGTCCATTTACATTTGATGTTATTATTGATGAGCAAGATCTTACTCCTGCTATTTTGTTGTTTGTTTTTTGGTTGTTTTGTGTTCTTCTCTTCCTTCTTTCCTTCGTTTCTGTTTTCCTTGTAGCTAAAGTGATTTTCTCTGGTGGTACGATTTAATTTATAATTTGTGTGTGTGTGTGTATCTGTTGTATGTTTTTTGATGTGAAGTTACCATGAGGCTTGCAAGTACTATCTTATAACCCATTCGTTTGATAACTTATCACTGATTACATAAACAAACTAATAAGCAACAAGAAAATGATTTAGAAAGAATAAGACCTACTATTTGATGGCACAACAAGGTTAATATAGTCAATAATAGCTTCATTGCACATTTTAAAATGATTACAAGAGTGTAACGGGATTGTAACACAAAGGATAAATGTTTGAGAGAATATGATGGCAGTGGTGGCCTGTCTGGGGCAGCCCTTGCTGTAACGCCAACTGTAATGGGGGAGTACAGCTGGGGCTGTGTATTCCATGGAGCCAGTGGGAGCTAGGAAGAGACAGAAGTCCCGTCTCCTTCCGAGTTGGCAGAGTAGGAGCCTCGTGCTCCCTGGGTGCAGCTGTGGCCACCCAGCAACTGCTCAATACCTGGGCATCCCTGTGCTCTTGGGGGCAGGGAGCAGGCAGAAGCCTTACCCTCCTGGATGCAGCTGCAGCCACCCAGTGATGGCTATAGCCCCAGGCATCTCTGCACTGTTGGGCGTCCAGGAAGCCCCTCTGCCCTTGTAGGCTCTGAAGTGCCTACTCCTGCTGCCTGGTCTCTCCCTACTCCTGGCACCTGCTTTGATTTCAGAGGAAAGTTGAGGCCGAGCCCAGGCGCTGTCACAACCCAATGGGGTGTGCACATGCTCAGGGCAGCACTGACAGGCCAGTCCCCTGCTGACTCAGCCCCCTCTGGACTTTGGCTGCCGGCCAACACAGAAGGGAGGCCGAGGTGGGGCTGAGGGCAGCTTGTAATGGACCTGCAGGCACCCCTTGGCATGAACAGCTTGGGTGCCGTGGGCACCATTGACAGACAGGAGGTTAATGGCAGCAGGAGGCAGATAAGCTCCTGGGCAGAAAGGAGCAGGTCCCTAGTGAAGCTCCATCTTCAGGCCTAGGACAGCCTGAAGCCTGGGGACCAGGCTGCCAGTTCCATGGACCAGAGTGAGAACTCACGGTGCTTTTTCCCAACCCACCCATTGCTGCCTGTGGGCCACTTCCTCCCCTCTGAAGCCCATAAAAACCCCAGACTTCGCCAGGCTTGGGCAGATGTCAGGATGACCTGCCTGTGGAGAGGAGCTCCCCACTGTGGGTCTCCTCTGTGCTTAGAGCTGAACACTCATCAGGACACTCTGCTTGCAGAGAGGAGCTTCCCAAGGTGAATCTCCTGTCTGCTGGGAACTGAACAGATGCCATGACAACCTACCTGCAGAGAGGAGCTACCCACTGTGGGTCCACTCTCTGCTGCAAGCTGAACACGTGACAGAACACCTTGCCTGTGGAGGGGAGCTACCCAGTGTGGATTTCCTCCCTGCTGAGAGCTGAACACTCATCAGGATGACCTGCCTGCAGAGAGGAGGTACCCACTGCAGGTCTCCTCTGAGCTGTTCTGTCACTCAATAAAGCACCTCTTCACCTTGCTCATCCTCCACTTTTCTGTGTACCTAGACATGGGACAAGAACTCACGACCCACCAAATTGTGGAGCTGAAAGAGCTGTAACACAAACAGGGCTGAAACACATCCCTTGCCTGCCATGTTGTGGACAATGAGAAGAAGAGAAGACAGGAGAGAAGAGTTCCAGCCTTTTGAGGACCCCGGATGTAGACGCTTCCAGAGCCAGGGCTGCCACACCCTCTTTGAGGGTCTATGGTTTCTGGCATCTCCAAGCTTCCAAGTGCCACCACGTTCCCCAGGGCCCATGGTGAAAGCCACTTGCAGTACACCTGGTTCAACCACAGCCTCGCAGGGAGCCAGCATGCATGTTGACACCTGGATCTGCCCTCCCCACCACAGCTGGTGTGCCTGAGTTTGCAGAGTGCCTGGACCCCATGCTCACTTGCTCACACACCCCTTGCCTTTCTGTGCCTGGCTCACCCTGGCTCAAGTACAGCCTGCCAGGCCAGATGGGCACAACGAACCCAGTGGGCCCAAGCAAAACTTGGGCAAAGGTGCCACTGGCCACAGAGGTTTCCAGCTGGAAAAACAATATCCCAAGTATCTCGTGACATATAGATACCCCATTCTCCATGATATGAGTATTGTTCACTGTATGCCTGTATCAAAACATCCCTTGAATTCCATAAATATATACACTACTATGTACCAACAAAATTAAAATAAATTTAAAACTAATAAAAAATGGACCACTTTGTCTTCCTGCTTTTATCTTTTGCTGTTTCTGTTTATGTCTTACTGTATTGTCTATGTCTTGAAAAGTTGTAGCTATTATTTTTTATTAGTTCATTATTTCATCTTTCTACTTAAGATATGAATAGTTTGTATGCCACAATTACAGTGTTATAATATTCTGTGTTTTTCTGTGTGCTTACTATTACCAGCTTTGTACTTTTGGAAGATTTCTTATTGTTCATTAACATCCATTTTCTTCAGGTTGAAGAACTCCTTTTGGCATTTCTTGTAAGACAGATCTGGTGTTGATGAAATCCCTCAGCTTTTGTTTGTCTGGGAAGGTTTTTATTTCTCCTTCATGCTTGAAGGATATTTTTGCTGGATAAAGTATTCTAGGGTAAATTTTTTTTCCCTTCAGCACTTTAAATATGTCATGCCACTCTCTCCTGGCCTGTAAGGTTTCCACTGAAAAGTATGTTACCAGATATATTGGAGCTCCTTTGTATGTTATTTGTTTCTTTTCTTTTGTTGCTTTTATGATTTTTTATTTTTTATTTTATATATTTATTTTGAGACAGAGTTTCGCTCTTGTTGCCCAGGCAATGGCACGATCTTGGCTCACTGCAACCTCTGCCTCCTGGGTTCCAGTGATTCTCCTACCTCAGCCTTCCAAGTAGCTGGGATTACAGGCATGCACCACCACACCTGGTTAATTTTTTATATTTTTAGTAGAGACGGGTCTTCTCCATGTTGGTCAGGCTGGTCTAGAACTCCTGACCTCAGGTGATCCGCCTGCCTTGGCCTCGTAAAGTGCTGGGATTACAGGCGTGAGCCACCAAGCCCAGCCTATGATTTTTCATTTATCCTTGACCTTTGGTAGTTTAATTTTTAAATGTCTTGAGGTAGTCTTCTTTGGGTTGAATCTGCTTGATGTTCTATAACCTTCCAGGACTTGAATGTTGGTATCTTTCTCTGGATTTGGGAAGTTCTCTGTTACTATCTCTTTGAATAAACTTTCTACCCCAAACTCTCTATCCTCCTCCTATTTAAGGCTAATAATGCTTAGATTTACCCTTATGAGGGTATTTCTACATCTTAGGCATGCTTTATTCTTTTTTGTATGTTTGTTTTCTCTGACTGTGTTCAAGCTCACAATTTCTTTCTTCTTTTTCGTCAATTCTGCTGTTGAGAAATTCTGATGCATTCTTTAGTACATCAGTTGAATTTTTCAGCTCCAGAATTTCTGCTTGCTTCTTTTTAATTATTCAGTCTCTGTTAAGTTTGTCTAATAGGATTGTGAATTCCTTCTCTGTGTTTTCTTGAATTAGATTGAGCTTCCTCAAAGAAGCCATTTTGGATTCTCTGAAAGGTTACATATTTTTGTCACTCTGGGTTTGGTCACTGGTGTTTTGTTTAAGTCATGTTTTCCTGGAGGTTTTGATGCTTATGGATGTTTGTCAGTGTCTGGGGATTGAAGGGTTAGGGATTTCTTGTATTCTTCACAATCTATGCTTGTTTGTACCTGTCTTTCTTGGGAAGTCTTTCCAAGTATTCAGAGATTTGGGCCCCAATCTCAGTAATGCTGTGCTTCCTGGAGACTCATAGAGGTACCAGTATGGTGATCTTGGATAAGATTCAGAAGAATTCTCTGGATTACCAGGCAGATACTCTTGCTCTCTTACTTCCTTTATTTTCTCCCAAACAGAGTATCTCTCTTTGTGCTGAGCCACCTGGAACTAGGGGTAGGGTAACACAAGCACCACTATAGCCATGACCACTGGAACTTCCCTGGGTCAGATCTGAAGACAGTAGAGCACTGTACCTTGTCCAAGACCCACTGTAACCACTGCTTGGCTACCACCTATGTTCATTCAAGGCCCTAAGGCTCTAAAAATCAGCAGATGGCAAAGCCACCCGGGTTTCTGTTTTTCCCTTCAGTGTGACAAGTTCCTCTAGGCTCAAGAAGGTTCAGTGATGCTATCTGAGAGCCAGGGACTGAAGTCAAAAACCATCAAAATTTTCCTAGTATTCTATTCTACTGTCACTAAGCTGACCCTCAAACCACACAAAGTCCTTCCCCCTCTTTCATCTCCTTTCCACAGGCAAACGAGCCTCTCTTCATGATCATCACCACCACCACTGGGCCATGGGGCATTCTGGCAGGCCACTGCCAACATTTTCTTAGACTCAGGGGCTCTTCAGTCAGCTTCTGGAGGATGCTGTCAGGTCTGAGACTCACCCTTCAGGGCAGAAGACTCTCCTCACCCAGGGAATGTCCAGAAATGCTGTCCAAGAGCCTTGGCCTGGACCCAGGAACCCCAAAAGCCTGCTTGGTGCTCTATCCTACTGTAGCCAAGCTGGTCCCCAAGGCCAGCACATCTCAGTCTAACCTAAGGCCCATAGCATACTACCTGGGTATTACTGTTGGTTATTCAGGGCCCAAGGGCACTTTAGTCATCAGGTGACATATACTGCCAGGACTACATCCTTCCCTTCAAGGCAGGTGGGTTCCCTTCTGGCCCAGAATGTGTCTAGAAATGTTGTCTGGGAGCTAGGGCCTGGTATGGGGGCTAGCTACCTGTCACCTTATCCTAGTGTGCCTAAGCTGGCATCCAAGATGCAAGACAATGTCCTCTTTACTATTCTCCTCTCCTCAAGCAGAGGAAAGGAGTCACTTTCATTGCTAGAAGCTGCATTGCCTGGAGGTGGGGATGGCACAAGTACTCCCTCAGCTGTCCCATCTGGTGTCTCACTAGGTCACACATTGCCCCAGTCCACCTGCCTAACAATTACAGTCCTTGTGTCCTAGACTGCCTTTCAAGTTCATTTATGATCCCAGAGCACTTTATCTCATGGTGGCTAGCCTTGCCAAGAAACTCAAATTCCAAATGCTGGGATGGGCTCTTCCCCTCTTCCTGTTCTGGTTCTAATGCTCTCTGTGTGGGACTGGGCAGCACTGAGTTCAATGCAAATCCCCCCAGTTGCTGTGCTCTTCCTCCCCCAAGTGCACAGAATTTCTCTCTGCACCATGCAGCTGCTGCCGGGGGTTAGAAGAGGCGTGGCATTGGTTATTCAAGACTGTCTTTCCCAGTCTCTTCAGTGTCTCTTTCAGTAATATAAAATTAAAACCAGGTACTGTGATTGCTACCTGATTTTTGATTCTTATGAAGGTGCTTTTTTGTATGTAGACAGTTGTTAAAATTTGGTGTTCCTGTTAGGGGGACAATCAGTGGAGGCTTCTATTCTGCTGTCTTTCTCCACCTTCAAGGCTTTATTTGTAATCCTCTATCAATTTCTTACATCTAGAGGAAAGATAAGTTTTAGACTCTTTCTTCTTTTTCATACTTTTTTTTAACCTTCTCAATTTTACTTGTCAAACTGCACTGTAAAGTGTTAAATCCAAAGGTTTCCAGGAAACATTAAAGAGGTAATTATTTCCTGAGTTGCCTTCTCTATTCTATTCCCGCCCTCCTCCTTTCTAACTTTGGTCTCTAAGTATTTTCATTTGTTTTTTTTTTAAAGCAGTAACAGTAATAAATAATATCCCAGAACCAGTGTCTAGCTGAATATTAATAATAATACCTTCCATTTGCATATGCTTTATGAGAAGCTCTTTCACACATCTTGTCTGATTCTCAAAATACCTCTATAGAATAAATGGGGCATCAATTAGAGAGCCAAGTAATACCACATTATCTAGTCTGATGGGGTGAATGTATTATGGATATCAAAGGACCAGGTTTTACCCTAAGTTGAGTGGAGACCAAAATTTTAAAAAGTTGTATGTACAAAACTGAACAAGAGAGTAAGAACCAATACACAGCAGCAAAAAAGGGCTGGATAAATTTTAGAAGAGAACACAGCTGATTCAGGCATTGCTCTCCCTTTCTCTCCACTCTTTACATATGTTTCCTATAAATATAAGTTTATAGGTGTTTGTATATCATTTCAGTTTTAAAATACACAGCAAGCATGTAAAAATAATTTTAAAGATAATATTTCAAAATGCAGTGTTCAGAGTCTCTGAAATTTTAAATTAGCTGGTTGTATAGTTTAAGATTTTCTAGCTGGAAACTGCATGGTATAATTAAGAGGATTTAAAGCATCATTTAACAAAATATTACTCTATACACAACATTTTTTAAAATGACAAATTAAAATAGAAATCATGCCCTTGTTTTGCAGATAAGGATGCTGAAGTTAAAAAGCAATGTCCAAGGCCAAATAACTGACAAGAAGAAGGCCAAGGTATCTGGAAACCATATCTTCTGACTCACAGTTGATCATATTTTTCTACCACCTTTGATAAGGCATAAAATATTATTTTCATAAGTACATAAAATACTTTGGACACCTGCTGTTTGTCTAATTTATGGTTTTATTCTGTTTTCTCTACTTGATATGACTATACTAAGCCAAGAAAAAAGTTAGATTTGACAAATAGATTTTAACAATTTTATGCACAGAATATTTTTTAAAGTTATTTTTACTAGTCTACAGTTTTATAAGTTTAATGACATGTTTAGAGGGACTAGAAAATTTATCAATAACATGATTTATAAAATCCATGATATCCCAGGAATATTTTTGCCACCACATGGGGGTGTAGTGTTCTTAATATGTACTTTGCAGGAATTCTGAGCATCTCAGACACGCAAGCTTGGGGAGCAGCAGGGAGAAATGGATTTTATGTGGAAGTTTGTTCTATCTGCAGCGAGCATGAGACCAGGGTAGGAATGGATCTTAATTCATCCTCCAAGTGTCTCAAATATAAAATTGGCTTTGTGATATTAATTTGCTTAAATTGTTCAAACTCAGGAAAGGCTTCACACTATGTATGAGTTACCCATATAGGAAGGCAATTTCAAAAACAGCAGCCATATTAGTATGTGCCATGCTATATTTTCCAGTCCAAGAAGATCATTAGAAAATTGTTTAATTGAGCAAAAGTTGCTTTTGTTGTTGGAATTACTGTGAGATAATTGACCGTGATGGGAGCTGTGTCCCCCAGATGAAAGCAAATCATGGGACCCAGGGTCAATTATATTAATGTCTGCAGTGAACAGAGCTGTTGTGATCATCATAAGACATAACTATAAAATACTTAAAGTCTTAAATGGCCAAAACCTTTAAACTACATTATAGTGATTATAGAGCCAATAAAGCTTAATTAAAACAAAACTACTATGTGGAACATCCATAATGATTGGAAAGGTTTCTAATTGGGGACAAATTTGGTATTGAGAACACACCAAAAGAATTTCCCACATTCTTTGTTACATCTATTTGTACTGGTTTTCTGCTTCTCCATCTGTACAGGGCACATTTCTAAAACTGGTCAGTTTAAAATTACTTCTTAAGTTTATAATGGTCATTTTAGGTAAGTCATTAACTTTTTCCATAATTTAGGTGATCATTTAATGTTTTAGCGATTAGGAAGCATAGCTTACTTTTAGTAAAAAAAAAAAAAAATAGCATGAGTTTTGAAATCAGGCAGTCTGGGGATTCCAGGCTATAATTCTAGGTTTCTCATGTACTAGTTGTGCAATTTAACTGCATAATCTCTCTGTGTCCATAGGGTACTCAAAGGAAATAACAGGAAATTTGATGGAATTCCAAAGATAATATAATAAAGGGAGGTATGATAAGTTAGGGGAATGAACAAGGAATAATGAAGCACTCTGGACCCAGCAGCAGCAGCAGCAGCAGCAAGAAGCCTTGACTATCCCTAAGGATTAGGGCAAGAGGGAAGAAATAGGGAGTTACAGTGTGATGAGAGGTGGAGCCTTGGAAGAAGTGTTGACTGACAGGAGCTATGGTTATGGAGTGACCAACCCATCACTACTATGGCAGAAAATAAATACCCTGGTGTTTTTCTTCTCTCCTCTTCTGATCTCTTGCAGGAATCACCCTTTGGTGAAACCCAACTAGACAACCAGAAACAGGTCAGCAAAAAATTAAAATTAAAATTAAAAAAACAACTCTGGGTAGTGCAGTCAATAGTGGTAAGCCCTCTGGGTACTGAAAAAAGGCCAGAGATGAGCAGAGAAATTGCTCTGTGTTGGGGGGATAAAAGCAGGGGAAAGGAATTTACTCTCTTTGTTTTTTCCCCTTATTTCTTTTCTTTTCTTTCTTTGTTTTTTGAGGCAGAGCCTAGCTGTGTCGCCAGGCTGGAGTACAGAGGCACGAGCTCGGCCCACTGCAACCTACGTCTCCTGGGTTCAAGCGATTCTCCTGCCTCAGCCACCTAAGTAGCTGGGACAATGGGCATGTGCCACCATGCCCAGCTAATTTTTTGTATTTTTGGTAGAGACGAGGTTTCATGGTGTTAGTCTCAATCTCCTGACCCTTGTGATCCGCCCGCCTCGGCCTCCTAAAGTGCTGTGTTTACTGGCCTAAGCCACAGCACCTGGCCCTTTTTCCTCATTTCTAGGTGGAGATATGTATCATCTCTTGTCCAACAAAATTGCAAAGATAAAATGAAATATACATAAAGAATATAATGCAGTGTACAATATATTGTAGATGCTCAATAAATAGCTAGTGCTGATCTTACTTTTAACGGTAACAAATTGTGAAGTTGAGTGTATATTCTCTATTAAAATCCAACAACCATCCAATCAATTTATCCCTCAGGGAACTATTCTAGGTCTTCTTTAATTAAAGCTGTTTTGTTTTCTTCTTTACAAAAATAGGAGACTGTGAATAGAGAGATTAAACACTAGAAAAAATTAATTCTCTAATACTATCAATTTATGGTTACTTGGACTTTGATATGAGGCCGTGAAAACACAGTAAGTTATATATTTCTGATCAGCACAATCCTCCACAAAGAGCACATGGGCAGGCGGTGATTTAGACTCAGGGTTCTAACATTTTACACCTTCACTACATGACTATCCTATGAAATAATCTGAAATGAAACTATGATTCCAATAGAAAGCAAAAGCTTGCCTTTTTGAGGATATAACTGTGTCTTTAGGTTTTACATTTAAAGTTATTGGTAATCATCAAAAGCATTGATGTTTGGCAAATGGCTTTGTTGCACAGGTCTGCCTTGATTAGCCCATAAAGGAGTTCCTACCATCTCACGCATTCTCTGCCATATCTTAAGCTTTTATTGTCTTTAAAGTTGTGTCTCTATCTGAAATGTTGTTTTCTGACATCTTCATAAGAACAGAGACCTAGGCTACCCTATTCTCCTTTATGTCTAGTATTTCCTAGAACAGAGCCTGATAGATAACTAAATGATCACTCACATGTACAGAACAGCGTGCATACAAAAGTGGTAGATGTGAGAATTAAACTACATGATATACTCAAACTACTTTTAAAAAGACATTTTTCTATGGTAGCAACTATTATTGTTGTTTGCATTATTATTGCTACCTATAAGAATAATGGATACAGTGGCACACACATGGTAAGTATTTTGGTGATGACAAATATTATTATTTTTCAAATTGACTAATCTTTGCCATACATGCCTGCACTTAAGACAAGACTGGCAGTTTTTGTATTCAGACTGTGACTACTGCCAACTTCATGTTTACAGTGACTTTGCCAGCCAGAATTTGTAGCTTGGAATGATATCTCTCAAATATTAGAGGCAGTAATGTCTCAGATTCCAGGACAAAATGCCAAGTGCTAAATGCCAAGTGCTAAACAAATAATAAAAGGCAAAAGGAAAACCCACGTACTTCCACTTTCAGGAACATGAAGTAGAAGTGCTTTTCTCAATTCTTTCTACTATGTACAAATAAAACCCCTGGGCATGATATATAAAACAAGCATGAGAAGACGAAAAGTTGGAAAGAAGCAGTTAAAACAACTAGTGATCCTGGGACCCAAGGAACAACATAGTGGTAACTTCTCTAGGTTTTTTTCTGATTCAAATATTCCAGGGTTGAAGCTGAACAAGCCCAAAACTCAGAAACATCAACAGAGGCACACAAGAACAGCTCTAACTAAAGCCTGTCTTCTTTGACCTAAGGTCCAGGAAAAGGGCAGAAAAAACACTTTTAGATTATAACTGTCCTCCTCCAGAAAAACACTGCACAACAATCTGTGACCCTAACCCTATTCACATAAGCAAAGACCAAATGGGAGCCTGGAGTTGTACCCTTGACAGCCTATAGGGAGGTTCCCCATCCCACTTGCTCAGACAGTATCAGAAGGAGACTAGTAGAGAGCTGAAACTTTCATAGACACTAGGCAGTAGTAAAGCCATCCCTCCAACACTGTCTCCATGGAGAAAAATTAGGGAGTCTAGATCTCCACTACCACCTGATGGCAACAATATCCATCCCTTTCCTGGCTAGGGTGGTATCAGAGGAGGCCTTCTGGAGAGTCAGAACTTTCATAACTGCCCAAGAGTAAAAGTATTGTACCTTCCCACCGTTACCCTCCATGGTGTCAGTAGACGCCACGTGCACAGTAGCAGTAAAAGGGTATTCCTACCCCTTCCAGCCACAGAGCTAACAATGGAGGCCTAGTGGGAAACTGGAACTCCCACTTCCACTCAGCAGTAATGAGGAGCCTTGCCCCCTTGAGTGTCAAAAGAGACTGCGTGGAAAACTTAGAATTTTAGCCCCATTTGACAGTGATGAGGCAGTACCCACTCTTCCCTTTCTCCCCACTCCTCCCTTTCTCCTGCCTCAAAATGTACAGAATTCCACAGAAAATCAGTCATTTTACCAAGAACCAGAAAGACCTAAAGTAGAAAAAAAAAAAAAAAAAAGAGAACCAATACATGCTGATATGGTTTGGATCTGTGTCCCCACCCAAATCTCATGTTCAATTGTAGTCTCCAGTGTTGAAGGTGGGGCCTGGTGGGAGGTCACTGGATCATGGGAGTGGTTTCTTACGAATGATTTAGCACCATCTCCTTGGTGCTGTTCTCATGACGAATTCCTCAAGAGATCTGGTTGTTTTAAAATGTGTAGCCCCTCCCCCATCTCTCTCTTCCTCCTACTCCAGCAATATGAATTATTGGCTCCCCCTTTGCCTTTCACAGTGATTGTAATTACTGGCTCCAACTTTGCCTTTCACCATGATTGTGGCCTCCTCAGAAGCCAAGCAGATGCCAGCATCATGCTTCATATACAGTCTGCAGAACCATGAGAAAATTAAACCTTTTTTAAAAAATAAATTACTGAGTCTCAGGTATTTCTTTACAGCAGTGTGAGAATGAACTAATACAAATGCCAACGCCAAGGTTACACTGAATGTCATAAAAATGCTTCAAAGAACAATTCTGAACATATTTGAAACAAATGGAAACACAGAAATTCTCTGCAAAGAAAGAAAGTCTCAATAAAAATAAAAGATGTGCAAAAACCAAACTGGAATATTAGAAATGAAAAACACAATATATGAAATACTATACAAAGCTCCAAGGATGGGTTCTGTAAGGGAATATATGAGACAAAAGAAAGAATCAGCAAACTGGAAGACAGAGTAATATGAATTAAAACAGAATATATTAACCTAAGAAATGGCAAGAGCCTCAGGGATCTGTAGCATTATTTAAAAAATCTAATATTTGTGTCATCAGAGTTCCAGAACGAGAGGAGAAAGAGTGGAGACCTAAAAAGGCACTGAAAGAAAACATGGCTGAAAATGCTTTGAAATAACCAAGCAAATCATAACAAACAGATTCAAGAAGATGAGCAAAACCCAAATAGGATAAGTGGAAAGAAATCTGTGTAGGCAAAGACACATTATAGTCAGTTTTACGAAAACTAAAGATAAAAAATTCATGAAAGCAGCAAGAGAGAAATGACATTTTACCTATGGGGAAAAATCAATTTGAATGACAGCAGATTATCATCAGAAAATATTTTGCAGGTTATAAGGAAGTGATACAACATTTTCAACTGCTGAAAGAAAAGAACTGTCAACCAAGAATACTATACTCAGTGAAAATATTCTTCAGGAATTAAAAGGAATTTAAGACGTTCTCAGATAAAGGAAAACTAAGAGAATTTTTCACCAGAGTGCCTACGATGAAACGACTTCTAGAGAAAGATTTCTAAATGGCAAGAAAATAAGGAAAGAATAATGCTCTGAACATCAAAAAATAATTTTAAAAATGGTAAATAATGTGAGTAAATACAGTAGATTTTCCGTCTTCAGATTTCCTACATTATATTTGATGGTAGAATTTAAATAGCAACGGTCTAATGTAGATGAAATATTTTTAAAAATTATATTATACATAGAGAAGACTAAGGGAATATAAATGAACATAAGGTTTCTATGCTTCACTCAAACTGGTAAAAGACAACACAGTACACTGTCATACATGTTATAATATCAATACTTAGCCCAACACCTAAGAGCAGGAATTACACAAAAAGGTGGACCCAAACAGACTCAAGGTAAATAAAACGGAATTGCAAAAATTGTTCAAGTAACCTACTGGGAGGCAAAAAACAAAACAAAACAAAATAAAACAGAGAAATAAAAAACAGAAAACAGAAAATTACAAATAAAACAGAAGGCCAGGTGTGGTGGCTCACATCTGTAATCCCAGCACTTTGGGAGGCCGAGGCAGGCGGATCACCTGAGGTCAGGACTTTGGGACCAGCCTGGCCAACGTAGTGAAACCTTGTCTCTACTAAAAATACAAAAATTAGCCGGGTGTGGTGGCAGGCACCTGTAATCCCAGCTACTCAGGAGGCTGAGGCAGGAGAATCACTTGAACCCGGGAGGCAGACATTGCAGTGAGATTGTACCATTGCACTCCAGCCTGGGTGATAAGAGCAAAACTCCATCTCAAAAAAACAAAAAACAAAAAAGCAAAAAAAAAAAAAAAAAAAAGAATAAAACAGAAGATTTAAGCCTTAGCATATTAATAATTACCTTAGATGTAAATGATCTAACTTTATAGATTCAAAGTCAGGGATTATCAGAGTGGATTAAAAAACATAAGCCAACTCTATGCTGTCTACAAGAAATTCATTTTCAAATGTAATCGAGGCAGGTTGAAAGTAAAAATTAGAAAAGGTGTATCAGGTAAATATTAATCTTTTTAAAGTAGAATTATCTATTGTAATACCAGATAAAGTATACTTCAGAGCAAAGAAAATTACCGGATCAGAAAGAGACATTATTTAAAAATAATAGAATCAATCCACAAAGAAGACAGCAGTCCTATGCATGTATGTACAAACAAGAGCTGTAAAATATGTGAAGCAAAAGCAATCCAACTAAAAGGACAAGTAGACAAACACATAATTATAATTGGAGACTTCAACACTCCTTTATTAACAATTCACAAGATACCTACACCAAAAATCAGAACACATATAGAATAATAACACCATCAACCATCAGAATCCAATTGACATTTATAGACTTCTCCACCAAAAAACCAGAAGAATACATATTTTCTCAAGTGTCCGTAGAACATTTACAATACATCGTATCCAGGGCCACAGAGCAAATCTCAATAAATATAAAATAATTTAAATCATAGAGAGTGTGTTATCTGACCAGAAAGAAGCAAAATTAAAGACAACACAAAGAAAAATCTCCAAGTGCTTGGAAACTAAAAACCATACTACTAAATAATGCATGTGTCAAGAGAAAGTCTCAAGGCAATTTAAAAAATATGCATTTCAGTGACTGAAAATAAGAATACAATATATCAACATTTATGGGACACAATTAAAGTCATCCTAAAGTGAAATTGAAGGCATTAAATCTATATATTGAAAAAGAGAAAAAGTCTAAAATAATTAATCTAAGCTCCCACCTAGGAAATAGTAAAATAAAACCAATGCAAACAGAAGGAAAGAAATAACAAAGAGCAGAAACAAATGTAATTTAAATCAGATAATCAAGAGATAAAATCAATGAAACAAAGAATTTGTTGTTTGAAAAGATCAATACAATTAACAAACCTCTAGCAAGACTGATAAAGAAAAGAAATAGTATAAATTACAAATATCAGAAATGAAAGAGGAGTTATCACTACAGATTCTGGAGACATCCAGAGGACAAGAAGTGAGTACTACAGACAGTTCTATACACATAAATTTGACAACTTAGATAAAATGTACCAATTACTCAAAAAACACAAACTACCACAAGCAACCCAATATATGATAGAAAATATAAATAGCACCATTACTATTAAAATACTTGACTTTATTATTTTAAAAACTCCCAACCAAAACAAAAATCTTTAGGCTGAGATGATTTTTTTTTACAATCTTTTACAGAAAATAGAAGAGGAGAGAACACTTTCTTATTCCTTCCTAATATTGTTAAAACACTTCAGACAGAAGACAAAAGAAGAAAACTACAGGCCAATATCCCTCAAGAATACGGACCCAAAAATCCCTTAAAAATATTAACAAATAAAATTCAACAATATATAAAATAGTGAATACCATGATCAAGTGGAGGTCATTCCAAGCATGCAAAACTGGTTCAGTATTTGAAAATCAATCAGTGTACTCAAAAATACAAGCAGGCTAAAGAAGAGCAACTACATATTCATTTCAATCTATGCAGAAAATGCATTTAATAAATTTCAACACACACTGATAAAAGTCTTAAAACTGGGGATAGAAGGAAACTTTCTCAACTTAATAAAGTGCACCTATAAAAAAATCTATGCCTAACATTAGATTTAAGGGTGTAAGATGAATTATTTTCTACTGTGATTAGGAACAAGACAAGGATATCTCTCCCACCACTCTTACTTACCATAATGCTTTAAATTCTCCCATAAGGAAAGAAAAAATAAGTCATAAGATAAGAAAGAAAGAAGTAAGATTGCCCCTATTTGCATATGATATGATCATCTACCAAAAAAAAAAAAAGAAAAAAGAAAACAGAAAAGAAATCCTAATGAACCTACAAAGAAAAAAATCTTCTAAAACCAATAAATAAGTTCAGTAGGGTAACAGTATAAAAGAAAAGTATACATAATCAGTTGTGTTTCTACATATTATCAATCATCATGTGGATACCCAAAGTAAAAATATAATACCTTTTACAATTGCTCAAAAAATACTTATTCTAAACACTGTAGGTCAAAACTACAAAACATTGATAACATAAACCAAACAATTTTATTCTGAAATTTATATGAAAAGCAAAAGAACTAGAATACTTAAAACAATTTTAAAGAGAATGAAGTGAGAGATATCATTCCACCTAATTTCAACACTTATATAGCTACAGTAATTAAAACTATGTGGGGTCCAAGGTAAAATGGACACATAGATCAATGGAACAGAAAAGACCTGCCCAATTGGCTTTTGTCAGAAGTATAAAGTCATTCAAAGAGAAATAATCTTTTCAACAAATAATGCTGGAGCAATAAACACCAATAATCAAAATAAAATAAAATAAAGTAAAATAAAATAAAATAAAATCTCAACCTAAATCTTATTATACAAAATTTAACTTAAAAGGATCAAGGATTTCATAAAAGAAAAAATTGATAAACTGGACATTAAAATTAAAAACACTGCACTGCAAAAATCATATTAAGAAGATGAAAATACAAACTACAGCATAGGAGAAAATATTTGTAAAGCTCATATCCAACAAAGACTTGGTGTTGAGAATATATAAGGAACTCTCAAAACTCAATAATGTGTAAAATAATCCAGTTGGAAATTAGGCAAAGATAGGAAGAGATATTTCACCAAAGAGAAAATACAGATTGCAACATAAGCAGGTGAAAAGATGCTGAATATCTTCTACCTGATTTCAAGACTTAAAAGAGCCACAGTAATCAGACACTAAGGAAATGTAAATTAAAATCACAGTGAGACATCACTACATATAAAATGGTTAAAGTAAAAAAATATGAAAGCAATTGCTATTTAGGACATGGAGAAATTGGATCACTTACATTCCTGATGGGAATATAAAATGGCACAACCACTCTTGAAAACAGTGTGGAGGTTTCTTTGCAAACAAAACATGCAACTATTAACAAACAACCTAGTAGTTGCCCTCTTAGACACTTAACCTAGAGAAATGAAAACTTATGTTCAAATAGTTTTATTCACAATAGCTAAAAGCCTGAAATAACCCAGATAACCTTAGAGAGAATAATTAAACAAGCTGCAGTATGTCAGTATCACGGAATACTGCTCAGCAATAAAAAGTAACAGACCACTGATACACACATTTTAAATGAAATTCCAAGGTATTATGCTGAGTTTTAAAAAATCTCAAATGTATGTATGATTTCATTTGTACATTATTTAAAACGACAATATTACAAAAATGGAGAACAGATCAGTGGTTCCCAGGGATTAAGAAGAGATTAAAAGTAGAGAAGGGGGTGTAGCAATGAAAGGACAACATGTGGGGTCCTTGTGATAAAGAAAGTTATCTTTATCTTGACTGTGTAAATATTTTGGTTGTAATAGCGTGCTGTAGACATTACCATTGGGGGAAACTGGGTAAAGGGTACAGGGGATCTCTCTGTATGATTTCTGACAACTGCATGTGAATGTATCTCCAAATAAACTTATTTCACTAAAGTGATAATTTAAATAAGATTTCCTTGCCTGTCATTCCCCAACTTCCACCTCACCTCCTGTACCTCTTGTAGCTGATTCAACCACCTGCTGGTATATAAGGTATGCATGTGTGCATATGCATGAGTATGTTTTTGTGAGACAGTGAAAAAAAGGGGAGCAAGAGGATGGCTCTTCTAATGCTACCCCTGCTGTGCACACACAGTAGGGGAGTAGGAGAAAGTGCAAAGAGGACTTCAGGTGAGTTTAGGTGCATTCTGCCTTCACCATAGTAACATAAACCTTTGGATATGAGAGTGCCAAGGAGGGAAAGCAGTGCCATTTTATTCAGTCAGTCTTATTATTCTTGTACATGATATAAAAGGACATGGGAAATAACATTAGGATGAGGATGCTAACAACAAAGACAAGTAGGCCATTCCCCTATTCTCATCATCTTATGAGGAAGATGTAGAATATTTAAAAAGAAGAGAAAATAAGAGATTCTGAATAACATTTCTCCCCCACATGATTATATGTAGCTATATGACTGAGAGGCTGATCATTCATTCACTTATTTATCTATCCATTTATTTATTTAAAAAATATGTACTACATGCCTACTCTCTGATAGAAACTATGCCAGGCCATAAATATTCAAATTTTAATAAGACACATATTCTTTCTATTAAGTAGCTCAGAATCTATTAGAGAGGCAGATTTTTCAAAACTGTCAATTTTAGAACAATGTAGAATTGTTCTGCTTTGTTCAGGAGATATGAACAGAGTATCATAGGAAAATAAAGTGAGTGGGGAACCTAACCGAGCCAGGGACAAGGGTGTTGTGGAATGCTCCCAGAGAACACGGCCCCAGAACTGAGCCTATTTATAATTCCACAGTTATCTTCTGTCTACCATGCATAAGTCATTATTCTAGGTTAAGATATAGATAAAAGCATTTCAGACACTGAAGCCAGAAACAGCATGAGTCAGGCAAACATGATCCAGCATTATCCAGCAGCACCTCAAATATTTATTAAACTGAGTTAAATTAAATTTGTGATAAACTAATAGAAATGTACTTAAATCTTTCTCACGTTGAGAAAAAGAGGCTTAAGACTTTGAACTCCAGATAAATAAAATGTTACTGTAAAATACTGGAATAATTGAACTTTATAAGCTCACAAACATACTCGCACCTTCATAGCCACCCACTGTGTGGACTGATGCCTGGTCACAGATGAGTCAACAACTAACTTACAATGCAAAAGCAGAGAATAGTACTTGATACTTTTGTGTGCACAATAAAGTTTTTTTTAAAGCCTCAGATTGCTTAGCCTCCTATGCACAGATTGCACTGTTCACTAAAATGCTCAATTTAGTTATGCAAATCCTGTGTCATGTGATGCCTCTCCACCATATGTGACTAGTTACCATAGCAGTCAGCTTAAGTGCATATTTTCCATAGCAACCTAGGAATCTTTACCATACAGAGACCTAAGTGAGACAGAATTGAAAGCAATTCCACAGCAATATGAAATACAAATGTTGGCAACGTACCCTGAATGCTTCTTTAAAACGACATCACTTAGCATTGACTTTTAAATGCCACAGCCTCTGGATGGTTCTCTTTTAGCCTATATCAGCACCTCTCTCCTGTTGGAAATGTGAAACTCTTTGAGAACACACAACATTTATGATTGGGTTAAGAAGACTGAGCAGTGGTATCTGCAATCTGCAAACTGAAGTTCCATATGGTGGTGTGATGTGATGCATTTGTCGTTTTCATTGGCTCACTGTGTGGTCACAATTCCTGCCTCATATTACAAGGCAAACTGAGCTGAAATTTTCCCTTGTCTTGTTGGGTCTTTTGAGAGCGGTTATTGACCCAGTTACATCAATCTCATTCTTGATATTTGATAGGAAGGCCGTTTATCCTTTAAAAGGCTTCTAGATCCACTGGCATATATAAGAGGGAATATATAGATGAGAAATATGATTCCAGAAACTCCATTCATTTATTGTAGGTTTAATCTCTTTACAAAATTAAATATATATACACACAAATATAGACCTGAGGAGAGGTTCTGGTGTTGGGCTAAATTTACTTGTGTGTAACATGATGAGAGGTTGCCATTGAGCACTAATGTGCCAGGCATTATGCTAGACTTCCAGAACCATTATAATGAACCTTCATAGCAACCTTGTGAGAAATGGAAGCAACTCTGAGTTATCTTCCTAGAGGAGATAACTGAGGTACAGAGAAGATGATTAACACTCACCCAACCACAAACATACCTGACTAGAAAATAATAGCACTAACATTGAAAGTCATGTTTTTCTACTCTAAGACCCAAGCTCATTCCACTATTCTTTGCAATGTATAGTAAAATAAAAAAGGGAAAAGTGCTAACACTGAGAAGAAAGAGGCTGGCGTGGGACTCAAAGGTATGCCCCAGATTGATGGGGAATAACTGACAGAGAATGTCTGGTGGAATAACAGATATTGAGACAACCCTGGGCAGGTCTCAGAATGACATAGAATTGGTCTTTTGGGGATGTGGTCCTCAATTAAGCACTGCCTCCATCCATGGTTCTCCTGGATTCTTTACACATTACGTATTTAAACGATATGAAGATACACAGCTTCTCTAATGCTGATTACAAACCTAACAGAACACTTTTTCTATTACTTAGGTTCTCGGTACCCCAGTGTTAATTTCCACCCTCCCTTTATACCTCTCACTGGAAAGAGACTTAACTTTTCTTGCGCTTCTATCATTTGGAAATAGGACGGTGCCCATTTCAGAGCCCGAAGCTATAACAGAAAGAAAAGAAAACATATTTTCTTGTTTCTACACTATTTTCCTGCAGAGTAACCCCTAAGGAGAAATAGTCTATTTGATTCCTAAAACATTATTATGAAAAAGTAACCTCTTAAAATTACACTGCTGTGGCTTTAGCAAAATGAGCTCGTAGATTTTTTACATTTGTTTCTCATTTTCCAAGGCTCCCCTCAAAGAAAGTTTGCAGTGGATTGCTGAGCTGTCATCATCCATGTGAATTAATTAGAGACTGTGCCAAGGAGTCTCTGAGCCTACACCCAGCATGTTGGGCCGTGGATGAGCATACTAGTGTAACTGCTGTGCCATGGAGAAGGTCATTATTGGGACCTCAAATCTTTCCTTTTAAAAGTGAACTGGTCATGAACTAGATGGTAATCTAGGCTTTTCCTGCTCTAGATCACTGGATTACAGACACCCATAGCTACCAAAGTGATCAATCCAAAACAAAAATCTCTCCATGTCTCTCCAGTGTGTAAGCCCATAGGGCATGGCTTCCCACTGCCTTTCTAACATGAGAGTCTAGGCCTTCCCTGACCCAGCCCTTTTTGCCTTCTAGCCCCCACTGCTACCACTCCCTCCCTCCATACCTTCCATACTCTGAAACACCTTAAATTACTTGCAATTCTCTCCATGCATCATGCTTCTCATCTCTAAACAGATGTTCATGTTTGTTCATATTTGTTCCTCTGCTTAGAAGGATCTACTTCCCCACTTCACCCCCACCTCCTGCATTTGTCAAGCCAACTTCACTCATTCATTAGGGTCACCCTGAGTTAAATACGCCTTCTCTGTGATTTACAATACTCTTATATTGCTATTCACCATACTTACACTGTTGTATTATAATAACAACCATATGGAAAGATGTTATTTGCTCAGGAAAATCCCTCATAGTAAAAGGTCTGCTTTACGTGTTAAAGGGATACTTTGATGAGCCTATTTCACATATAGATGCTTTGCCTGATGGAGCTGCTTTCTGGGAGACATGCAGAGAAGGTGAGTGTATGCTGAAAGAGAAGTAAGAGAAGGCTTTGGAAAAGGAAGAAGAGAATTAGGGAACCAGCACCAGAGGCAAAGGTGGAGAGGAAGACAGTAGGAAAGTCTCATGATCTCGAATTTGACCCTCACCCCCTTAGTGTGACTATCTAGTTCACAAAGTTACTCAACCTTCAAACTGCTTGTAGGAAATACAATTTGAGGAATAAACTAAGAAAGAGGCTTTGCTTTGTATCTGCCCTCACTGGGAGAGAGGAAAACAGCCATGTGGATACAGAAAACACTAGAGACAGAAAGGAATAAAAAGTAACTTATAGAATCTAGAAGAAATTGTGAGGAGAGTTTTTGACTGTCACAGGACATGGAACCCTGGTTTAGTCAAAATTTGACAACATCTCCAAGGGACAGAAAGTATCAGTAATATTTGGCTTACATAATTACATGAAACATTTCTGCTTCTATCACAAACCTGGGGAATCTTTACCTGCTGCATCACCGAGGCTATCCTAGTACCTGGCATATTGTAGATGTTCCACAAGTGGTAGGTAAATCAACTATATGAATTGCTAGTTTAAAGTAAATTTAAAAGAATTACATCTTGAGAATTGTTTCCTGGATCCTAGAGACAGTGAGAGATATTCTTTCATTAAGAAGAACATTACTTGAAAATTAAGAGTCTAAGGGAAACTAAATTAAGAAGGTCAATTTGCCGAAAAATGCATTTAATGATTTTCAAAGCCATATATAAATGAGTCTTGGATTATCTGCCCCAGTGCTCACATCTATTAACTGGGAGGAATGCATAAAATGAGTTATGATGAGAGGATCTGGAGCTGTTAAACATAGTGTGCCACCTCATAGTGGGGTCTCAAGCCAGCTCCTTCTCTCAGCTTGAGCCTAAAGCACATCTGTTGCATTTTTCATGTATCAGGCTCCAATGTAGCAATTGCCCAATAGGGATGACACTGATATTGGCTGTTACTCTTTCAGTTTGCTGCAAACAACTTTCATTTGTCCTGCCAGGATGCATGTCTTTGGGGGTAAGGACAAATGAATGAAGTAACACATCTTGACACAGTTACACTGTCTCAAAAGCTCTGCATCATAAAGTGGCACCAGGGGGTTGCCGGCTCATTTTGGATTACAACAACACCTTTGAGAGTTGCTTCATACGTTTTCTGGCACCTGAAGCACAAGGAATTTGATTCGATAGTAGATTGAGTTTGATTTATTGAGGTTGTAAACAGAGTAAGGGCTGCCTCCAGAGGAGCAGAGAAAAGAACAACTGGTACCATTTTATTATTCCTGCCTCCATTCATCTGAAAACTAAACTGGCCACTGGAAAACCTTGGAGCACAATTTGTTAAATACCTTCATCTCAGATCAAATAGAGCCAGGAATCTTGGTAACATACACAGAGACTGTTTTATCTTAAGGATGCTTGAAATCTAATGAATTTTCCTCTGCTTTTCTGCATGGTCTCAGTGTTCTCATTTTCAAAGTGGTCGAAGATTTTTTGATTCATAGAATGGTTAATAATAAAAATGGTAGCTACTATTTTTGAACATTTACTGGGTGCAAGAATCTGTACTATGTACCTTATATACAGAATCTCTAATTCATGCAACAGCCCTGCAAGAAAGCTTTTATTACCCTCACTTCGCTAAGAAGGAAACTGAGTTCAGTGAAGTGAGGCATCTTGCTCAAGATCACATTGCTAGTAAATAATGATGCTGGAACTAAAATAAAGATCTAACTCATATTCTCAACCATTACAGTCAAATTGCCTGAGAAATAAATAATATACATATGAAAGCTCTGTGTAAACTGTAAATCAAAGACAAAAATATGTATTATGAAATGAGAATTATTTTGGACTTCAATAGCTTATATACAACATTTACAGCCATTCTGTTACCATATGGTCTCTGCCAAGTCACCTAACCTTCCTGAGAGTCAGTTTCTGCATCTGTAAAATAGGTATCCCATTACCCATTTAATTACCTACTTTCTATTACATTATACTACAGAAGAACTAGTCATAAGAGCACATTTAGATAATGGACGTGAAAGTAATTTGTAAACTGTAAAGCACCATGCAAACATGAGTTTCCCTTACTGAGTTATGGAATCATAAATTAGGACATTCAAAGCAATCTAGGTCTTAAAAGAAGTCAAACACTGTCTCTGATTGGTATCTTAATTTTCTGCTCACATTGTGCAGGAACCATTTCAGTTGAACTATTTGAGTGTCTCAAAGCAAGCTACTTTTTCGAGGTAGCTTCCATTTCAATTTAAGTGCCAGTAAGAGATCATGCAAAGCAAAAGGGCCCTCCTGAAGGTGATGCAGAGTCAAAGCTGCCTGTACAGCAAGGACCTACCTAGGGCCTGAGAAAAGCCCCTTTAGGCATAGAGTAAGGACTCATATTATGTTGTTGTTGTTTTTCAATTCATGAAGAGCTCTAGATGTGCCCAGCATGAAAGCAAACAAGTGATACACATTCTTAAGCTCACATCCCAGATTTAGGGGGTTGTTTTAGAGAGAACATCTACAAAAGTCTCTTGGATTCTAGCGAGTAAATTTTGAATATTAAGTTGACAAAGATGATCTCTACTCCAGCCACCTGCAGCTTACAAGTGTGGGAAACAATGTTCATATTATTCTACTTTTAGGTTAATGCATATTATATATTCTCTACAGTGATTTGCTAGTGAAGGTATAACAATGGTTTCAACTAGTTATGGGTGAAGAACATTACTTTGGCAGGGAGATGTCCTCACCTTGAATGTCATCAAAAAGTCATCTCCTGCTTAGATGGGAGGAATTTCCCTTCAACAAGACATTTCTGAAACCAGAGGGAAAGAGAAAGGAGTGGGTGCTAATACAGTAAATCTGTGATCACATAATTCATGGACAATAGGAAGATGTCATCTTCTGAGAATATTTTCTTCTCTAAAATAATCATAATACAATTATATATTAATATTACTAACAATAAATTCCTAGTGCTTCCCTCAATCCTGAGTACTAGGATATGACAAATAGATGAAAAAATAAGTAAATCTTCCTAACAATCTAAACTGATGCCTCACAACTCTTGAGCTCTGAAATATTTCATACTATTTCATAATACTTCTCTATCAGAGGAGAATGACTTCAAGGCACACTGCAGAATTCAAACCCTTCCATGTAGAGGACAGTGACTGGCAGGCATTCTGCCCTTAAGAAATTCTGTCTCTATTTATTACTTATCCAAGAAATATTCTATTCTTCCTATGCCTAGCACAGTGCTGAGCACTTACATACTCAGTAAATATATATTGTTTCAAAATGGATGTGCCCTGCATAAAGCTAGAGGAAACTTTTCAGTTTAGATTTTTTAAGAAATAAAACTCTCAATCAAGTTCTTTCTCTCTCCTTCCCATAACTTTCCTATTTATTATTTATAAGCCTTAGGCTTGTTATATTAATAAATTCATATTTATTTTCCATTAACGTCTCCAATAGATACTTCTTATATTAAATGTATTAAGCCAGAAGTTCAGAAACATTTACCGTGAAGCTAAAGAAGGTCTCTCACTTGCATGAACCCCTTACAAAGCCCTATATCTAATTTTGTAATTATAATTTGTGCTCTTTTTCTTAAAGTTCTCTATGCCAAGTTATAGAAAGTTCAGGCGCACAAAAATTAGGTCCACATCTACAGAAACTTCACTGTGTATTTTAATCCTATAAGGTGCATATGTTATAGACACCGGGCTTGAGAATTACAGAAGTATATGACTTGCCCAAATACTCATCGTGAGTGGCAGAATAATGAATCAAGCTAAGATCTTCTGCCTCTAAATTCAGAACTTTTTGATTGAGCCACAATGCCTTCTTCTCAGATATGGATGAGACTGCCATGTCCATAATCTCCAGGCAGTCCATTATCATCATTGCTGAGATCAGCCATCTGTTTCACAGGTGGGCAGAAGCTAATACATTTAATAAGAGCCCACCACTCACCAGGCACTCTACCAGGGGCTTCTTACACATACATACACTGGCTCACACTCCCTCACTCACACATACACACATACAAACACACAACTTCATTTGATGCTTACAAAAATCTAGTAAAAGTAAACAGAGAACAGACGCCTCTAAAAGATCAACTTGCTGTAAGTCTCATAAATAGAAAGTATGTGGTATTTAAACCTATATCTACCTGACTCTGAAGTCTATGATGTTTCTGTTATATAAAGCTACTGCTTCTTCCTGTGTCAAAACTAGGCAAACTAGTCACCTTACAGAAAAAGTCAACTCTCTTAAGTCTTGGAAGTCTGCCAGGACTTCCAGTGCATGTCAGCAGTGGTTTTTCTTCAGTGACGCTGAGAAAAGCCATCACCAGTCCTCTTTAGATTCAAATGTCACAGGTGAAAATTTGAGATTCTAACATCACTCTAATAATCCATCGGCTGAAAATGAGTCCTTTTCATGCCTATATGCCTGGCATTGTCACGATCTCTTAGACACTGGATATAACCTGATTAAAAAAACTCACTCTACCATCCAAGCCTGCTGTAATTCTCAGATTCCCTTTTCAAATCCAGATAAAATGAGCCATCAACTAAATTACCCATTGTCCTGCCAAGGAGAAGAATTTAACAGGAAACCTCAGATAGCTGAGTTATGGCCTCACTGGGCGTGTTAGAAACAGTGATAGTACATGCCCAGATTTAGTCAAATGGCTTTGCAGCTCAGAATGAAAGTGGCAGCAGCTGAATTTCACAGCTTGACAAGTGATCACATGGGATATACCGTACAGTCACGGGGAGAAACCTGAACAGAGCTGCAGCACCATTACTGTAGGAGTGGAAGCTCCCCAGCACACCTGGAGATCTTGTCTGGGTAAGTGCCCACATAGTCTTACATGGAGATTGATGAATCTGCTACAAAAAGGTAGGATTTTCAGGAAAAATTCTACTTTTCAGAACCATGGTTTCCAGGGCAGAGCAGCCCCTCATACTAGAGGTAGGGCCTCTTCTTATGTGGATTTAAAAGCACAGAGATCCACAAAAAAATTATAGCTGTAAATTAAATACAACTGCAATTAAGGCCATTATACCAAATACTGGAAATACCAGCAGGACTCCCTTCTTCTACCTCCCAAGATTAAAATCTAGAATACTCAGAACCATTATCAGGGCTCAAGCTGATTTTAATATAAAGGCATGGAGCAATACAATCTGTTACTTTTCAATAACCTCCTTGTGATGGCCTTAGTTCACAATGACCCTCACCTCTCAATTAAACTACAGTTACAGCCTCATAAGCAGTCTCCCTTTCCAGTTTCTTTCTGTTCCACTTTATCTTCTACATTGTTTATCTTCTACATTGCTGCTGCAGTGCTTTTGAAAAGTGTACAGGTAATCATGCTTTGCCCCTCTTAGGATCTCTGTTGGCTCTCTATTGCCCAAAGGATACAGGAAAGATCCCCTGGCCTCATAAACAATGCTTTACACAATCTTTTCCTCCAAATTCCAAACTTACCCTCTAACTTTTCCCTTGATGAAATTTATACTCCCGTCATATAGTCTTCCTTGACATTCCCTGGACACCCATATTCTTTTATATCTCTGTCCAGTGGACCTTGGTTTCTGCTCCTGAAATGGTATTTTCTACTTTTAAGCATGAAGAATCATTGTTTATCCTTTAGACAAAGTGAAATACTTTTTTTTTTTTTAGAAGCTGAGTCCCACTCTCCCATAATGAATTATTCTCTTCCTTATGATCTTATGGGATTTGCACATAGAATTAGAGAAACACTTATTGCTTGTTCCAATGAGTCTCTTCTCCAATAGTCTGTGAATTTAGCTAGGACTGAGTTCTTTCTCATTCTCCTTTGTGTTATCTCAGCCTTTTGGCTAAGATCAAGTATTCTACTACCCTGGGAACTTGGCATGGAGTAGATAGACTATAAAAGCAGTAGATTATAATAGAACTAATGAATGAACAAATAAAATATAAGGAAATGCAGGAAAAAACATCAAATGTGACACAAGATTGTACACTACAAATGAGTATGTTTTAAATTTTTACTTAATGATAATAATTTTTCCAAAGCAATTTCATTTGAGTGCTAAACAATAGTTCTTCTCCACAGTAAAAGAGACAACAGATGAACAACTGTGTTTTCCCAAAGACAGGCCACTTTCACTTACCACAAGCTCATGATTCATAAATATAAAGAACTCTGATCATGATCTATACTAGGGGCCAAAAAACTTTATGAAAGGCAGATAGAAAACAGTTTAGGCTTTCTGGGCCCTATGTCTCCATCATAACTGTTCTACTTTGTCATTATAGAGAAGAATCCATGTATAAATGAATAAACATGACCATATTCCAATAAAACTTTATTTATGGGCTCTGAAACTTGAATGTTATGTCATATTCATGTTTCACAAAATATTATTCTAGATCGTTTTTCAACAATTTGGCAGTGTAAAGACATACCTAACCTACAGAGTGTACAAAAACAGGTGGTGGGCCAGACTTAGCTCGTTAGTTTGCTGACCTATGGTTCATACAATGTAAAAAACAAACAAACAAACAAATAAACTTTGGTTAAACTTCTAGTCATTTTTTGTTGTTGCTGAGTTCCTTTCCAATGTAGAACATTCTTTGTCACTGGAACTAATAATCCGTTGTGTATTACAAAGTGTTAGAAACACAGAAGATAAAGCAAGGTAAATGATTTGTCTTACTGAGTTTAGGGCTTGTCTGGTTTTGTATATGGAGATTGCAGGACGGAAAACAATGCTAACTTTTTTTAATCATATCAAACAAGAAACAGGCAGATGATCAGTCTATGTTGATTAGATGACTATTTGATGAAAAATTCAAAATATCCTATAAAAAATTAATTGCCAAATGTTATTAGGTATTTTTGATTAGATGTGCTACATACTGGTAAATACAAGCAATATTTTACTATTCATCAAAATTATGAGAGAAAGCCATTTCGGTAAATAATATCCTTTGCCCTCCAAAAGATATGGCCCGTAAGTGGCAACTCTGTCACTGCAGTTTACCTCTGCACAAGAGCCACATCCAGTCTCTCTGAATAACCAACACACTTTATGTGGCAAAGTGTTTTCAATTATTTATTAATTAAACTAACTAGCTCCTCCTCCTACTCCCAGTTGCATTGATACAGCATTTTATAAATGGTGAAATCAAGACATTTATTACCTATTTAAGGTAATTGAAATGATTAGCAAATAATAATTGGAAGGAGGGATAAGGTTATTTTTTAAAGCAGATTAATGGGTAAGGAGTATGAATAATTAATTAGATAAGGATTGTGAAAGTGGTTTAAATGTAGTAAAGCACTAAATTCAATTATTAAAGTCCATTTAGTTATTTTCCAAAAATTTACACTCTCCCCAAAGCTTATGAAACATTAGGAATCATCTTAATCTAGACTTCATTTCAGAAGCTGAGATCTGTGAAATTTAAAGAAACTGTCAAGTTTAAATGGCAGGGTCACAGGAACTGGTTTTCAAAGAACTGTTTCTCTCTTAAGATGTTAAGATGGTAGTGTTTATAAACTACAATGTATTTGCTTATGGAGAGAGAAGGACTGGTCTTTGGAAACCTTGACACATGTCTGGGCTTTTCAGAAATACAATGAGGATATAAAAAATATTTTCACCAGAATTTTATTTTCAAGTGATCAAATGGGTAAAATGTACTGTTATTTGATCCTCTATCTAAATTCTTCTAACTTTATTGAGCCATAGTATTTATAAACTGTCTTGTACACTACATGTATAATTATCTCGATTCCCTTGTAAAATAATGAAGCCTTTGAAGACAGATATTTAAAAATAGTTTTGATATATCAGTTTCCTCATCTGAAAACAATAGCACGTATAAAAGTAGTTACTTTATTAGGTTATTTGACGGTTATTTAAAAATGCATGCATGTAAACATCTTTTTAGCATATAGCGAGTGTTCAATAAATATAAACTCTAATTAAAGGCGTTCAATAAACATTCATCAAATAGTAAATTGATGAAGGGGAAGGAATAAACAAATTAATGAATGAATAGCATTGTGCATCTGATTTGCAAATTTTCACCTGAGTTTTAGAAATCTACTAAAGAATGCCATCAAGTCCTTAAAATGACCTACTAGTATTATAGAACTGAATATATTAGAGGAATACATACATTTCTATATATAATAAAAACAGGAATATAATAGGAGTTTGTCTCTTACTGTATTCATACTCACCCCTCTCCTTCAGCCACATCAGCCTGGCCTGTTTGCTCCTTAAAAATGCCAAACATACTCGTGCTTCTAACCTTTTCACTTGCTATTCCCTCTACTTTCTCCTAGGTAATATGTGGCTTGACTTCTCACTTCCTGCAGATCTTTACTCAAATGTTACCTTCTTAGAGTGGCCTTCCTGAACCATTCTATTAGAATGGGATGGCTGTATATCCCTCTACACACACACACACACACACACACACACACACACAAAACACGCACTTCATATTCCCTTGCTGAGTTCGGTTCTTTTCTCCATAGCACATATATCATCACCCAACATAAAAAAAAAAATTTGTATTTCTTTTTATTTGGAATGTAACCTCCATCATCTGGGATTTTTGTTTCATTCACTACTTTAGAACATAAGTCATTTGAATAGTGTCTAGCACATAGTAGGTACTCAATGATATATGCTGAATGAAAAAGTAAACCACACAAATATACAATTTTAATATAAAATTGGTAGCATGACTACATAAGATATAAAAATATAAAAAGGTGGCATGGCTCTGTCCATTTATTGCAAAAAAAAAATTGATCGAGTGATTACTATGTTCTAGGCCTTGTGAGAAGCACTTGAGTGAGTTACTAAAAGGAGTAAAACAATCTCTGTACAGAGGTTGGAACTAACAAACTGGCATTGGGGGTTTCAACAGAATTCTTTCCTTCTTGTCCAAAACTCAGCTCTTGTTGTATGTCCGTCTCACCAATAGCAAATCTAAAATCCTAGCAATCCTAGCAACCAAACACTTTGCAGGCAGAACTTCAGCCTAGCAAGAGAAACACTAACTTCAAGCTGTGTCCTTATCTTCTGCTCACTTCTTCACAAATTCAGGCAAGTGATAAACATTTAATGAGGTCCTCATTCTGTACTAGGTGCTGTGGAAGATTCAGAGGATTTGAGGCACAGCTACTGAACTCTAAGAGAAGAGAACAATGTTAAAATTAGAAACATACAGCTACCAAAAAAAAAAGATTTTCAGTAACTGTGAAATGTTTGATTTCAAACAGTAAATACTATGGAGTTTACAAAGATAAATTTCTTTATTTGGGATGATTTATGGGCAGAAATTTAGTGAGTGATGTTGGAGGTGTTGTATGTTCCAAGAAAGCTCCAAGTGATAAGGCATCCTGCTGGGTACCTTCACCTAAGTTTTCAGAGGATCCTTATAACAGCTCAGCAAACTTGGTCATATCGTTCCCATTTGTATGGAAAAACTGAGGCTCAGAAAGGTTTTACAACTTGTCAAAGGCTCTTCGGAGTTGCTTGATGCCACTGGCCATGTTCTGAAGACCACACAGGCTGTGTATGGTCATAGGCAAAACGTGTGGCTCAGGTTAAGTGTTGGAACACTCAGAGCTAACAATTACCAGACGCCCACAGTGCATGTGTGGCAACATACCAGGGCTCTCTTTTTAGCAGGTGGCCTCCCCCTCAGCCACACCTCCCATATTATAGGGAATTAAGCATTTGTTCTCCACCAGACACATTGCTCCTATCCAAACTGACCTTGATTGTGGGCTCTTGACATTTGGAATCTCTAGAACTGTAAGGAAAAATCACTGTGGGTGTGAGAAACACTATTTAAAACCCTACTTATTACCATTAACTCACTTAATCACCTATTTATTATGGTTTACTTTTCTGAGAGACAGTCTCCAGGAAGAAACAATATTTGGTGGGGAATCATCTGCTCAAGCTCTGGGCACATGTGATATAGCACATGTGTGCACACCCTGGACAGGACTTCACGCTCAGGGGTCAGGAGACCTGAGTTTGAATGTCAGCTTAATGCTCACATGCTGAAGTCTTGTGATCAGATCATCTTACTATATTCATATTGATACAATGAGGAAGCAAAGGTAGACAGAATTTATTGTCTTTTCACATTCCTAAGGCCCGAGCTGACAAACCACACACACTCAACAGAGGCTTCTGCAAGTCATGAGGACCTTGGAAATTTTCCATGGAGTTCTTGACTTAATAAGATCATTATCAATGACCCTGTTTCTTCTTAAAGAGTCACCATCTCTGAGAAATGAACTATTAAAAAAATCCAAAAGCAATTAAGTTCAGGAATGCAGTAAGCTGTGATAAAGGTGTATTTCTTGACTCCTGCTAGTGTTTATATTGCTATTTCTCTTCTGCCTGTCAGACACATTTCAGACTCTTATAATTACTGAGGGCAACCATCTCATCCAGAGATATCCTCACTGTGTAGTCTGTTTGGATTAGTGGGTGATTCCAGAAACTCCTCTTCAGCATCATTGTTGTTTCAAATCACATTTTAAACCAGCAGGATGCAAAACTTATATTGGTTCATATGGCATTTCAATTACTCTCATTCCATAGACATATTCCTTGCCTCACTTGTTCACCTTCTTCATCAGTCAGTCACAGAATGTTTTCTTTCTCTTCTTTTATTATCCTGTAAATGCTGCTTTGTTACCCTTTCTCATCTAGGATCTAATCCATCCCTTCTCTTATCTCAGCCTCTCCAGTCCCACCCCTCCAAACCAGAAAAACAATTAATGGTTTGATATTTAACATACATCCTCAGTGTTTATTTTTGGGGGTTTGTTGTTGTTTTTTGCTCCTCACCATGCATTCTATCATTTTTTAATTTTTAATTTTTCTGAGTAGATAGTAGGTATATATATTTATGTGTTACATGAGATATTTTGACACAAGCATGCAACATGTAATAATCAGATTAAGTTAAATAGGGTAGTAATAACCTCAAGCATTTATCCTTTGTTCCTCAAACAATCCAATTATACTCTTTCAGTTATTTTTAAATGTACAATTAAATTAGTTTTTACTATAGTCACCCTGTTGTGCTAGCAAATACTAGGTCTTATTTATTCTTTCTAACTTTTTTTTGTATCTATTAGCCTTCCCCCCTTTAACTTCCACTAACTTGCTTAATTCTTTGACTTCCAGAATCCGTTACACATCAACAGCCTTGCTGAAGTGTAAGAGATGGTCTAGGAGAGCCTCAGAGGCAAAAATGCAAACTCATCCCGATCACATAGTTTGTAGTTCTGTGCTCCCATCGCCAAACAAAAAACTGCAATTTCCTTCTGGAATTGTTCTTTAACTCCTCAGTATCATAAATACTATTTCTCAGCAAGCTATGCCCTATTTACCTTTATTAACTTGAACATTTATACCCAAGCTACTTAGTCCAGGCCTGTTTTGGTGCCCTGGAAGAGTCCAGAGACAGTGCTCTATTCATTTGTGCCTCACATGGTAGAGAACTTGATTGCATAGAGGGCACACTGGCACTGCCATGGTGTGAGGTGCCATGTTCTCTACCCAGGACCACCTCTGCTGCTGCTTTGCCACTACTCTCAATTTTCTTTGGTCCTCCCTCCGCACAATAACCAGAGTAACCTTCCCAACAGGAAATGTTATTTTTCTAGTTCCTTGTTCAAAATCTTTCAATATTTCTCCTTGTCTATATGGTAAAGTCTAAGCCTGGATGTTCAGAAAAGAACGGAGATAGACTTTCTAACAAGGTTTTTCTGTGTGACAGGGGAGAGACTAGATTGAAGAGTATTAGCAAAACTCAATTTGTTGACTATCTTCAGTATAGATGGCACTGTGGTGCAGCCTCTGAAGAAACCACCTGCTTGATCACTAATAATACTGCAGAGCACAGTAACTCAATATATAGTTGAAGAAAATGGAAATGATCATACAAGGAGTGATCATATAAATTGACCAAAGTCACACAGATAGTAAGTGATGGGGTCAACATTCAAACTTTCCTTATGTTAAAGTCTCTGTTTCTCTCACTACACCATGTTAGGGGTGGCATCATGGTAATAAAATGGGCTAAATAGGACAGTGATTAAAATTACACAGAGAAAGGAATGGGAATTTACACGACTAAAAGACAGCTAAGAAACCAGCTAGAAAAACTAAAAAAACGAAATTATGTCTGGTGCAATTCTGATGTGATTTCATGGTGTGTTTAAAATCCAGACAGTGTTCATTCTTGACTCAATAGGAAGCACAGAAGCAATTTAGATTTGTGAACTTAGGAGGATAATATTGCATGATCAAAGTAGAATTTTTGGAAGAGTAGACTGGGTATAGGAGATGAAATCCCCATCCCAAGAGTTAGGCAGAAGAGCATGTCAGGAAGGCAGCCAGAGGGTAAAGCTTTGGGAATGGTGGAAGTTGAGGGAAGTACTGGGAACATGATAATAAGGCTGGAACTGAGTACATACAGGAAAAAAAAAAAAAAAAAAACCCAGACCAGAAGTACAAACTTAGAGACACCGACAACTTTGAAACAAAGACTGAGAGCCAATTTTTTCTATTCGTTGGTGGTCATGAAATAAAAAGATTCCATTATTTCCAATGACATGGATGAAACTGGAGATCATTAT
This sequence comes from Rhinopithecus bieti, assembly GCF_001698545.2. NCBI lineage: Eukaryota > Metazoa > Chordata > Mammalia > Primates > Cercopithecidae > Rhinopithecus > Rhinopithecus bieti. The sequence goes on from NW_016814438.1 coordinate 1,327,848, forward strand.
ATTATATGAAATAAGCCAGGTCCAGAAAGACAAATATTGCATGTTCTCACTTATTTGTGGGATCTAAAAATCAAAACAATTGAACTCACGATCTTAGGGAGTAGAAAGATGCATAGGTTTTTATTTTACTATTATGCTTCATAATCTAGATATATGCCATGTATATGCTCTTATATTCATACCTTAAATACTTCAGACATTTAAAATAAAATAAAAAAGGTTGATAGACAACTTTTGACATGGAGGTAGGGAAAGTCTGTAAAACTGAATGTCCAATAGCCATGCCAAGATGGGAAGTTGAGAATAATGGTGGGCTCCAAAAAGAGTGGATAGGCAAGGGAAGGAGAGAAAGAAAGCAGGGAAGTGTCATTAGGTAAAACAGGTGGTGTAGGAAAGGCTGGCTTGCTTTGGAGCTGCTAACATTTTACATCTGTATGTTCAGTGAGGAATTCTGTAACTTTGTTTCTTAAAGCCAAAACAATTCTCCAGCCATTTCTGTTATCATTCATGAATAAGGATGGAGGAAGACACTCAAGACAGGAAGACAAGCTAGGAGACTTTCACTGCATTCGAAGACTAAAGTGCTTAAGACCAGAATAAGAATAGCTGATGAGACAGTGGAAAGAAACGAAATGAGAATTCCATTTTAAAGGGATAAATAGCAGTAAGTACTGATAAAAGAAAAGAGCACTTACAGAAGAATCACATGAAAGATTTTCCTCTGATGTTACTCTCTTGTTAACACCTATACTCATCTCCTGTCATTGATCTTCTCATATTTAATCTGCCAGTGAAGCCAAAGGAATTCTCCTTTGGTGAGAGTAGTGAGGAAAAATAAAGACATGGAGGTGCCAAAATTAAGGCACAATAGAACCACCTTAATACCATTAGCTTGGTTTGGATTGAAAATACAATTCTAGCGCAGTACATAATCTCAGAAACACAATTTCAGCTCTACTAAATGCTGTAAAAATGCAGAATAATCATTTATTGTACTGCTATGTGTTGGTATGCTTAAAAATGGCTTAGAGCAGTGAAAGAAATGAACTCAGCAAATGGTAGTATAGTCCTTATGTACTGATGCCAATGCAATTTCCATAGTATCACTTCCCAATAATACTGTAGTTCATTAGACAGACCAAATCAATGGTGAGTCTCTGACTGAGCCTCTTTTCAACAGAGCTCCCCCTCAGGCTGTCTGTCCCCTACCACACTCAGTAGTGGATATTTCAGGTTACGCAGAGACATTTTTATGTAAGCCTGAGTAAAACATAATTAGACAAGAAAAATAATTATGTATACTCTTATGGTAGATTATTATTATTCCCAAATAATCACTGCTGTTCTTCCTGTGTGAGGAATACACCTCCCTGCCCCACTCACATAGGACTTGACCATGTGATTTGTTTTGGTTAATGGAATGTGAGCAGAAGTGACATATGCTACTTCTGACAAGAAGTTTTAAGACTCATCACACAGTTGCATCCTTGCTATTTTTTCTCTGCTGAAAGACTTTCCTATCCACCATAGGGGCTGTTTCTTCAGCCTGGATATCAGAATAATGATCCATAATGAACATATTACATAAGTGAGATGTATACTTTTGTTGTTATAAGGCATTACAACTCTGGATAAACTGTGCTGACAAAAATGATCATGAATTATAAAGGTACTTTTACATTATTCCTAGATATGGAAAGGCAGCATGGTGAAGTGGAAAGACCATGGGACAACAGCTAAACAAGGCTATGTTTTAATCCTGCTTTAGCTCCTTAATCCTAGTTGACTTTGGTCATTAATTAACCTCTCTGAACTCTAGATTCCTTTCCAATCCCAAAGTTAATAATAATTCTTTCTTTCAGAAGAGTTGTTGAAGATAATGAGGTATCTCATGTAGTGCACTTAGTACAGATAAAGCTTTCAATAAGTGCTAGTTAAATCAAAAGATACATGAGACATTGTCTGTTTTTATTACTTACGGAAAAAGTGATCACATTTTCTGTAGTAAAATTTGGGACATACATTTAAAAATAAATAGAATAGAATGGAATATCCTAACTCAGGTCTACATTAAGAATATATGATCCTTTAATTTATAACATAAGTCCAAAGATAGGATTTAAGGCAGAGTATAAGTCAGCAATGCTTCATTAGAAAAACTTGCAACAAAGTTGGGCAACCGCTAACTGCACAGGAAACATCAGTGAAAAACATCTATCATTATATATATCAAACATTAATTACTACCATGTATTCAGAGCTTTTACATGTTACATATGCTTAGTGATATTTATTTTTACATTTTTTCCTTACCCCTTCATTTTAGAGTTAAGGGCACCAGTGCTCAGAGAGAGAAACAGAGAACATTCCCTGTCCTGGTATGAGGAGGCAAGTGTGAATGAGGTTTACCTATTCTGCGCCATAGATCATATGGCCCTCATAGAATAAAAACATAGGGTCTCTCTACCTTTTAAAGAGTGTAGCTCTCTGTCTAAATGAAATTTTGACAGCAGATGTCATCTACTTTTTTTCTTTGTTTCTTTTTTTTGGGCAAGTGGAAGAACTTAAAGGAATAGGCAGAAGCCATTCTAAAAGGAGAGTGTGTTGGAGGTGAAGTGAGAAAGAGTGAAAATGGTTTTCAGTTAATTTATCTAAGTTTATCTTCCAGCTGAGGAGTGAACTCTTGTCACCTTGTGAAATTAGGCAAAACAAAAGCCTTCCCACACAAGTCCCAAGTGACTCCAATATGCAAAGTACTCTCCTTCACCCTTCATACTTGTAGCATTAAACTGGGTCAGGAGGAAGAAGCTTGTATCCAAGATTTAAATGCAGGATGCTCTGACGGCAGCCTGCATAATTGTAAAAATGAGAGGAACTTGGTAATAAGCAAACATATTAATTAGTGCATATGTAGATTCCTAGAGAAAACCAACCAAATTTAATCTTAGAATATCTTTACTTTTCAATTTATAAGATAATATTTAGCCCGGCCTCACTTTAAAAATTACCTCTCTTAATGAAATACGAGAATATATGCAAGAAATAACAATACAGTTGTGTGTAGAATTTATACCATTGAGCAGAGGAAGCAGCCTCTCTGTCTCCCCCCAGCTCGGTCTCTGTCTTTATTTCTTTTTCCCCCAATATTGAAAAAAGAAGCACTTCATAATACAATACATTTAAAGAACCAAAAAGGGGAAACAGATCTCCTAAAAAAAACTGTTCTCTCTTTGAGAACATGCATTTCTAGGAGTTGCACAGATATAGAATTCTGAATATCAAAGTAACACAGATGTCCATATTTGCTTTCAACTCTATAGTGGCTGACAGAACAAAGAAGCAGAAAGGCAATTTAGAGAAAGACAGTTTAGGTCATTTAAAAAGGGCAAGTCAGAGATTAGACATGTTTGGGGCACGGGTGTATTTCTATTTTTTTGTCATTTCTATGTCATCTCTTATGAATAGCTGCTGCTTATCTACTCACCCCTTCCTCCAATGTGAATAGTGAAAAACAGAAATGTGTTACCTATGTTATATCATTAGATTTTCTCAAAAATAAACTGACATAACTATTATATCTACTTTAAATCTTTGTGAACTGGTAAAGGAGAATATAACAAATAAAAATTTTATTCAAGATCACACAGCAAGTAAGTAAAAAAAAAAAAAAAAAAAAAAAAAAAAAAAAAAAAAAAAAAAAAAAAAATGAAGTCACGAACCTATACTGACTTCAGAACTCACGCTCTCTTCACTTTATAGGAAAAAAAGGAATAAAAAGAAGGCAAAAGAGAACTTTCTCCCTGCCCCTAAAGTAGGTTTCTGATGGTTTACTGTTCTACTAATTCAACACTGCCTAAAAAACATCTACACACTGCATTTCTGACTGCCTTTACCACCTCATTTAATAATCCACTCCCCTTCAATGTCTAAATGGAAGACAAATGCTCATATTCAACTGTTTCCCCTCACAGAAAAAAAAGTTTAACTATTTTAAAATGATGTTTAAAGTATTTAGAAGCGCAGTTTTGTGGGATGAACTGCACTTAATAGAGCAGACACAGTGATGACCTGCTCTCAGAGGGCTTGCAACTCACTTCAGGAAACAGAGCACAAGCTCATTAATTCAACAATTAGTTAACAGCCTCTTAAATGGCAGGTACTGTTCAAGTTCCTAAGAACTGTAGGAAAAAAAGTATTGTGGTTGAGCAGTATCTGCCATAGGCACAGGAAAAGTAACTTTAACACATGGTATATATTTGCCAGCCCTAACCTAACCCATACATGAAGAGGAATTCTGAATTCTTCTTTTCTTCCTTTCTTTTTTTTTTTTTGCTGCTTTAAGCTCACAGTAAGAAACTTTATTAAAAACAAGAATTCCAAAGACAACTCAGAGGCAGAAATCAAATGAAATAAATTTGCATCAGAAACTTAAATCTTTGGTCAGCACCAATCTAATACCGAATACTAGCTGCAACGCTCAGGTTTGGTAAGATTGTTTTAGGTTCAGAAGCAACAAATCCTTTTGGTCTTTTGGGTTAAAGTACATTTTACAGATAATAAAAAAAGAAATGCTTTTGAAGTAGGACAAACAAAAGCCTGGTGCTTCTAGAAATTTTGGAGTGGGCTTTCTTGACTTCCAAAAGGTTAGTAACTTAACTACAACATAAAACAGAGCCAACTCCGGAGACAAAGCAAGGAAAACAGCAGAGGAAGGTGCCCGTGATTTTAGCAAAAGAAGGCAGAACAACAACCATAAGTACTTTTTTTAATTCAACCACTGGATAACTGTAATAATTCTTAGACCTGAAAAGCAACATAAATAAGTAATCATACATTGTGGGATCAGTGATAAACACTCTGATTCTATTTATGAATCGTTGTACTTGACTGTATTACTTACTGATGTTATTTACCCACCTAAGATTGTAAGTCAAACATTCTGCTGATAGAAATTTCTTAAGCTTACAAAACTGCTGAAGTTCAGCATCCCAGAAAGCAATTTCCACCCCAGTTTGGATTATATCCATGGCATTTAACACAAGTGATTAAACTGCTAATAGCAATTTTGCTCAGCAACTTCCACCAGCTTTTACTGTCTATATATCCCAAAGGCTTAGCTGTGCCAGAGCATATCACCTAAAGATGAAGAACAAGAGTTGCATGTGAGTTTAAAGCATGTATTTTGCTTAATTGGTATGTTGGACTTTGATTTTTAATAAGCAAAAGTCAAACTTTTCAAAATGAACTGTTTATAAATTTGCTCTAATTGAATTCTCACTCCCAAAGAAGGTAATTGAAAGCCTTCTCTATTTAGTGAAATCTAAAGTTAAAAAAAAAAGAAATTATCATTGATTTTCCTCCATGCCACAGAGTGCCCTCTGCCCCCAACCCTTCACTTTCCCAGCAACCTGAAACAACTGAGCTTACTGAGCTAATAAATTCACATCAGCAGGCAGAGGTAGCTGAAAACCAATACCACTTCAATGTCCCTCAGAGCTTCACTTCAGCAGGATGCTTATTTACTGCTCCTAGCATAAGAAAGGGAATAGAATGGAACGAAAACTGGTTTTTATCTCACCACTAAAATGTGTCTCACCCCTACAATACATTTATCTCACCCCTACAATACTTAGACAATGCTCTATATATTTTACACACATCCTGTAGAATTGTGATTTAGATAACACTGGGTTTGCACATTAACGCTGGAAGTGTTTGTTCTTCCCTAGGCATGATAGCAGCTGTCCTTAGTTGGCTGTATCCGAGACTCTGACAACCTAGTGCCCTGGCCTGGGGCGCTTAGGCGAGATCCAGCGCAGGTGGTACCCTGTGTTCACGGGAAGTCGTGGGCAACTCCTTAGTATGTAATTTAGCTTCTCTGAGCCCCACTTTTCTCACATTTAAAAAGGAACTATCGGCACCATAACAACAGGGTGACGAAAAAAAAAACAGCAGGGAGTGGTGTTGGGGGGGGGGGGGCAATTATTCTTACCTTAGTGGTTTGTTATGAAACCAGACTAAGATAATGGAAGGTTGATTTAAATCCAGAAGCCACAAACACCTGTTAGCTCATGCATTAAGGTCCATTTTAAAGGCAATAAAAACTATTGCTTTTCGCACAGAACAAACTTCAGATTTTTCCCGAAGTCAAGCGGCATTTCTGGACTTCCAAATAGCTGTGAACTTCTTAATGGCAACTTGCATAGAGTTATGTACATACTTGTAAAATTGGATGTCAAGGGAATGGGGTAAATATTTGTCACAATGCCTACCATATGCTAATTTAGCACTTTATACTCCTTATAAAATAGAATAGGCACAAGTTTAAGGGCACTTCCTTCAGAAAATAATAAATACACTTCTCTGGATAGAAACTGTGTTAGATAGTTCTAAAAACTATAATTTTAGGATAACCCTTTAAAGAGTACAGTAGAAATAATTTCTAATATAGCTAAATAACCATTTCAAATAGCAGTTTTTACTTTGAAAATACTGGACCAAAAGATCATGCTTCATTGAATGTGATAAGGAAAATACATCATTTCCCTTAGTTATTTACAAACTGAAAGTTTAGACTTCAAATCTATTCTGAAAACTCAATGCAGCGAAGCCAAGAAAAAAGATAAGCTACCCACCATACCTCACTTCCCAATCTCCATCCCCTGGGAATGATCTTTTCCAGCTGAGGTAAACTTTTATCTTTGTTCCTACTTGTTCACAGACAACCTTAAAGGTAAACAGCTCATCTCTTTTCTATCATCTTCCCTAATGTAAAAATTCCTCGAAATTTTATTTGCCTATTGAACAACCTGTGCAATTCCCTCCAAAATGTTCCTTCTCAGCCTTCACCACACAACTGAACCTATTAGGTGGGCAGAAAAGAACACATTGTGGAAAAAAAAAAAAAAATGAATGGTGAAGTAATGGGGAAAGCTGAACTCTAAAGAAAATAGCAATGAAGGGAAGAGAAGTAGGGGTTAGGACTGAATATGGAGACTTTTGTCATGAGGTGCAGGGCAAACATTTTGAAGGAATAAGTGATTACTATAACTTCATAGGTGAGCTGCTGTAAGACACACTGTATGAGATTTGGAGTACTAGGAAAACACAAATGTCAAGAATTTTAGTCTTTTCTCAGAAAAAAAAAATCAATAAAAGGATTAAATATCAAAGAATTTCTCCAGGCCAGTATTTCCTAACCTGTGTTTCATGGAATACTGGTGTCTTGAAGGGTGTTAATAAAAAAATAATTTGGGGGAAAAAGTCTGACATCAAATAAGTTTGGAAAAGGCTAATACTTCCTAATAAGACTTTTCATTGACTTTAGTAAGCTAATGTGTGATGTGCACCTACCTCTAAGACAGTGATACAGCATATAGAGTGTCCTAAAGTTATTAGAGTTTGGATTACTTTTCATTTAAAAGCAAAACAGAAACGCTGAAGATAGCCTTGCTAACCTTATTTAGGAAATTCTGTTTTGTACTTACTCTGGGCTATTTGTGCTATATTTAGAGCCAGATTTCAACTCCAAGAAGGCAGGAATCCTTTTGTTTTGAAATTTTTTTTTTAATATCAGGGCCTAATATATAGATAACATGCAATAAACATTTATAGGATTAGTATATAGAACTTTAGCTCTGGAGTTAGACCCACATTTGAATCTTTCTGTGTTTGCTTTATGATGGAAGTAAATTTGGGTAACTCATTTAGACTCTCTATGGCTATGATTTCTAATCTACAAAATGGGGTTAATAACATTTTCTTCATAGGGCTATACATAAATTGGGGGATCAATTTATATAATGCATATAAAAAGCTTAGCATAATAATCAGAACCCAGGAATTGTGCCATAAAGTATTTCATCATTGTTATTATGCAGTGATTTTTCTTAGTACATACAATTTTCAGCACTAAATCTTGCCCATTGAACAACATGGGCAGATGCACCCAAATTCTTCCTTCTCAGCCTTCATCATACGGCCCACTGTATTGGCTATATGCATTTCAATTAATATATTTTACAAATGAAAACTTTTCAAATATATATCATAGTCATTTATTTCAAAGGCTATTATATTAAATATATTTTAATGCTATTTAATCAATGAATACAGAGGTAATAATAAGCAGATTATGTAAATCATGGTAAATAGTGATCCAAATTGATGTCTAGTTGCCTCTTATTTATGCTGGAAAATGTAGAATTTAATAACAAAAACTCAAATAACCTTAAATTTCTTTATGCCTGCAAATCATATTTTTTACTAAAATAAAATGAAGAATCACAGTATGGCTGCACAGCCTGAGAAGAAAGAAAACAGGAGAGCAGGCACTCTGAACTCAAAATTCTACCTTTCAGTTTTTGCTTCACTGACTTACCCTGAGGCAGTTACTCAGTGTCTTTAAGCTCAGTTCTCTCATTATCTCTGTAAAATATGGATGATTTTTACAAGATTCCAGTAAGAGAATTGGTAATTAATAATTGTACAATAGGGTCTGAAAACATAAGCTGGGATAAAATATTTAATACTTAGCCAGAAATTTACAAGTAACTTAAATATTATATTTTTGTTGTAACATTGAATGGTTCATATTAGAAGGAAATTGGTGGGGCAGGAGTGGGAAAATAATATTTTGAGTGCCAATGTACCCGTCACTTGCTTCATTTAAACTCCACCACAATGATCTTAGACAAGGAATAGTACCCAGTGTTAATTTTATAAACCAGAAAACTGGGTTCAGAAAAATTGATAAAGTTGTCCAAGGACACTCATACGATAAAATCAGATTTAAAACATCCCATGGACATCAGAGCCATTGTGTTTGTATTGGACTACTCTAACATTCCTTATCATTTTTTTCTATTCATTCCTTTAACACTTTCTCTATGTAAGGGATTATCTTTAACTAGGGTTATTCAAGAATAAGGAAGACAGCTTTTGCCCTCAAGGATCTTACAGGCAAAGTATACAAAAACCCGCCTCATCTTTATACAGTGCTGATTGCAATATAAGAAATCTTTTATATCTTCTATTTCTAATAACATATGTCATGCCATAACATTCATTTTATTTTTTTTTGTTAAAAATAGTAATATTTTATTTACAGTGTACCATAAACAGAGCTCTCAAATGATTAATTTATACCCAGTGTCCATAGAACATATACTTCTCAGCAAGCCTATGACCATGCCTGTATTGGCTATATACATTTCAATAAATATAGTTTCACAAATAAACTTTTTTTCAAATGGAAGGCATAGGAAGAAGTGGTCTACAATGTGTACCTGTTGCAGTAGGTAGGTTCCCAGAATTTCATCTTTCTTCTCTTTGGTGTAGTCTTGAAATTCTCAAATTTAAGTGAAGAATAACTGTAAATATTATGTAAAGACTATTGTTTAAATCAGGAAGATTACTGAATATCTGAGTTTGAAAACACTGAGGGGAAGGCAAGGTGCTGGAAAGGAGGGCAAGGTAGATAACCTAAAACCAAAATAAGAATACCTGGCAACCCCTGCCCATTCTCCTAGATGGCTCCCAGTACCAAGTAACTCCCTATTAGTAAAAACTGCCCTAAATCTCAACCTGCTTATTTTAGTTCATTTGTAATCAGAGACAGACACACAAAAGGAGTCAAACAAATTCAACCCTTTTGTGATTTCATGAATCATCAGACAAATGTGCTGAGTAAAGAAGGAAGGTAGAACACTGTCTCATTGCGATAGGAATTTTCACCCAAATAAAGCATAGGAGCATTCAAGGGAGCCCCAATATTACATAGAGAGTAATAGCAGTGCCTTGATCCGTGGAATAATAAATGTAATTCTGAAAACATTCATTCCTCAATCTCCAGTGACACAACACTCTTGCTGATGCATATGGATTAGGTTCTCAAAGTGTGGTTTGCCAGACCAGCGTCAAGAGCACATAACCTGGGAACTTGTAAGAAATGCAGACTCCCAGGCCCCACACCAGACCTACCAAATCAGAAACTCAGTCAGAGGTTGTGTCTTAACAAATGGTATAAGGGATGATGATGCATGTCAAAGCTTGATATCACTGATCTAAGAATATTTACACACAAAAACAAAGAAAAGTCTACTTAGTGATTGAGTACTTTTTAAAATAGGGAAATAAAGTGATATTAACTAAGCTCCTATTATGAATCAGACATCTGATATTTAATTAACATAACCTAATTATGTACATATTAGAATATTTATATACCTCAAATTACCATGACATGAACCTCCACTGAGTTTGTTCTCAATAACAAGCCTCCCTCAAAGTGTTCTCCAGCTATTTACTAGGAGTTCCCGAGAGGAGGTCTTATGTCTGCCTTGGAAAATGTTTCCTCACCAATGACTCATACTGGGCTTAAGCGAGTGGATCCTGTCTTTATGTGTTTTATTCTAAGCATAAGACAGATTGAATGACTAAAACAAAAAGGAGGATGCCATGTTGCATGTATCAAATAGACAGAACTCACTGAAGTATTGGTGAGGATGAAGGGAAACATATACATTGCTGTTGAGATTGTCAACTGCTACAATCACTTGGCAAAGCAATTTGGCAATATGCTTGAAGTTGAAGGTGCACATACCTAGTATTTCACTTTTGTTCATAATCCCTAGAAACTCTGGCAAAACTGCACAAGGAAATGTATATAAGAATGTTCACTGCAGAATTGTTTATAATAGTAAAAAAACAAGGCTGGTTCAACATATGCAAATCAATAAATGTAATCCATCACATAAACAGAACAAAAGACCAAAACCACATGATTATCTTAATATATGCAGAAAAGGCCTTTGACAAAATTCAACAGCGCTTCATGCTAAAAACTCTGAATAAATTCGGTATTGATGGAACGTATCTCAAAATAATAAGAGCTGTTTATGACAAACCCACAGCCAATATCATACTGAATGGGCAAAACTAGAAGCATTCCCTTTGAAAACTGGCACAAGACAGGGATGCCCTCTCTCACCACTCCTATTCAATGTAGTCTTGGATGCTCTGGCCAGGCAATCAGGCAAGAGAAAGAAATAAAGCGTATTCAATTAGGAAAAGAGGAAGTCAAATTGTCCCTGTTTGCAGATGACATGATTGTATATTTAGAAAACCCCATCATCTCAGCCCAAAATCTCCTTAAGCTGATAAACAACTTCAGCAAAGTCTCAGGACACAAAATCAACGTGCAAAAATCACAAGCATTCCTATACACTAATAATAGACAAACAGTCTAATCATGAGTGAATTTCCATTCACAATTGCTACAAAGAGAATAAAATACCTAGGAATCTAACTTACAAGAGATGTGAAGGACCTCTTCAAGGAGAAATACAAAGCACTGTTCAATGAAATAAAAGAGGACACAAACAAATGGAAGAACATTCTGTGTTCATGGATAGGAAGAATCAATATCGTGAAAATGGCCATACTGCCCAAGGTAATTTACAGATTCAGTGCCATCCCCATCAAGCTACCAATGACTGTCTTCACAGAATTGGAAAAAGAAAACTACTTTAAAGTTCATATGGAATCAAAAAAGAGCCCACATTGCCAAGACAATCCTAAGCAAAAAGAACAAAGCTGGAGGCA
>NW_016814438.1:1342438-1367266 GCF_001698545.2 Rhinopithecus bieti
GTATGTTTATTGCGGCACTATTCACAATAGCAAAGACTTGGAATCAACCCAAATGTCCATCTGTGACAGACTGGATTAAGAAAATGTGGCCCATATACACCATGGAATACTATGCAGCCATAAAAAAGGATGAGTTTGTGTCCTTTGTAGGGACATGGATGCAGCTGGAAACCATCATTCTCAGCAAACTATCACAAGAACAGAAAACCAAACACCGCATGTTCTCACTCATAGGTGGGAACTGAGCAATGAGATCACTTGGACTTGGGAAGGGGAACATCACACACCGGGGCCTATCACAGGGAGGGGGGAAGGGGCAGAGATTGCATTGGGAGTTATACCTGATGTAAATGACGAGTTGATGGGTGCTGACGAGTTGATGGGTGCAGCACACCAACATGGCACAAGTATACATATGTAACAAACCTGCAGGTTATGCACATGTACCCTGGAACTTAAAGTATAATAAAAAATAAAAAATAAGAAAAAAAACTTAAATGTTAGGCCTATAACCATAAAAACTGTAGAAGAAAATCTAGGCAATACCATTCAAGACATAGGCACGGACAAGGAATTCATGACTAAAACACCAAAAGCAATGACAACAAAAGCCAAAATTGACAAATGGGATCTAAATAAACTAAAGAGCTTCTCTACAGCAAAATAAACTACCATCAGTGTGAACAGGCAACCTACAGCATGGGAGAAAATTTTTGCAGTCTACCCATCTGACAAAGGGCTAATATCCAGAACCTACAAAGAACTCAAACAAATTTACAAGGACAAATCAAACAACCCCATCAAAAAGGGGGGAAAGTAGATGAATAGACATTTCTCAAAAGATGACATTTATGCAGCCAGCAGACACATGAAAAAATGCTCATTATCACTGGTTATCACAGAAATGCAAATCAAAACCACAATGATACCATCTAAGACAGTTAGAATGGCAATCATTAAAAAGTCAGGAAACAACAGGTGCTGGAGAGGATGTGGAGAAATAGGAATACTTTTACACTGTTGGTGGGACTGTAAACTAGTCCAACCATTGTGAAGACAGTGTGGTGATTCCTCAAGGGTCTAGAACTAGAAATACCATTTGACTCAGTGATCCCAATACTGGGTATATACCCAAAGGATTATAAATCATGCTACTATAAAGACACATGCACATGTATGTTTATTGTGGCACTATTCACAATAGCAAAGGCTTTGAAGCAACCCAAATGTCAATCAATGATAGACTGTATTAAGAAAATGTGGCATATATACACCATGGAATACTATGCAGCCATAAAAAAGGATGAGTTTATGTCCTTTGTAGGGACACAGATGCAGCTGGAAACCATCATTCTGAGCAAACTATCACAAGGACAGAAAACCGAACGCTGCGTGTTCTCACTCATAGGTGGGAGTTGAACAATGAGAACACTTGGACACGGGGTGGGGAACATCACACACCGGGGCCTGTCATGGGGTCAGTGGATAGAGGAGGGATTGCATTAGGAGAAATACCTAATGCAAATGACGAGTTAATGGGTCCAGTAAACCAACATGGCACATGTATACATATGTAACAAACCTGCACGTTGTGCACATGTACCTTAGAACTTAAACTATAATAGTAAAACAAAATATTTAAAAAAAAAAAAAAGGAAACAATAAGTAGGTGGGATAAACTCTTCATTTATTGCCATACTATGCAGCAATACAATGAGTGCAATAAAAATGATCATATAAGAATGAACATCACATGACACCATTTATGTAAAGTTTTAAAATCCATAAAATAGCACCATATAATGTTCAGTTATGTATGTATGTAGAAAAATTAAAACCTGGATGACTATGATACACAACTGTACCAAGACCAGGATTACTTTTATGTAAGAAAGGAGAAGGGGATGAGGGGATCCTACTTTTGCTGTACCTATTTTGTTTCCCGGAAGTTGGGTTATGAAAGAAATAAAAAATACTAGCATCTGTTAGCTCTGTGTTTGAAGTACATGCATGAGAATTTTGTTTTTTTCCATGTTTCTATATATGCTTGCAATATTGGATAATTAAATATTTAATTGAAAATAAAATGCTAATTTAGACATAACAATTCTTTGAAAAGTAAACATTACTCTGATAACATCAGTATAAGTTTCTAACTTTTCATCTGTTTTTTTTTTTACCTATTTTAGGTATTCCTTGTATCTAGAACAGTACTTGGTAGATGGTAGGTATCCATAAATATTTATTCTCTGAACAAATGAATTTCATTTTTGAACAGATTAAAATTTTTTGAAAAACACACCATAAAACAGTTCCATTTTTCCACATTCCTTTATGGTCTTTTCCAATGTGCACACTATTTTATAGTATAATCAAAGTGCATATATCATTTTTATTATTTTTCACTTAACATTGTAGCATAAATACAATTCCTTATTTTAGTCTTAGATCTTCCTAAGAAAATCCTCATTTGATGCAACATAATTTTTTTAACCACTCCTCTATAGGTTTCTAAAATTTTATTATTACAGATAATGTTGCAATAAACATTGCTATATGAACAGCTTTGTGCTTACATCTTTCTTCTTGTGATATATTATTTCTTAATGATAAAGTCCCAAAATTGAGATTCCTAGATCTATGGTCCTTGAACATCTTCATGGCTATTTTTACTTACTATATTCTGAAATGGTTATATGTATTTACACTGCCACCGATTTCAGATGAATATAACACATCATCCCTTCCTTTAACTATTAATCTTGCTAGTTTCCCAGTCTTAGCATCATGGGATCAAGAGGAACTATAGAGACAAGGAAATCTAACTTTCCAATAATAAAGACACATACCAGGTTTCTACTATAAACCAGACATTATTCAAAATACTTTACTTGAATTATCTCTGCTTCTCATAACAGTTTTGCTTGGTAGGCATTCTTATTGCCACTTTACAGATGTTAAAACTGAGATTCCTGGAAGTTAAGTAATCTATCCAGGGCCACCAATTAATGCATGATGTACAGGATTCAATGTCCCCCGTATGTCCATTGTTTAAACTATCTCCTAAATGAATACAGTTTGAGGTATGATTCCAAAACACATTCATTATTGAGCAGGGTGACATCAAAGAAATAAGTTTTAGAAGTTCCTAACTACCACAAGCAGGTTAGAAGAAATCAATAGTTCATCCGTCGCTCTCAAATGCACTTTACTTCATAGGGACATACACAAATGCCCCATCCAGAGCACTTCAATAGTTAGGGAAGTCTCCTGCAGTTTTACCTACCTACCAGCTCAAGTGCCATTTCCACAGAAAGGTTGTGAGTAGTAGTAGGAGGATCTAAACAAACGGTTCCTGAGATTTTGCAATGAAAGAGCAATCTCCAGTATACCAGAAGTTTTAGGATCATTAAAGGGGAGGGTATAATGAATATCTGGACAGATACTTGTGTGTGTGTGCATGCATGTGTGGATGAACACATATGTGTGTGTATATAGACTCTTTCTTGGTATATTTTACCATCACCATTTCTATTCCAAGCCCCAACACACACACAGCAAAAATTGGCCGAGGTATCAAAATGGCAAGCGCTCTGGAAAACATAGATATATTCCCACCAGTTATCTGTGACTTCATATTAAGAACAAAGAATATTGTTCAATGGGTATAAAGTTTAAGTTATGAAATATTAATATATTCTAGATATCTGCTGTACAACATAGTGACTATAGTTAACCATACAGTATTGTACACTGAAAAATGTGTAAAGAAGATACATCTGTAAAAGGGCGATAGCAGTGCAAAACTTTTGGAAGTAATGGATACGTTGATTAGCTTGATTATGGTGATGGTTTCATGGGTGTATGCATATGTTCAAACCCTTAAATTGTATACATCAAATACATGCAGTTGTTTGTATATCAATTACACCTTAATAGTACTGTAAAAAAAAAAAAAAACAGAGCAAGGGATTTGGTACCGGATCTGTCTTAAATTCTTATTCCACCACTCACTCACTATATGACTGTTGATAGTTACTTGAGTCAGCTTCCTCATCTATGTGTCTAATAATATGAATATTACTGGAATATGATAAACATATTCCCTAGCATGTACTAAGCACATTAAATACATTTTAGCCACCTCCATCATCATCATCATTATTCATTTGTATAATGGGGAGAGATATAAAAAGCATCCTTGGGGAATTGGTTCTAAGAACCCTCCCATACACACTATTCACAGATGCTCAAGTCCTTTATATAAAATGGTATAATATTTGCATATAACTTATACACATCCTCTTATATACTTTAAATCATCTCTAGGTTACTTATAATATCTAATATAGTGGTAACGCTATGGAAATAGTTGTTATACTGCATTGTTTAGGGAATGACAAAAAAAATTCTATACATGTTCAGTACAGATACAACCATCTTTTTTTCCCCAAATATTTTTGATTCACAGCAGGTTGAATCCATGGATGTGGAACCAAAGAATACAGTAAGCTGACTGTGTGTGCATATACTTATTTATTTATGACTCTCTATTATATTTGTATGTGTATATATATTCCCATTATATGTCCTATTTATATACATACATCTCATTATATGTGATACATATATAAAGGAGATATATATACATATATTATGTTCCCATATATATTTTTATGTATATGTACATGCGGGTACATATATATGTTTGTGTGTATATATAGGTATCTCCCCATTATACAAATGAATATGATGATTATACAAATGAATATGGTGGTGGTAGTGCCTAAAATATATTTAATGTGCTTTGTACATACTAGGGAATATATACATACACACACTTTTTTTTGCAGGGATCTTGATACATAAAGATTACATGTGTAAAGTGGCTAGCACAATGCCTAGCATAGAATACACACAAAATGGGTATATCTGTTATGATTAGTACTGGTAATCTCCAGTAGATGAAAAGGACGGTCCCCTCCCCACATTCTACAATTTCTCTTCATCCCTCCAGGGACTACCCATCTTCAGGTACCTGTATTCTCTCTGGATCATTTCTACCTCTACCTCTTCCTCACTTTTCTCAAATGACTTCCTTGTTTATCCCCATCCTTTTCACCTCTCTGCTACTTTACACTTTTTTTTCTTTCTTGCTCTGTTTTTATTTCTCCTTTCAGACTCTAGTTAACTTCTTCCCATACCAGTTGTCTTATGTCTCGGTCTCTAGACAGTATAAATTAAATTTGGAAGTAGAAGAAACCAAGTAAATTAAGCAATACGTATGCTCATTTTAAGCTAAGTCTCTTGCATGTTACGTATATGACATAAAATTGTGCATTTAAAAGATACATATAACAGGTTAAATTATTTGTTGTTTTGCACTGCATATGTTTAAAAGACTGTTTTGGTTATATCGCTTAATGTATTATTTATGTGAACATTTTCCCTGTTACTTGAAGTGCAAAATGAATGGATCGATATGCAAATGATAAGCAAATCCAGTGAATATGCATATTAACATTGTTTTGAAGAACACTTGCATGTTAAGATAGAAAGAACTTCCACAGAAGCAAATACAAATTTTATTATTCCAATCACAGACTTAATCAAACAGCAATGACTATTACATTGCTTTTCAAAAATATGCCTAAGCGTTAACCACTAGAATATTCTCAGTTAACCTACAACAGTATGACAGAATATCTCAGGAGACAAGGGTTGGTTTAGTGAAAAGAATAGGAAACTTGTGATTCAGATATCTAAATTTGAAACTTGGTTATCCAACTTATTTCCCATGTGAATCTAACATTTCTGATCAAGTTTCCTTTTCTGAATAACAAGAATAATTATAGTTACTTCCTAGGATTATGAATAAATGAATGAATGGTACATATTATGGGCCAGGTACAATTTTGGGTGTTGGGGTACAACAATACACAAAACAAAATTTTCTGCTCTCCTGGAACTTAGATTCTAACAGAGAACAAAGACAATAAACAAATAATGATATAACGAATATACGGAAATAATATATATCAATGAACACCTTTTCAGGATGAAATGAGATCATCACTAATAACATCCAGTAAACATCTCTATGTCCTTATCTTAAAGATCATTGATGAACTCCAATGGACTTCTGTTTGTCTTTATCTTATAGATCTATTGGCAGAATTTTAATCAGTTCACCAATCCTTCCCTATTGAAACACTTCCTTCATTCCTTCATTTGAATTCTGTGATATTCACTCTTTTTTTTTTTTTTTTTTTTTTTGGCACAGGACCTCACTCTGTCACCCAGTCTGGAGTGCAGTGGCCAATCTCAGCTCACTGCAACCTTCACTTCTCGGTTTCAAGTGATATCCTTGCCTCAGTCTCTTGAGTAACTGGGACTAGAGATGCACACCACCACGCCCAGCTAATTTTTGTATTTTTAGTAGAAATGGGGTTTCACCATGTTGGCCAGGCTGGTCTCGAACTCCTGATCCACCCGCCTCAGCCTCCCAAAGTGCTAGGATTACAGGCGTGAGCCACTGCACCAGGCCTGATCTTTACTCTTTCGATTATCATTGTACCTCAAGGTCTTCTCAGTCTTCTTTGCCGTCTTTTTTTCCGCCTCCTGACCTTTAAGAGTTGGAGTTTTCTACGTTCAGTCCTAGGCTCTCTTATCTGTACTCCTTTCAAGGTGATCTCATCTAGAATCTTATCCTCTTAAATATCATACATATTCTTATGAGGATGAAGTATATCTATCCCTGACCTCCTTTTGTGTTCTGCAGATTTGTATATATCTACTTTTTGACTTGAAATCTTCACTTACGCATCTAACATGTCTCTTAAACTTAACAAGTCCAAAACGGAACTATTGGTTACCAATGCCTCAAACCTCTTTTCTAACTCATGTAGAGGTAAATGGAAACCATCTTTCACTCTGTTGCATATGCCTATGAACTAAGAATCATTTCAAGTCTTCTCTGTTACTCATCCTTCACAACCAATACATCAACAGATCCTTTCAAATCTATCTCCAAGTATATCTTGAATAGTTTACTGCTCTCTAGCTCCATTGCCTCTACTCTGTAATAAACTACAACTATCTCTCCCCTGTGATACTTCAAAAATGTCCTCCACCAATCCATTTTCTCCCTAGCAATCACAGTAATGTTTAGGAAACTGAAGTCATGACATGTGTGGTAGCCGGTTTCCAAATATTGTCCCAATCAATCCTGTTTCTTCATATTAGAACCCTATGTAGTCCCCTTCCACAAGGAAATTTGACTGGTCTGTGACTTAAACTAATGTAACATATCAGAAGTTACTTTATGCCAGTTTTGAGCCTAAGCCTTGAGAAAGCCTGTCAACTTCTGATTTGGAGAGTCATGAGTGTTCATGTAAGAATTATGCCAGTATTTAAAAATATCCATGTATAAATATCATATGCATATCTATATATGTGAGTTTTTTTTATATGTGTGAGAAGACAAGCCCTGAGACTGCATAGAGAGAAAAAGAGACTCAGCCATCTCAGCATCACAGTCAGGCTTTCGTATGAGTGCAGTCCCAGCTGCTATTGGAATACTATCAATTTAGAGACCCTCAATAAGACCACAGAAGAATTTCTTGGATGAGCCTACTTAACTCACAGAAACATGAGAGACAATAATAAATAGTTTTTATAAATCATTATATCCACATAGCAATGAATAACCAAAACAGAAATTGATATTTGAAAGAGAGCCCTACCGAAACAAAAATATAAAATATATAGCATTGGTTTTGGAACTGGATAGCATGCAGAAGCCAAGAGGGGCCTACAGGAGATGGTTAATGAGGTCTGGAAGAAAAGTGGGGGAGCATTGTTATCAGAGGCTAGAGAAAAGATTGTGTGACTGTGTAAAGTTTGACATTACCTCTTTCATTAATATGAAAAATAGAAAATATAGCCAATGAACTTGTCTATTTAGCTAAGATTTCCAGGAAGCATACTGAAATTATCCACTGTTTGTTTTGGAGTGTGGGGGTTTTATGGGGTTTTTCTTAGCAATGTACAATAAATACTAATAGCTATGAGCTAATGAAGGAACTGTCCAGTTTTCAAGCACAATCTAGAAAAATATGACCAATCCAGGACTTGCTAAGTTGGAGAAGAAAACCATTTCTCCTTCATAGCTCTGCCAGTCAGCAGAAGATTCTCAAAGTAAGAAATGGCTTTAGCTCAAGAAACAAATCCAAGGTGCTGCCAATAAAACATGGCCTAAGGAAATATTTCATTAAGCCTCAGAAAAGTTTGAGGCCATGCCTGATACACTTTTTGACTGGGAAAACTGGCTCTAAGATTCTAAATGATATTGTCCCACAGACCTCAGATTCTAAGCCCAAGGTAGAAAGGGGCCTATTTCAAAAATTTATGGGTGTGCCTTCTGTCTCATAAAGTACATTAAGATCTTATATACAGGAAGCTAACAAAGGTTTCAAAAGAATTATATAAGCTTAGACAGGGAGGTACAGAGACAAAGAAAAGGGATGTTTGGGTCCCCAACTCCCTAGAGACAGACAGAAGATAAGGAAGTTACTCAACTGTAAACACTGGTCATTTTTTATGGAAAAGTAAAAATCAGAGGATGGAGCCAAAAGCCCAGAGAACAGCGAAAATAACTGAAGAGAACTATTCCCAGAGAGCACAACTATTTTCTAATCAACATACATTCCTTGCCCCCAGAACAGTGAGTTGGTAACATGTGCCTACCTAGATTTCAGAATTATTA
This sequence comes from Rhinopithecus bieti, assembly GCF_001698545.2. Taxonomy (NCBI): domain Eukaryota; kingdom Metazoa; phylum Chordata; class Mammalia; order Primates; family Cercopithecidae; genus Rhinopithecus; species Rhinopithecus bieti. The sequence continues at coordinate 1,351,206 of NW_016814438.1, forward strand.
AAAGCCAGTGATGGCCTGGTGTGGTGGCTCACACCTGTAATCCCAGCACTTTGGGAGGCCGAGGTGGGTGCATCATTTGAGGCCAGGAGTTCAAGAGTAGCCTGGACAACATAGTGAAACCGCATCTCTACTGAAAATACAAAAATTAGCCAGGCATGGTAGCGCATGCCTGTAATCCCAGCTACTCAGGAGGCTAAGGCAGGAGAATCACTTGAACCCAAGAGGCAGAGGTTACAGTGAGCCGAGATTGCACCACTGTACTCCAGCATGGTTGACAGAGTGAGACTCCATCTCAAAAAAATAAAAAATAAAATAAAAGCCAGAGAATGCTATGTTTACTCCCCAACTCCAGCTTTTTACATAGAAGTTTCTACTATGGTACTCCTATTCCTGTCTCACCATTTTACATTGGGTATATGGAAGAAAGATAACTTGTGTCCTTGGTTCACAGGCCTTTAGAACTTGTGTCCTTGGTTCATAGTTCTTTAGATCCATCTGTACCAATACATAATTTATTTGATGAGATCTTGGACTTTAAATCTTTGCCTGATGCTTTAATGGATGAGACTTAAGGCTTTGAGGTAGAAGGAAAGGATATTTTGCATGTGGAAGGGACATGGGTCACTTGGAGCCAGAAGGCCAACTGTGTTAGCTAGTCTTAATGATGGTACTTAATGAAGCCTAACTTCTGGTAGCCACACCCTTATACAGTCCCTTTTTCCACACTGACTTAGAACTGGTCTGGGACTTATTTTAACCAATATATACAGCAGAGGTAATACAGTGCCAGCTCTAGGCCTATGCCTTAAGAAGGCCTGATAACTTCCAATTTTGTGTTTTAGGGAGGCCTGAAGTCACCATTTAAGATGCCTAGTTACTTAGCTGGAGAGCCTACCTGGCAAGGTCACATGGAGAAACAAGTGGAAAGATGAGGTTCTGAGAGGAACCTCATAGAGATGGAGAGAGGCCAAATCATCCAACTTCTGAACCAACACTCAAACAGAATAAGAGACTCAAAATTAGACTAAAGAACTGTATAGCTGAAACAAGTCAACTCACAGAACAGGGAGAGATAATAAAATGGTGGTTGTTTTAAGCAATTAGATTTTAGAGTAGTTTGTTATACAACAGTAAAACATGAAACAGCATGCCAAGCATGTCACTCATTCACCTAACATCAATGACTTCTGATTAACACAGACTACCATCCAAAATCTAAAATCCTTCCCATTACATTTAAGTTCCTACATAATACTTGTCCTTTCCTACATATACAACCTCATCTTTTGCCATATTCCTCTGCAAGCTATAATCCAGCCATATTATCACCTTTTATTTTCCTAGACCCTAACAAGGTGGTGGTGTTGGTGGTGGTGGTGTTGTGTTGGTGGTGCTGGTGGTGGTGGTGTCTTTGCACTTGTGGTTGCTTCATTCTTGAATTATTTCCCCTCATCTCTTAGTACAGTTGGTTCCTTCTTATTCTCTAGATCTTAGTTCAAATATCACTTCCTCAGACAAGTCGTTTTTGACTATATTTTCTTTAGTTATAATATGTCACATTTTCTAAGACAATTTATTTTATAGCACTTACAATGACATTGTTGCAAGTATTTGTGTACTTTGGTGCTGTTTCCATCTTAGAAAGCTTAAACATCAAAAGACCTATGACATTATCTATCTTTTTCACTGCTGTGTGTCCACTCCTACACCTAGACAGGTTTTGGCACGTAGTTGGCAGTAACATATTGTTATTGAGAGAATGATTTAATTAAAGGGAAGAAACAGGTGTTATTTATAAAATATTTATTATGATTCCTAACTGCCTCCAGAAAACACTTTTCTTTTATAAAATATTGCATTTCTAATTATTTATTCAATTTTGCCTTACCCTGACTGATTAAAAATTCCTTGATGGTAAAAACCATGTATTTCTGACTAATTGATACCCGTTGGCCTTGGGCAACTAGGATGGTTGGTCATCCTATCTGCCACACACTAATGCTGCTTGTGGTTATATGTTGCCCTGTTACTGAATTCTGATCAATGGTATGAAACAAGAAATCATGTACCTCTCTTCCAGGCCTAGCCCTGAAAAATTTGCTATGCAACATCTTATTATTTCCCCAAATGGCAGTTGAATAGAAAGAAGTCTGAAGACTTAGAGGAGGAAGAGTCTGAATTGCTAAATGACTAGCTGTAGTAGACCTTACCACCCACTTCCATCTTAGCAAACCATACAGGACTGTGATCTGAGCAAAAATAAACTTTTATGGAATACTCACAGCTAACATCATACCTAATGCTGAAACAATGGATGCTTTTCCACTAAGGTGAGGAATAAGACAAGGGTGTTTGTTCTTACCACTTCTATCCAACAATGTACTGGAATATCTAGGCAGGGCAATTAGTCAAGAAAATAAAATAAAAAGCATCTGGATTGAAAAGGATGAAGTAAACTTATCTCTATTTGCAGATGACATAATTTACATAGAATATCTTAAGGAATCCACAAAAAGCTAATAGAATTAATAAACAGATTCAACAAGATTGCAGGATACAAGGTTAATATACAAAATCAGTTATATTTTATACACTAACAATGAACAATGCAAAACGAAATTAAGAAAACAATTTTATTTTAATTACATAGAAATAATAAGATATTTAGGAGTAAATTTCGCAAAATAAGTGAAAGACTTGTACACCAAAATTACAAAATATCATTGAAAAAATTAAAGTTCTGATCAACTAAAGAGACAGTTCATGTTTATGGACTGCAAGGCTTAATACTGTTAAGAAAACAGTGCTCTTCAAACTGATCTACAAATTTCATGCAATCTTTTTCAAAATCCCATTTGCTTTTATTCCCCCAGAAATTGATAAGCTGACTCAAATTAATAGTGAATAAGTGAATGAATATTCAAAAACAGAACATATCATGTAACCAGCATCCAGAACATTACTTGCATCCCAGAATACCTCCATATGCTGCCATCCAGTCACTTCTTTCCAAGAGTAGCCATTATACTGAAATGTGACAGGATGGATTAATTTTAGCTGTTTTTGTACTTTATAGAATAGAATCATGTTGTGTGTATTCTTTAATGTCTTCCTTCATGTGATATTATATTTGAGAGTTTCATGCATATTGTTGTACATATTTTCTGTCAGTTTATTTTTATTGCTATATAGTATCCCACTATATGAGTATATGACCTGTAATACAGTGAGTCTGGCTCTGGTCCCTTGACATATGGTTCTCTCAGTTCCTATTAACTCACTGTAATTGAATTCCTGCCCAAATTGGAGCCCAAGAGTTTTGTGGCTTCAGCCCCCATTGTTAGTTGTAGGTTTCTATTCCATTTTGGCCCCGAAGAAAGATGATTATCAGTCTTACATGAGCAATGCAATGCTATTATCTTTGTACCACCTATGACTATGGGTTTAGAGCAGTAAGATGTAAACTCATAAAATCAATTTTTTATGGAGTTGATGGGGGGTGTAGTCTTTCTGATTTTATCATGAAGAAAGTCTCATTTGGTTTGAGTAAATCTCAACGATACACACACACATATATATTTTTTAAACAAAGAGATAATAGGTTTCTTCGAGTCATTAACAGACAAGGTTTCTAGCTCTAATTTAATATAGTTATCAAAGTATTTTATTTAAACTATATTCTATATATGTTAAATGTTGTAGATTTTTATTATGATAGTTATACACAATTTTGTATTTAAGTAAACATTAAGTAAAATTGGGTCACAATCAAAATATTAAGTAATATTTCTGATGGTAAATGAACATGTCAAAAATCATTAAGGTGGCAAGTAAATGATTTAAGTTTGGGATACTTTTAATGAACCGATTTGATAGCTCAGCTTTCATTTATTTATTTGTAATACAAACTCCAGGTCTATAGTTACCTTTTGGATCAATGGGTGATCCTACCTGCAGGAAATCTGCAGCTATAGTGACTTCTTTTCATACATCATCCCTTGCCCTAATCTTTTCCATAGCAATCAGAGTTAATGAGCTCAACTGATTGCATAGGGTCATTGTGTTAACAATTCCATGGAGTAAAAACATTTTCAAAAACATCCTTGGATCTAAGGCATGATAAGCCAATCCAAGGAAAGTGCACCAAATGATACAATTTCAGGCACAACATCAAGCAAACATGATGCAAGTCTGAATCTTACTTATGGTTTCATCCATGAAGGGCAAATAGGTGTAAACTCATATGCTAACACCAACCTATTGATGCTTGCCTCTGTAGTGTTCTGTTCAGAAGGATTCTGAAGGAAACCCTGGAATATTAGGAAAGAATGTCATAGGCATGGGGGTGAGAAGTGACAGAATTTGTGGTATGGGTTTGCTATCTTTGATTTAGAGAGTAATAAATAGTCCTGATCTTTGATGATCTCAGATATCAGAAAAAACATTCTTCACTAGAATGCTGCAGTATAAGATGGTATATACTTAAGGTAACTATAAAATAAATGAAATGTAACCTGATTCATTGTACCAAACATATGTTTATTGGGAAAAATCAACTTCTATTCAAGAGTAAAATAAAATGAAAATACTTAAAGACAAATGGGTTAATAAGGATGGAATAAAAAAGGGATTTGGCAGATATCTGGTAGCTTTTAAGAACAGTTTAATCTTTAAAATTAACAACACTAGAGAAAATGTCTTTCCAAAAAAAAAAAAATTAAAAAGTTGCCATAGTAACTAGTGCTAGAACCTCCACACAGACCAAATTTAGCAAAGCTATACTTACTTTTTAATTGTATAAACTATTCAGTTGAGAAAGGAAGAAAAACAAAATTAGATTTATTTTGCACCTACTATGTGCCAGGTGCTTCACACAGTTCTCTCAGTAATTATCATGAGAATCCAGTAAAGAAGGAAGGATTAACTTCAGTTTTATTGATGAAAAACTTGAGGTTCAGAGTGGTCATTTATTTGCTTTGAATTACACTAAAATTGGAGAAGCAGGGTTTCCTGAGTCTGTGTTTTTAGAGGACTCTGAATAACCCTATTTGCTTTGTTAATAGACTACATTATTTTTTTGGAGGCTATGGAAAGACACTATTGCATTTTGAAAGGCAAACTTGACCCAGTGAACATCAGGGTCTTTTACACTAAAGAGATAATATAACATGAAAAGGGAAAGTTTCTTTTTCAACAATATTACTCACTGGGGCACTGGTGGACTGCCCAATTATTCCTGAGGACAGTCAGAGTTGTAAGAGAGGCAGCTGGACAATTTCTTTTTTGTCTTGTTCAAACATTATCCAAATACGTATCAAAATTCTCTCAAATCAAATATCTTAAGATAAATATCATAATTTCTATTCCGATTCCAGTTTCTCTGTTCTCTCATTTGTTAATGAAGCATTTATTTAGTGCCTACCCTGTATCAAGCACTGTGCTAGGTCTTAAGAATTGGAGAAAATCAGTCTGGCAAGATACTGCTTTCTTCTGTCACGTGACATTAGCAACAATCCTTAACTTTACTAAGGGCAAACGAGACCACTGAAAACCCCTAGTCTTCCTTTTTCTCACAGCAAACCATTCCACAATTAGCCCAAGTCTTTGTTCAGAAATTGAATCATTTGTACTCAAGAGAAATTCCAATATAAGCCATCTGAAATTTTGTTATCTGAGGATTTTTATCAGACAGGGAAGTAAAGCAGGCTGACTGAATACTAATAAAGAATTTGATCTGAGTGGGAGTTAGATGATCTTTCTCATTTTAAGATGCCTTAAGGAATCAGTAAGAGAACAGCTGAAATGTGGTATGTGAGCTCTGGAGGCCTGCAATTGGCCCTAACAGCCACAGAGGATGGGGAAATCCCATTGACCTAGTTTGCTACAGACTCATAATACTGGGGATTAACTAAGCCATTGCTTATGTGTTGATAGGATGAGGTGAATTGGGTTCCAGCCTAATTCCCACAAGGCATTAGGGACAGGAATGTCTTCAACAACCATCCACAAACCATGGAATAAAGCCCAAACATCTTAGACAACTTTCAGCATCAAATCACTGGCTCTCTTCCAATCTCTTGTTATTCCCCAATATAAACCTGCCTAACAAGTAGAACAAAAATGTATCTGTGACCATGGACAAGTTTTTCTTTCTTTTTTTTTTTTTAAACCCCTCTGAGCTTCAGTTTCCTCATTTGCAAGATTGGAATGGTATTAGTATTTGCCTCTAGACATTTCTGGATGATTAAATTAGTTAACATATACAAAACCTGTGACGTAGTAGATGATACTACCACCACTACCAATCATACTACTTTTGGTAGCAGCTAGACTCACTGCTCAGCATTAACTTTACCAAAGGCAAAAACATCCACTGAAAACCCCTGTCTTCGATCTTCATGAAGCAAACTATTTCCCAATTAACCCAAATCTTTGTTCAGAAGTTGAATTATTTGTACTCAAGGGGAATTCCAGCGTGAGCCATTTTGAAATTCAGTCACTTATGGGCATCTGCGTGATTTATACATTCCTATTTCCAAGTCTGTCCCTGCCTAAAATGCCTTCTTCATTCCTCATTGTTGAGGCAAGTTCAAACCGCATATTAAAGCCTAGTATAAATCCTACCCACTCATGAATCGTGGACTGCTCGCTGTAACCCATAGTGATTCTTTTATTGTGAAATGCCACTTACTGTGACACTCATCACATATTTCTATTATATATTTGTGCAAAAATCTTCTCTCATTGAGAAGACTTAGCTCTGTGAGGGCAGTTGCTAAACTGTCTACTTTATTTTTAAACCTCTCTAAGTATCTACCTAGCACAATTCATATCTAGAAGGTGCTCAGGAAATAATAGTTGGTTGACAGATTCAAATGGAGGACAGGAAGCCTTGTGGTTCCATGGTTGTGTCAGATGACGGGCTCAGAGGATTAAGACTTTGAAACTACTAGAGAGGCTTATTCATGAGACCTGAGCTTCAACCAGCCAATCATGTTTCTGCCCCATGTTAACTGCCACTGGCATAAACAGATAATTTGGTCATGGAATTTGAATCTCACACTTGGATTTAACATCAAGTATTATACAAGCTAGTACCTGTTTCTGCTCATAAATGTGACTCCCATTTTGTTTCATGAATAAGATTTTGGTATCAAAGTGATAACTGGGAATAATGAATGCAGCTCCTTACTATATTTATTGACAGAATTGCTATTTTAATGTGAACAATAGCTAAAAACCAAAATGTCTTGTTTCTTACTTAAACAGGGACAGGCATAAGACAATGTAGCTAGAGAGTAAAATATCTGAAGAGGAGAACATTATTTTCCCCTTATCTCTCTGGCATTCAAAACTCTCCCATATTTCTAGAAGCAAACAATTCCCTTGTTTGGGCCATAAAAACAAGAAACATCTTCTCTCATAATTAAAACATGCAGCTCTTGCAAGGTGGTCACTCCTTGCTAGCTAAGAAAGGCACAGTTCATACGGCAGAAGAATTATGCATGAGTTACAGCTAGGAGTTACACTTGGGTAAAATCCTCAATTACTGTAGCTTCATTAATACATTCTTGGTGTCTTACTGCTGAGTGACTGTTCTGAATAAATTTTGCTTTCATGCATGCACTCAAAGAAATGACAAAATTCTGAATGAATTAGCAGTCAGCATCCAGGAGAGCTTCTTCAGGTCATAGTTATTCAGAACTTCCTTTATTTGTCATAATGGGAAGAAGCGAAATGTGGAAATTTCACAGAACCACAGAATCTCAGAGTTAGAACAGAGGCTAGTGATCATCTATCAGGTCATCCCCTTCCCAGTTCCTCTTCCATCTAATGTGTAAATCCTCTCTAAAATAATTCCCCTGAAATGGTCACAGAGGGTTGGATAAACAATTCCAATTGCAAGGGCCTTACTAACATCTCCTGACGCATTCCTTTTCATTACTCATTACAAAGTTATTTATGCCTAACTAAAATCTGCCTTCTCATTGGTCCTTATTATCCTCTCTAGGGCCACAGAAAGTCATTCTAATCCTTCTTCAAAAATCCAGTCTTTTCAATATTTAAAGGGATGTCACATATTTCATCCTGTGAAAGTACGCTCATCAATGTTAAGGAGACGGAGGGCTGCAAAAAGTCATGGCACTTCGTTGGGAAAGCTATTGGGAAATAAGGACAGTTGGGTCCCATTAGCATGGAAGAGAAGGAGATAGCATATAGGTTCCCTTCAGCCACCAGCTTCACTGGCTTCCTTCCTTGTGCTGCACCCTAAATTTTCTCTTCTCTCTGATTAACTCTGCTGTCTACCAGGTGTTCAAGCTACAAACTACCACTTTGTTACCTTTCACATACAACCCGTTAACTGTCCTAAATATACCTTGAATATATTCACTTACTTTCATCTTTATTGCTACTCACAGTAGTCTAAGTTATTATCCTCCTTTATCTAAACTCATTTTAATTTTCTCATGGCTAGTCACCTCACTTCCATCCTTGTCAGTCTGTATTCTAAATTGAAAATCAGATCACATCACACCCATGCTTCAAATCCTTCAAAGGCTTCCTGCTCCTCTAAAGACAGACGAAAGTCGCTAACATAACTTTCAAGGCTCTGCCTCTCCTAGTGTCTGCCTTCTCTCAGCCTCTTTCTGCCTCTTCTGTATACTAGCCTTGCTGCAGGCCTTCTTAGATAGGAAAAGAGTAAAGAAAATAAATCTGAGAAGGAGGCTGAAAAAGAACAGTTATTGAGGAAGTAAAAGAAACAAAAGTATGTTCTGTCACAAGCCAAGGGAAGAGATAATTTCTATAGGAGAGGAGTGTCAACAAATTCCAAGGCTGCAAAGTCAAAGTAAGATGAAGTTTGGCATCTTTGAAGCCATTGATAATTTTAATAAATATAAGTTTCTGGGCAAAAAAAAAAAAGTTAGAGACACAGACAGGTTACAATGAAGTGAAGCGTATATACAAGGGGAGAAAGCAAAGTAAGAAAAGTAGGAAGCATCTAGAAGGAGAAGCAAAGTCGAAATAGAAAATCTGTTTGTTTCTTTTTTAAACGGGAAGGTCCTATCAGGATTGAAGAGATTGAAGAAACAATAAAGGAGTTAACTGATTAAACAAGGTTCCAGAGGAGATGAGAAGGTGAGATCAAGGCAACACATGATTATGCAAAATAGCTAGCACAGTGAGTCCTCAGTGAGTAATTTGAATATATGAAGAAGTAGTATTGATTTTTTTTTTTTTTTTAATGAGCTGGAAACTAGTATGTTTTAAAGGCAGAGGAGGAATCAGTCTATGGAGAAGAGAAGGAATTCTTATTTCATTTTTAAGAATGTAATATACTATGGATTTAAGTAAGTTTTCTGTGAAACGTAAGAAAATGCTTTAAATATTTTTAATAAGTGTACTTTTAACACTTAATTAGTGTGCTTTTAACATATTCTTCATACTTTATTCAGTCTCTATTGTAAAAATTATTCCCACTTTGCTGCCCCTCCCCATCTAATCCAGAATTATAGTTATCTCAACATGGATAAATTACACTCTAAGTTGGATGCTGTACTTTCACATTTTGTCTTAAAAGAAGAACCAAGACCTTTGGCCTGTTGTTTGAATCTGTAGCTTGACATCTTGTTATTTCAATTCTAAAGTTGGTACCAATAAAACATGCTGTTATTCACCCAATATTTGTAGCAACTTTTTTTTTTTCTTTGAGACAAGGTGTCACTGTGTGTCACCCAGGCTGGAGTGCAGTGGTTCTGTCAATGTTCACTGTCGCCTGGACTTCCTAGACTCAAGCTATCCACCTTCTTTAGCCTCCTGAGTAGCTGGGACCACAGGTGCATGCTGTCACAGCTGGCTAATTTTTGTATTTTTTGTAGCGATAAAGTTTCTCCATGCTGCCCAGGCTAGTCATGAACTCTTGAACTCAAGTGATCTGCCCGCCTCAGCCTCCCAAAGTTCTGGGATTCAGGTGTGAGCCACCATGCCCAGCTAACTTTAAAACGTTTTCTTTTTATTTGCATTTCCTTAAGGGCCAAGTTTAGAAATAGCAGTGGGTTTACAGTGGCCCAGAAAAGGTGTTCCTACTATTAACAAGTAGAAAAGTGCAAGTCTGGGCCGGGTGCAGTGGCTCATGCCTGTAATCCCAGCACTTTAGGAGGCAAAAGTGGGTGGATCACAAGGTCAGGAGATCAAGACCATCCTGGCTAACACGGTGAAACCCCGTCTCTATTAAAAAAATACAAAAAATTAGCCAGGTGTAGTGGCAGGCACCTGTAGTCCCAGCTACTCGGGAGGCTGAGGCAGGAGAACGGCATGAACCCGGGAAGTGGAGTTTACAGTGAGCCAAGATGGCACCATCACACTCCAGCCTAGGCAACAGAGCGAGACTCCACATCTCAAGTCAAAACAAAAAAACAGAAAAAAAAAAAAAAAAAAAAAGGGTACCCAACGTTTTTTTTTTTTTTTTTTAATTTTAGTTACAAAAAGTGCAACTTCTGATAGTGAGAGGTGAAGCTGACTGGGATTCTGTGTTCTGGGTTGGGTGGGGACTTGGATAACTTTTCTGTCTAGCTAAGGGATTGTAAATGCACCAATCAGTGCTCTGTGTCCAGCTAAAGGTTTGTAAATGCACCAATCAGTGCTCTATGTCCAGCTAATCGGGTAGGGGAGTTGGAGAACTTTTCTGTGTAGCTAAAGGATTATAAATGCACTGATCAGCACTCTGTGTCTGGCTCAAGGTTTGTAAACGGACCAATCAACACCTATAAAACGAACCAATCAGCACTCTGTAAAGAAGACCAATTGGCACTCTGTAAAATGGACCAATCAGCTCTCTGTATAATGGACCAATCAGCAGGATGTGGGTGGGGCCAAATAAGGGACTAAAAGCAGACTACCTGAGGAGCAGGGGCAAGCCGGTGGGTCCCCTTCCACAAGGTGGAGGGTGTATTCTTTTGCTCTTTGCAATTAATCTTGCTGCTGCTCACTCTTTGGGTACACCCTACCTTTATGATCTGTAACACTCACTGCAAAGGTCTGCAACTTCACTCCTGAAGCCAGCAAGATCACGAATCTACCAGAAGGAAGAAACTCCGGACACATCTGAATATCTGAAGGAAAAATCTCCAGATACACCATCTTTAAGAACTGTAACACTCAACACGCGAGTCCGTGGCTTCATTCTTGAAGTCAGTGAGGCCAAGAACCCACTGGAAGGAACCAATTCCAGACACAATAGGAGCACCTGTGGCTTGAAAGATTGGAAATCTGGGAAGATGGTGGAGTGAGATTTTCTTTCACACAATGGCTCTGAAATTGTGCATTTGTCAAAGATTTGGTTAAAATAAAGCATTGTGGACCTTACCAGAGCTCTCTTCTTACTGATAGAGATGAATTAAGGAACTTCCCAATTGTCTCATAATATCTTATTTCTAATTAGTGGTAATCTCTATGAAAGCAATTACTGTCTTTCCTCTTTAGAATCCCAGACTTCCGGCACATGGCAGGATATTTAGTGAATTAATACGTGAGACAAGTACTCAAACAAAAAGAAACAATTAGTTGTCCTTTTAATAAAAATATACACATTTTAAGACTAACATTGTGGGAAATAGTAGAAAGAGGAGAGGAAGCAGATAACCAAGGTCTAAATCACATTTCAGGTATTTATGTAGCTATATAACTTTGGTCAAGATGCTTAATCTTTTTATACTTTAGTTTACATATCTACAAAATGGCTTAATACAACATACTTCATAGGATTCACAAAGGGACTAAAGTGCTAGATATAAAGCACCTAGCATAATTCTTGCAACGTAGTAGGTATTAAATAAATGTTTCTTCACTTCTACTTCTTCCCCTGAAAAAGTATAACATGGAATTTGCTGCTGTTAAAGAAATACTATCCAATAGGAGGAGATATATATATATATAAAACTTATATTGAAAAGTCAAGGTATAACAAACATATTAAAATGCAAGTAATGTGAGAAGATCAAAGGAAAGAGAATGCTTGATAATGAATTTGTGGAAATAAGTAGTAAACACAGCAGAAAATGAAGAAGTAATATAAAGCAACTATTTTCCTCTTTTCCCTTTTATCTTTTCATTCTACAAAGTTCTATAAACTGTGACACTTGTAGCAAAATACCTCTGATCTCTTCATTTTCCTCAGCACCATATAATTTAAGTCCACTGCTGATAATAACAGTCATGAATCAGCGCACTCAAAGAGAAGTAGAGGCAAGGTTTAAAAAAAATCGACTGTTTAACTTTCCTCTTAGAAAAGTGCAAATTGCTATTCAAAATTCAAGACTCAGGTTAAAAGTCGCCTCCTCTATGCAGCCTCTCTGACTTCTTGAACAAAGCCTTCTTTATGCTTCCTTGTACACTGTCCCTCACATTATTGTTACAACAGTCATACATTGTAATCTTAACAGGCTGGTAGCCCTTCAGCAGCAGAAATTGATTATATTAATCTTGGCATCCCCAGGATATAGCACAATGTTTTACATATAACCAGAAATCAACAAACATTTGCTGAATGAACAAATAAATTTCAACCTCTTTGACTTACAAAAAATTTTATTGTATTGGCTTATAAGCTAGTGCTAAATGATATGCTTCCTTGCCCTCATAATTGTTTCACATATGTTCATTCTATTCCTACAATAATACTGTAAACTCCTCAGGTGTGACCCACAATTTATGTTTCTTTGTTTCTGTCACCACCTCAAGCTACTCCCAGTGGGGACAAGCACAATAGCAAAGAATGTTCCTTAAGTACTTTCTGATTGACTTATCTTTAGAAAGTAATTTTCTGACAATGAAGCTAGGGCTTCATTTGTAGGTAGAATGTATTTTATGTGTATGGACTGGGATTTTCTTGTGTTGGAAATAAAAAGCTATATTAACGGTGACTTTCATTTACACCATTAATCAAATTCCCCTCTACCTCCTGTCAAAAAGCCCTCTCATGTATATACTGTACTTCCAAGTTGACTGGTAAAGAAATTCATCTGATGAATCACATAATAGTGTCTGTAAAATAATAATAAAGGACACCTGTGTTAGTAATAACATGCATAGGTAGACCAAATTCTGCCTTCTTTTCATTGTCATTTTACTGGCGCTTGGCAAGTAGCTAATGTTTTAGAATATTATGCATTAGTATCTAACCCAGAACATTTAATGAAAGATATAAAAGTCAAGCAAGAAAAATAAAAACACTGAAGACAAGAGAATTCCCAAAGCCAAGTGGAAATTGCATTAGCCATGAAAGGAAGTGTGGGGGGGGTGATAAATAAATACTAAGAATGAAAAAAAAATCATAAATTTTGAGTTAGAAAGAACATACACTTATTTATTTATCCAGTAAATATTTACTGAACACCTACTATGTGTTCATATACTATATCATATGCTAGGGACTTTTGAGGAGCTTACAATTAATAAGAGGAAGACGAAGTAAACAACAACAATACAGTATGAGAAATACCATTAAAATGGTACTTGGTAACAGCACAGGCTGCTATAGGAACAAAAAAGGATATACCCTTCTCGTGCTTGACGGTCAGGGAACAATTTCCGGTGGTAGTAATATAAGCTGAGAGATAAAAGAACTGGCTTCATAAAGGAGATCATGGGAGGAAAAGAAAGGGGATCAACATGTGAAGAAAATCTTGGTTTGTTCACAGACCTGAGAGAAGTTTGTAGAAACAGCAGTAGGTTTATAGTTGCTAGATTGGTATGGCTAGATTCACATCCAAGCTCTGCTACCAGCTGTGTAACTTCTGACATTACTGACCCTTTCTGAATCTTGATTTCCTATCGTTTGAATATTTCATATTCATACTACTGGCATAGTAACTGTCACCTAGAGGAGGTTTAAGAGATATTAGTTCCAAATGGTATTGCCTAAGTTTTCTTCTAGGGTTTTTATGACTTTAGGCTAAAACACCAAAAGCAATGGCAACAAAAGCCAAAAGTGACAAATGGGAGCTAATTAAATGAAAAAGCTTCTACACAGGGAGACAAAAAAAAAAAAAAACAAAACAAAACAAAAAAAAAAACTATCATCAGAGTGAACAGGCAACCTACAGAATGGGACAAAATGTTTGCAATCTATCCATCTGACAAAGGGCTAATATCCATAATCTATAAGGAACATAAACTTACAAGAAAAAAACAAACAACCTCATCAAAAGTGGGCAAAGAATATGAACAGACATTTCTCAAAAGAAGACATTTATGAGAACGACAAACATATGGAAAAAAGCTCATCATCACTGGTCATTAGAGAAATGCAAATCAAAACCACAATGACCTACCATCTCATGCCACTTAGAATGGCAATCATTATAAAGTCAGGAAACAACAGATGGTGGAGAGGATGTGGAGAAATAGGAACGCTTTTACACTGTTGGTGGGAATGTAAATTAGTTAAACCATTGTGGAAGACAGTATGGCAATTCCTCAAGGATCTAGAACCAGAAATACCATTAGCAATCCCATTACTGGATATATACATACCCAAAGGATTATAAATCATTCTACTATAAAGACACATGCACGTGTATGTTTATTGCAGCACTATTCACAATAGCAAAGATTTGGAAACAACCCAAATGCCCATCAATGAGAGACTGGATAAAGAAAATGTGGCACATATACAGCATGGAATACTATGAAGCCATAAATAAGAAAGAGTTCATGTCCTTTGCAGGGAAATGGATGAAGCTGGAAACCATCATTCTCAGCATACTAACACAGGAACAGAAAACCAAACATCGCATATTCTCACTCATAAGTAGGAGTTGAACAATAAGAACACGTGGACACAGAGAGGGGAGCATCACACACCGGGGCCTGTCGGGGGCTGTGACTAGGGGAGGGATAGCATTAGGAGAAATACTTAATGTAGATGACAGGTTGATGGGTGCAGCAAACCACCGTGGCATGTGTATATCTATGTAACAAACCTGCATGTTCTGCACATCTATCCCAGAACTTAAAGTATAATTTTAAAAAGAGATATTAGTTCCATCTTGCTTCTCTCCCACTAACCCTGCTTGCTGTCCTTGTCTTCCCTAAGGAATTTATTAGCCAGTTCATGTGAGCTCAAGATTCACCTACCCAATGAAATAGCTGTACCTATTTAATGTAGATCATTTTATCACAATTTAAAGCTGACCTTTAATTGTTCAGGCCCAGGTGTTTATGCGGCTGCAAAAGTTCATAATTCCATTTTTTAAAAGCCTGCAGTCTAATGGATTGTCCAGTTTCATTCTTCTAATAGCTTCTGACCCAGTGCCAGTTCTTGCCATTTAGACCTTTACTATGGCTGCCCTTTCCATCTGAAATCCCCTATTTAAGGAAGTTTGTCAGTTTTCCTGGATAAACCTCTGTATTTTCTTCTCTTCCTTCATAATGTTTTCTCAGTTAAGTGTCTCAGGTGGGCTTTTCCTTATCCTCTGACATGTATTAATTTGTTGTAGAAAATGGAAACCATCTATATTGATAACATTGTGAAATTAATTTTATTTCTTATTATTTAATCCATCCCTTCCTTTACTCCATCATTAAACCAACATGTATACTGAACAAACACCATGCTTGTTTAAAATACACGTAAAGAAATCTGGCACTATTTCTTTGCAAAGATCAAGGCAACATCCTGGCACCAAATGGGCTTCCATGGAAGAAAAAGGCAAGGAAGGAACTTAGAGTCTGATGAAGAGATAAAATAGAAAGATAAATAAAATTAGTAAAATAAAAGAAATGATGACCATGGTAAAAGAAATAAAGCAAAAGTTCTGGAAGTTCAAATAAAATAACATAGAATTTGCAGTGCACTGAGGATCTAGGTATAAAGCCCAGCTAGGTTGTTTTCTGCAGCCCCGGACCAGTTGCTTAACCTCTCTGAGTTACTCCATATTTAAAATGGATACACCTACATGTCTGTATGGTTTGAGTTTTTAAAAAATACTGTTGGTAAGGATTCAGTGAAATAAAATACATGGAATTTCTTTATGAACTGTAAAGTTTCAGGTAATTTTAAT
>NW_016814438.1:1368059-1380986 GCF_001698545.2 Rhinopithecus bieti
AAAAAAAAAAAACTATCATCAGAGTGAACAGGCAACCTACAGAATGGGACAAAATGTTTGCAATCTATCCATCTGACAAAGGGCTAATATCCATAATCTATAAGGAACATAAACTTACAAGAAAAAAACAAACAACCTCATCAAAAAGTGGGCAAAGAATATGAACAGACATTTCTCAAAAGAAGACATTTATGAGAACGACAAACATATGGAAAAAAGCTCATCATCACTGGTCATTAGAGAAATGCAAATCAAAACCACAATGACCTACCATCTCATGCCACTTAGAATGGCAATCATTATAAAGTCAGGAAACAACAGATGGTGGAGAGGATGTGGAGAAATAGGAACGCTTTTACACTGTTGGTGGGAATGTAAATTAGTTAAACCATTGTGGAAGACAGTATGGCAATTCCTCAAGGATCTAGAACCAGAAATACCATTAGCAATCCCATTACTGGATATATACATACCCAAAGGATTATAAATCATTCTACTATAAAGACACATGCACGTGTATGTTTATTGCAGCACTATTCACAATAGCAAAGATTTGGAAACAACCCAAATGCCCATCAATGAGAGACTGGATAAAGAAAATGTGGCACATATACAGCATGGAATACTATGAAGCCATAAATAAGAAAGAGTTCATGTCCTTTGCAGGGAAATGGATGAAGCTGGAAACCATCATTCTCAGCATACTAACACAGGAACAGAAAACCAAACATCGCATATTCTCACTCATAAGTAGGAGTTGAACAATAAGAACACGTGGACACAGAGAGGGGAGCATCACACACCGGGGCCTGTCGGGGCTGTGACTAGGGGAGGGATAGCATTAGGAGAAATACTTAATGTAGATGACAGGTTGATGGGTGCAGCAAACCACCGTGGCATGTGTATATCTATGTAACAAACCTGCATGTTCTGCACATCTATCCCAGAACTTAAAGTATAATTTTAAAAGAGATATTAGTTCCATCTTGCTTCTCTCCCACTAACCCTGCTTGCTGTCCTTGTCTTCCCTAAGGAATTTATTAGCCAGTTCATGTGAGCTCAAGATTCACCTACCCAATGAAATAGCTGTACCTATTTAATGTAGATCATTTTATCACAATTTAAAGCTGACCTTTAATTGTTCAGGCCCAGGTGTTTATGCGGCTGCAAAAGTTCATAATTCCATTTTTTAAAAGCCTGCAGTCTAATGGATTGTCCAGTTTCATTCTTCTAATAGCTTCTGACCCAGTGCCAGTTCTTGCCATTTAGACCTTTACTATGGCTGCCCTTTCCATCTGAAATCCCCTATTTAAGGAAGTTTGTCAGTTTTCCTGGATAAACCTCTGTATTTTCTTCTCTTCCTTCATAATGTTTTCTCAGTTAAGTGTCTCAGGTGGGCTTTTCCTTATCCTCTGACATGTATTAATTTGTTGTAGAAAATGGAAACCATCTATATTGATAACATTGTGAAATTAATTTTATTTCTTATTATTTAATCCATCCCTTCCTTTACTCCATCATTAAACCAACATGTATACTGAACAAACACCATGCTTGTTTAAAATACACGTAAAGAAATCTGGCACTATTTCTTTGCAAAGATCAAGGCAACATCCTGGCACCAAATGGGCTTCCATGGAAGAAAAGGCAAGGAAGGAACTTAGAGTCTGATGAAGAGATAAAATAGAAAGATAAATAAAATTAGTAAAATAAAAGAAATGATGACCATGGTAAAAGAAATAAAGCAAAAGTTCTGGAAGTTCAAATAAAATAACATAGAATTTGCAGTGCACTGAGGATCTAGGTATAAAGCCCAGCTAGGTTGTTTTCTGCAGCCCCGGACCAGTTGCTTAACCTCTCTGAGTTACTCCATATTTAAAATGGATACACCTACATGTCTGTATGGTTTGAGTTTTAAAAAATACTGTTGGTAAGGATTCAGTGAAATAAAATACATGGAATTTCTTTATGAACTGTAAAGTTTCAGGTAATTTTAATGAAATAGACTACTACCTGGGAAGAGATACTTTCTTCAAGACAGCGGAGAGCAATATATTGGACAGGTTAGCATACTTCTACGCAACCTTATTAAAGACTGGTGGACATGGGTTGCAGTTCAATTCTCTGACTGACTACATGTTTGTTTTTATGAACACAGTATTTTAAAAAAGAGAATTTGAAAACCTTTAGAAGGGATGTGTACTTCTCAGTTGATTTAGTCCTCACCTATTTCCCTTCTGACCAGGCAAGAATTTACTAATGTTCTCACATACTTGCAAAGAAGCCTTAGGTCTACTATACATGTCTATCTAGGAAAAAGTCAACTTTGTCCTCAGTCTGAGGACATGCAGAACCTATACATACACTTCTATGGATTAGCCTGGATCAATTTCCTCATTCTTCCTGTAAATGTTCTTCTTTGGCCACACATTGTTTTACTGTTTTCTTTGTTAGACTCTACATCAAATATATATTTCTCTTTTCTTTACTATTTCCTTCCCTCTACCCTCTCAGCCTCCATTACCATCATATTTGCACGCATTGTATTCTTTATAAACTTCAAAAATCCAATAACTTTAAATAAGGAATTATGGGTTTTTCTGAACAATGTTTGATCCACTTCAAGTCTACAAACATATGTATAATATTCTGGGCTAGATTCTGGGATGTAAACAAGTAATTACAGAGCAACATGGCAGTATAACAATAGAGGTTCAACTAATTATTTTGGATAGATGAAAAAGGGAGCCATTTATACTCCCCGGGAAGGTCGGGAAAGCTTTACAGAAGAATAGACAATATTTCAGGCAGCCCATCAACAGTGAGAAAATTTTCTCTAAATGAGAAAAGAAAGGGCAGTATTTTAGGTAGAAGAGATGGCTTAAGCAAAGGCATGGAATATGAAAATTCCTAGGTGTTGGGGGAGTGAATTATTTATAATTCCTCATACTCAGGAGAAATATACCAAGACAGAGTAACATAATACATTAGGCATATACAAAGAAAAACCTGACTAAAGATCTTTAAAAAGGGCTTGACAGTGGCCAGAGTGGTACCCTGCTTAGGATTCTATTCATAACAAATATATAAAAGGTTATTCTCTATTATGAAGCAACAACATATAACATAAAATTGTCCAGCCCAAACAGAGATGATGGCCAGGGTAGGACCACTCCTGACTCTTGCTGTATCCATGGAACACACTGCTAACCAATCAAAACATTTGTCTTAATAAGTCTGGATATGCCCTCAGAATGCTCCCCAGTAGAGATTTCTATAAGGCCTATAACTACTGAAATGAAACATATTTCCAATACTGTTGTAGGTTATGCATTGAGAGTGAGGAATGACCCTAAAAGATATATTGATAAACCAGTAGAAATTATTTCATTATACCTCACATTTACACATGCAGAACCCAGGAATGCATTTCTGCTATATTTCTCTTGGACTATGTGCATCAGTGACTCAGAGTGGCCCTACGCTTTGGGTCAGAGAGTTTGGACTCTAAATTTATGAGAGAAAATGGCAAGCTTCAATCACACCAAATTCTAAATGTAGCCAAAACCCACATAATTAACTGCAGATTTTCAAAGGTGACAGTTATTGATTTCAAATTAATTTTAAAATTTAGCCCACATTGCTTAACAAAAGCATCCTAACAAAACAAATAGCATAGACAGGCTGCATAGAATAAAGCCCCCAAATCAATCTTCAATGCTCTTATAACATATATGTGAATTAGCCATCAAAGCTGAAAATGTTTGAAAAAAAATCCACTTTCACAAGTTGATTAAATTATTTCCTTCATAAGCATAAACAGTTTAGAGAAGAAAAACCCAAGACTGATTGCTCAGGATCTCCAGGGTAAAAGAAACAAACACATTTTTAAAATCTTCAGCTTCACAAGGTATCCTTTGCCAACCCACTAAGGAGCAACCTTAGAATCTGCTACAGGCTGTAGCAGCTGCCTGCCCACTTTCTCAGCAGCAAGAAATATGCTAAGCAGTGATTATCAACAGGGAAGAGGATCAAAAGGTTGAGGGAATAATTAAGCAAGATACCATTTCTTCTAAAAACCAGTTTCCTATAGAGGTTGTAAATGATGGAAGCCAGGTTAATCTCAAATTTCAGTCAATTACATGTGAAACACATCTACTCTGTGCTCCTTCTGTGGGAGCTCCCACTAGTGTAGTCTTCTGACAACAGGAGCAGCATCAAAGCCAAGGTGATTTGCTGCCGGAGCCTGATCAAGTATATGCCTGTCCCTTCCAAACCATTAAAAACAATAACAACAACAACAAAATCACAACCTACAAACCCATGGGAGGAGACCAAAGTCAAAGCCAAACAGGTTCTCAGTCTTCCATGCAAAAACTTGTAGTAAGATTTCACTTGGAAGTTATCATTGGCACAAGCAATGCCACACTGAGGGAAGGCAATGACTTGCAGAAAAGAATCAAGAGCAAGGAGGTGTGAGATGTAGAATGGAAATCACTCTAATTCTGCAGATGCTAGGTAGAGGCTTGTCTTGCTACCTACTGGCTATTTGAGCCTGGAAGCACTGCTAACTTCACTGAACCACACTGTTCTCATTGGGGTGAATAAAATCCATTTCTTGCTCTATTTACAGGGTAGTTATGAAGAAATAGAAGGGAGGGAAGATTATAATAATTGAAGACACGACTTATTTCATATTGTCTCATTTAACCTTCATTATAATCCTATGCAGTAGTTATTATACAATTTTTTTTTTTTTAAAGTGAAGAAGCTTTTAAAAAGTGAAGAATCCAGAGAGGTTGTGGCATGTCTAAAGTGATAGCTGATAAGTGGTAGGAGAAGAATTCAAGTCTTGACTCAAACGTTAATGTTCTTTTCTCTGTGTTATATCTGCCTTTTTAGACTATAATGTTTTTAAAGGCAGGGGCCATAGTTGTATTTTCTTGTATCCTTTGTACACATTCATTACATAGTAGGTATGCAGTAAAGATTTTATGAATAAATAAATAATGTCCTTAAGTATATAAACTGGTTCAGCTCAGTGTAGCTAAATAAACATTTAGTATATTTTATTGTCAGACATCTTGTTTCTAGCTAGGAGCTAGGGATTCAAAGACAAATAAAAGTCATTTCCGGTCCTCAAGGGAGTCACAGTATAGTGAGAGACACATAGAGAAACAAAATCAACCTTCCATTGGTTTTAGTTATATCTTCTGAGGTTTCAGAGAATTCATGAACTGCTATTTGAACATGTGCTGGAAGTGTCTGAAGTTACTTCTCTGCTAGCCATTGGCCTCACCCAGACAGGAAGTATGGACTCCTTTAACTTGTGGCAGAGAATGAGACATGGTGAACAGAGAGAGCTGTTTTCACTTCCCACTTTGGGACTTTCAGGTAAGTAATTTCTGAGTCTCAAGGTTCAAGTTTTGGAAGGTATGAGGACCCAAATACTCACATGTTTCTAAAGCTAGCTTTTCTGTCTCTAGTTAGCCTTTGTTTTTTAAGGTTAAACATCAGCAGCATTATTAGAACAAAGAAGAGATTTGAACAAAGTCAAAACTTACAGAGGATTCAAAATGCAGGGAATTAGAAAACATTGCCAAGCACAGAGTGATAATAATATGGTCAATTAGTAGAAACAAAAGTAGGTGTCTCTAGGACTAACATGGGCATCAAGGAGACTCTTAACACTGACAAATCCTGAGAATGTAAACACATCAAGGGTACCAGAGTAAACACAAAATTGTCAGGACTCTGTTTAATAATAATCATGGAAGGAAATATGTAACTATCATGGCCATTGAAGATGTGTTTTATTAGGTCTCTTCCTGACCTAGACAGAGTATCCAGTAAGGCTAACAAGTCTCCTCTTGTTCAAATTCCAGGCTCACCAAGAAATTTGCAGTAGAAAACATTTTAAATAAGTAAATAAGCCTTTTTAAACATACGCATTTTCTTTTTTTTTTTTTTTTTTTTTTTGAGACGGAGTCTCGCTGTGTCGCCCAGGCTGGAGTGCAGTGGCGGGATCCTGGCTCACTGCAAGCTCCGCCTCCCGGGTTCCCGCCATTCTCCTGCCTCAGCCTCCCGAGTAGCTGGGACTACAGGCGCCCGCCACCTCGCCCGGCTAGTTTTTTGTATTTTTTAGTAGAGACGGGGTTTCACCGTGTTAGCCAGGATGGTCTCGATCTCCTGACCTTGTGATCCACCCGTCTCGGCCTCCCACAGTGCTGGGATTACAGGCTTGAGCCACCGCGCCCGGCCAACATATGCATTTTCTTAAATACATGCCCTTTGATCTATTCAGTCAGCAAGGTCATCTGCATTCATTGCTTCAAGTAAGCAATAATTCCAAAACAAACAAACTGGGATTCAAATTTTGGCTTTTGAGTTTTAAAAGTCTATTTCTTAACCAGAGAAACAGAAATAACTCCCTGTAGATTTGGGGGCATATGAGATGAAAAATGACAACTTTTCCTACCTCGCTGACTAAAAATCCCCTAGGCTAGGAGGCAGTTGACTTTTGAAAGGAAACAGGAGTGTGTAGATGTGGTAAACATCTGACGAGGCAGGAACTTCTCAGTCTCAGCTCAATGATGGGTCAGGCAGACACAGACCCCCGATGTAGACTTGTATGATTCATTCACAGAAGAGATGTGTAGCTCAGGGAGGTTGCCAATATCTCAGACGAAACAAATGACAACAAAGGTCATTTACTAGGAAAACTTGATAACAAAGTAAAATTTACTAGTAAAACTTATCAGCAAGGTGCTGGGCATATAGTACAAGCAAATAATTATTGAATAACTGGATAAAGTCATATCTGACTATACTATGAATTTTCAAATTCTAGACCTGGAGACCAGGCTTTGACAAGAGTGACTAAACTATATCAAGCTAGCATATTGTTAATACCCCCTAAAGGATGCGATATGAAAAATGTTACATATCTCTAACAAATGTTATCAATTAAGAACAGGGCAGAGTAAAATGTACATTTAGGTTCCTACTTGCCTATTTGTTACCGCTTCTGTAAGATCACTATTTCCCTGCATCTAGCTTCCTTCTAATCTGTCCACAATGCATGTCATACGGAATTGAACATACAAGTCACTGATACTGTTCTGACTTCTTTTCTGGGCTTTGGAGGCTGGAAATAGGCATTAAATGTGGCTGCTGAGTGATCTGTGGTGCCATGGTGCTTCCTATTTAATAAGAGGCTTGCCTGAATTTTAGAATATCAGATGCAGTAGGCAGTACCTAACAGATAGCTGGATACAATGACTGAGCCTTTTACTGCAAGATGACAAGGTTGAGTTAAGATAGTTCTGTTTAATGCCATTCTTTAAATTAGTGTGGCTCTGGCAGTCTCTGAAAGGTTGAACATTATATATAATCAAAGTGAACAAAAAAGTTTCTCCCTCCTCAATTTGAACTAACTCAGCTATGGAATCTACAAATATTACATATTTTATGCATCTGATGGACAACCTAAGCATGTAGAGAAGATGCTATATAAATCAAAAGATATATTAAAGGCTCCTGACAAAAGTGCCAGTAAGATAAACCCTACAATAAATCATTTTGCATAATGATTTTCTCCATTTATCTCTTCCAGACTATACTCTCTGAGGAAAGGGGCTGTCTCTTCTCAACTCCTGAACTTCAGAGCCCAGCACCATGCCTAGGTTGGTAGATGCCGAATAGGCAGTGGTTGGTAAACCTAACCTAAATAACCAACAACTAACTTACACAATTTGTGAATTTAAATTAGGTATTTCAGGGTTTTCCTAAAGTAGAATACTTAGAGTATTTTGGCATATTCCCTTCTGTTTGGCAGAAAATATGTTTTTGGAAAAATGCCAGTGGAGATGCATATGTGTCAGCACAAAGATGGAAGTACTCAATTCCACTGGCTTCCTGGTTTATTGCGTGGGTTTTTGAAAACATAAAAAGGATAACCCATGAAGCTGAGAAATACACTAAATAGAACAGGTTTTGATGAAAATACATTAAGTTCAATGTTGTACATGCAAAGTATGGAGTACATCTATGCCATCAAGGTGGACATATACATTTGTGTGTCGTTAGCATCATTTTATGCGTAATGTGAGTGAATTACGTCACCCAAAGAGAATAGATGGAGTGTATCCAGCCCTGAGAAGAGTGATATTTTAGCAGCAAGTGGAAAAAGAGGAGTCTGTGAAGCAGGATGAGAACAATTAGAGATATCAGAGGTTAAATTGAAAAACACTCCTTCTCTCATTTTCTTTCCAGCAAGGTCTTGTTATTCTTCAAGCTTAAAAAGTGACCTATAGGAAGAAAAGACTAAGATATTCCAACTGGTTTTTTGAATAGGCCTGTTATGGTTCCTTTCCTCCAAGATTAATAGGATTATGAGAGAATGACATAAGAATGCTTTTTTCTTAAGAGAAAAATGCCTATTTTAATATTATTGCTATTGATCACTTCTGAATCACTCTCCAAGTAACTCACAATAGCTGTTGACAATGATGAAGTGAAATGCCATACAGATAGATGGGCATATGTGTGTCTTCCTGCCTATTTACATATATTCATCACCGTGTACATAATGCACACATTTGTATATTTATATATACACATACCTTCCCACCTAGTAACATGAACTCTTTTGACCCTTCCTATTTGTAGTGTGACCAAATATAAATGTGATAAGTTCAGACTATTAATATCATCCTCTTGTTTCAGGGGAAGACATGTCCACAACAGAAGAGATTATTACACTTTTCGGACCTGAATTGACAACAAAAACCAAACAAACATAAAGGAAGTAAACTAACATTAATTCAGAATCTATTATGTAAAAGAACTGTTCCAGGTTCATTATATTTATTATTTCATTTAACCATCTTTCTAAAAAATGCACTGGCATTGTATGCATCATGATTGCAGCTAACAAATAGGAAACAGCCCTCGGAGGATAATGGCTGGGACATCCTATGTTTCAGATATGCCTCTTCACACTTTTTTCTGCCCTCAACTACTCAATTTATGGGCACAATCACTCTATACTTAAAGATAGGCCATAGATTTCCAACACCACTGCTGCATATCGGAATATTAACTTTTCAAAGTTACTCAGACCCTTTTCCAGGCTTCCTGTATAAGGATCTCAGATAGGTCTCTAGAATCTCATTTTTCTAAAGAACCACAAGTGATTCTGATGCTGAGTCAGTATTGGAAATCACTCGCTGTGGTGTGCTCAGGATTTCCAGAAAGCATATGCTAGTGTGGTTTGGAAAGCCATTAAAAATATAGTGGCTAAAAAACCTTCACAACCTATTACTCAGATTCTGGAAGTCCGGGGACTACTATTTGTAACATAGGCTTTTTGTCTGTGTGCTCAAACCTTGAGGAAAGCTATAGTGAAGCTTGAGGAAACCAGAAGATTGTTGCTGAATAACCAAAGGGATGAAGAAGACTCTTAAGTAGACATTAAAAGCATATGATTTTTTAATCTGCAAAAAAGCAAGCTGAAAAGAATATAATTGGGTATAAATATCACTGGTGGGATAGAGAACTGAATTAGATTCATATGCGTTGAATCTAGTATAGAACTACATACTTTCACTGTTTATTTATTTATTTATTGAGACAGAGTGTCCTCTGTCGTCCAGCCTGGAGTGCAGTGGCACAATCTTGGCTCACTGCAACCTCCGCCTCATGGGTTCAAGCGAGCATGTGCAGCTAATCTTTGTATTTTTAGTAGAGATGGGGTTTCACCATGTTGGCCAGGCTGATCTCAAACTCCTGACCTCAGGTGATCTGCCCGACTCTGCCTCCAGCAGTGCTGGGATTTCAACTGTAAGCCACCGTGCCTGGCCTGATAAGATTTAAATTAATTTAATTAACTCAGTGCAGTATTTTAAACTTTCACTAAAATGTTTATATCCTATCTAATCCCTCTGAAGGCATGCTTACTTTTCTTTACCAATACTCTTAAATACATGGCTATGAATCTGTATTGATCATTTATTAGAGTATAATTTATGCTGGGAAATAATGCTACTGACTCATCATTAGTAAGGTCATGTGCTCAGATTTGCTTTCTCAGGAATGGAAGTAGATTTCTATTGTTTCATCTTTACTCTTCAAGCAGCCTTATTATTGTGCTCCTCAGTCAATCTTGAAAACTAACTAGCCAATTAATCAGTAGATGAATATAAAACAGGCTTGCAAAGGGATTCATTCTCTTATAAAACGTCATTAAAACACCAGCCATGTGTCAGACACTGTAATAGGCAGCATCAGTACTAAGAAAAATGAAACAGAGTCCTTGCCCTTGAGGATCTTACGGGTAGTTTGGGAGATAGTCATGTAGCTAGATCAATACAACACTGTGGTAAATGCTATAATGAAGTTGTACACACAATGCCCTTGTAGCAAAGTGTAAGTATTGTCCAGTTTTATTAAGGAGGTCAGCAATAATTTCACAAAAGAGATAACATTTAGGTTGTGTCTTGAAAGTTGAGTTGGATGTACTTAGTTATCTCTAATCTTTGTTGCTTTTTAGTCAGCTATAATGTGCCAGAATTTCATATGTAAGCAAAGAAAACCAAAGTCTCACATTTTAAACAGTCTTACTCTTTTACAGTTTCACAAAGTAATTTCTATTAGATCAGAGATTGGAATTTAAGTTAACAAATTATGCTTCACATTTGAGCAATAATTGAAACTTAATTAAAGACACTAATGATAAACAACTGCAATACATACATGGCTTTTATGTGGGAAAATCAAGACCTTAAGTGATGCACCAAAATAAAAAGACATGTTACAAACTTTTGTTTCTGGACTCAAATCCTACCTGATTAGCATTTTTAGAAATATGGAATTGTTACATCTATTTCACATGGTTGACAATAATAGCCCTTTCAAAGATACCTATGTATCAATTGCCAGAACCTTTGACTATTCCCTTACGTGGCAAAAGGGATTTCGTACACATGATTAAGTTAAGGAGCTTAACATGGGAAGATTATCATTAGCTTGGGTTATCCAGGTAAGCCCAATGTAATCACAAGGGTCTTTATAAGAGGGAGGTAGGAGAGAGTCAGAGTTAGAAAAGAAGATGTGATGACAGAAGCAGAGGTTGGAGCAATGCACTTTCAGGGTGGAGGAAAAAGCCACAAGCAAAGAAATGCAGGCAGCCTCTAGAAGCTGGAAAAGGCAAGAAAACAGATTATCTCCTGGAACCTCCAAAAGGAACACAGTCCTGCTGGCACCTTGATTTTATACCTGTGAGACTCACTTTTGACTTCTGACCTCAGGAAATGGAGATAATAAGTTTGTGTTGTTGTAAACCATAAGCTGTAATTCATTACATTAGTACTAGTAACGAATACATTTACCAAAGCCTTGAAAGGATAACCAACTAGAGCAGTAAGCATGGAAAGCCATACAATCCTGTGTCATGTATGCCAATTCTACATGAGAGAAGAAAGATTTCCTGAAAGATTAGGGAGAGTGTTACTCCTGATCATCACTCAGGAATTTCGTCATTTTCAGCAAAGCTTCAGCATCCCTGCTCTTTTCCTTAAAATTTTCAAAAACTGTGTTGAGGTTCATTGAGCAATACTCTGCCTTTAGGCTCTTTAACCATATTTCCTGAAAACAATAACTTGAATCTTAACAACCTATTGATAAGCCAACTGCTCCTTATCTGAATAAAATTAGCAGATCAACTGAAAACTGAAAGATGACTAATGGTCTAATGACAGTCCACAAGATATGGAGCTGAATCATTTATCATGATGGTCAAATCTGAATGACATCACCCTTCACCTTACTGACCTTACATATAAAGCTCAAAGAAAGTGTCAAAGCACAAGGAAAAACATAGAGATTAAAAACCCTAGGGAAAACTAAACCCTGACATCTTTTGTCATTTTTCTTAGGAACAAGGATGCGGATGAAAATTATTGGTCTCAACAACTTCACCACCACTGGCAGGTGTCTTAGTTTGCAGAAGAGATTGTTAGGGCATAAGGCACATGAGGGTATTAATAAAATCATAGGATCCTATGAGGAAATACCTTTATGAGAATCCTGACTATCATATAAATAGTCAGGGAAGGCTTCCTTTGAAAAAATGTGAATTAAGCTGACAATAGAATAAAAGTAGAAAATTCCTGGGAGAAAGAGAGGCAGAATATTCCAAATAAGGGAAGAAGCATGTGCAAAAATTCTAGTATGGGAAGAAGCTTGATAATATTCAAGGAACTGAAAAAAGAGCAGTGAGGCTGCAGTACAAGGAGAGAGAGAGGGATTGGCCTGAGATAAGGCTGGCAGGGGGTAATCACCCAGCATTTTGTGGGCTATCATTAAAGGTTATGAACTATGTCTTTAAAATGAAATGCTGTCAACAACTTTAAGTGGGGACAAATTGCGGTGAGATTTATATCCTAGAAATCTCACTCTAGCTTCTATGTGGAATATGGATTGGCATGGAATAAGAATTGAATATGGAGAGACTAGTTAGAAATTCATGTGAGAGATGATGATTACTTGAATTAGACTGATAGAAGGAAAATGGAGATTGAAAGACATATATAAGAAAGATTTAGGCCAGGTACGGTGGCTCATATCTGTAATCCCAGCACTTTGGGAGGCCAAGGCAAGCTGATTACCTGAGGTCAGGAGTTCGAGACCAGCCTGGCCAACATAGTGAAACCCTGTCTCTATTAAAAATACGAAAACTAGCCGCACGTGGTGTTGGGCACCTGCAATCCCAGCTACTTGGGGGGCTGAGGCAGGAGAATTGCTTGAACCAGGAGGTGGACATTGCAGTGAGTCGAGATTGTACCACTGTACCCCAGCCTGGGTGACAGACCAAGACTTCATCTCAAAAAAAAAAAAAAAAAAAAAAAAAAAAAAAAAAAAAAAAAA
>NW_016814438.1:1384207-1438833 GCF_001698545.2 Rhinopithecus bieti
AAAAAAAAAAAAAAAAAAAGAAAGAAAGATTTAGGAGTCAATATTGACTGATGCATGAAAGGTGATAAGGCAGAAAAGTGAGTCATGGTATCTGGCACGACCAAATGTCAAATGATGGGGCCGATTCCTGATATTAAGAATAATAGAGGAGAGGATTTATCAATAAAAAATTATAAACTCAGTTTGGGACACATTGATTTAATACTTTTGTAAGGCATCAAAGTGAAAATGCTGAGAAGGCAGTTGGATATATAGGTTAACAGTTCAGAATAGAAGTTTCAGTGGCAGATACAAATTTGGGGTAAAAGTAAATAAATGATAACCAATTTCATGCAAATAAATTATCCCACCTTGGGAGAATGTTTAAAATAAGAGCACTGAGGACCTCACCTACAAGGAAAATGCACACATGGACATTACTAAACAGCCTATTAGGAGCTCAAGGGGTTTGAACCCAATATGAATTCTTGATTTTCTGGAGAAAAAAAACAAAAAACTCCACTGATGATTCTTCATCAACTATGAACATCATGGTCTTCCTTTCTCCCACCAAGCAATCCTATGTTACCTCATACTCCCTAATTCACTTTAGGCTTTTCATCATTATTACCTATCATCATCAATCAGGAAGATAGTATTTACATTTTCTTGTTGTTGCTGTCATATAAGATATAAAAAGAGGAGCAAATGAACCTCAATAAAGGTAGAAGAAAATCTTATTTCCTTTTTTTTTTTTTTTTTTTTTTTTGAGACAGAGTTTTGCTCTTGTCACCCAGATTGTAGTGGCAATGATCTCAGCTCACTGCAATCTCTGCCTCCCAAGTTCAAGTGACTCTCCTGCCTCAGCCTCCTGAGTAATGAGGATTACAGGCATCTGCCACCACACCTGGCTAATTTTTGTATTTTTAGTAGAGACAGGGTTTGTTCATGTTAGACAGGCTGGTCTCAAACTCCTGACCTCAAGTGATCCACTTGCCTTGGCCTCCCAAAGTGCTAGGATTACAGAAGCGAGTCACTGTGCCCGGCCTTCCTTCTCCTTTTCACTTGCATTATTATTAATATTATTATTATTATTGTTATTCTCCGCAACACTTTCCAGAATTATATATTTTAGATGAAGCCCTTGAAAATGAGACAAGTTAAGCAACTTACCCAAGAATGCATAGCTAATCTAAATAGCTCTTTTTGATATAGCAAGCTGCTAGCTCACTGTGTTGACTGATAAGAAATAAATTGTTTGGAATAGTTTCAGAAGGAATGATACCAGCTCCTCTTTGTACCTCTGGTAGAATTTGGTTATGAATCCATCTGGTCCTGGACTTTTTTGGTTGGTAGACTATTGAGTGCTGCCTCAATTTCAGAACTTGTTATTGGTCTATTCAAGGATTTGACTTCTTTCTGATTTAGTCTTGGGAGGGTGTATGTGTCCAGGAATTTATCTATTTCTTCCAGATTTTCTAGTTTATTTGTGTAGAGGTGTTTATAGTATTCTCTAATGATAGTTTGTATTTCTGTGGGATCAGTGGTGATATCCCCTTTATCATTTTTTAATGTATCTATTTGATTATTTTCTCCTTTCTTATTAGTCTGGCTAGTTGTCTATCTACTTTGTTAATCTTTTCAAAAAAACAGCTCCTGGATTCATTGATTTTTTGAAGGGTTTTCCCTGTCTCTATCTCCTTCAGTTCTGCTCTGGTCTTAGTTATTTCTTGTCTTCTGCTGGCTTTTGAATTTGTTAGATCTTGCTTTTCTAGTTCTTTTAATTATGATGGTAGGGTGTTGATTTTAGATCTTTCTTGCTTTCTCCAGTGGGCATTTAGTGCTATAAATTTCCCTTTAAACACTGCTTTAGCTATGTCCCAGAGATTCTGATACATTGTGTGTTTGTTCTCATTGGTTTCAAATAACTTATTTATTTCTGCATTAATTTTGTTATTTACCCAGCAGTCATTCAGGAGCAGGTTGTTAGGTTTCTACATAGTTGTGTGATTTTCAGTGAGTTTCTTAATCCTAAGTGCTAATTTGATTGCACTGTGGTCTGAGAGACTGCTTTTTATGATTTCCATTCTTTTGCATTTGCTAAGGAGTGTTTTGCTTCCAATTATGTGGTCAATTTTAGAATAAGTGCGATGTGGTGCTGAGAAGAATGTATATTCTGTTGATTTGGGGTGGAGAGTTCTGTAGATGCTTATTAAGTCCGCTTGGTCCAGAGCTGAGTTCAAGTCCTGAATATTCTTGTTAATTTTCTGTCTCATTGATCTAATATTGACAGTGGGGTGAAAAAGTCTCCCACTATAATTGTGTGGGATTGTACACCTCTTTGTAGGTCTCTAAGAACTGATTTATGAATCTGGGTGCTCCTGTATTGGGTGCATATATGTTTAGGATAGTTAGCTCTTCTTGTTGCGTTGATCCCATTACCATTATGTAATGCCCTTCTTTATTTTTTTTTTTTTTATATTTGTTGATGTAAAGTCTGTTTTGTCAGAGACTAGGATTGCAACCTGCTTTTTTTTTCTTTCCATTTGCTTGGTAAATATTTCTCCATCCCTGTATTTGGAGCCCAGGTGTGTCTTTGCACATGACATGGGTCTCCTAAATACAGCACACTGATGGGCCTTGACTTTTTACCAGTTTGCGAGTCTGTGTCTTTTAATTAGGGTATTTAGCACGTTTATATTTAAAGTTAACATTGTTATGTGTGAATTAAACTAAAGAGCTTCTGCACAGCAAATAAACTGTCATCAGAGTGAACAGGCAACCTACAGGATGGGAGAAAATTGTTGCAATCTGTCCATCTGACAAAGGACTGATATCCAGAATCTACAAGGAACTTAAACAAATTTACAAGAAAAAAAAAACAGCCCCATCAAAAAGTGGGAGAAGGATAGAAACAGACACTTCTCAAAAGAAGACATTTATGTGGCCAACAAACATATGAAAAAAAGCTCGTCATCAGTGGTCAGTAGAAAATGCAAATCAAAAATTACAATGAGATACCATCTCATGCCAGTGAGAATGGCAATCATTAAAAAATCAGGAAACAACAGATGCTGGAGAAGGATACGGATAAATTGGAATGTTTTTACACTGTTGGTGGGAGTGCAAATTAGTTCAGTCATTGTGGAAGACAGAGTGGCAATTCCTCAAGGATCTAGAACCAGAAATACCATTTGACCCAGCAATCTCATTACTGGGTATATACCCAAAGGATTATAAATCATTCTACTATAAAGACACATGCACACGTATGTTTATTGAGCACTATTCACAATAGCAAAGACTTGGAACCAACCCAAATGCCCATCAATGACAGACTGGATAAAGAGAATGTGGCACATATACACCATGGAATAGTATACAGCCTTAAAAAGAATGAGTTAATGTCCTTTGTAGGGATATGGATGAAGCTGGAAACCATCACTCTCAGCAAACTAACACAGGAACATGAAACCAAACACTTCATTTTCCCACTCATAAGTGGGAGTTGAACAATGAGAACAGACACATGGACCCACAGGGGAGGGAACCAATCCACACCCCACTGGGGCCTGTCTGGGGGTTCAGGGGGGGGATAGCCATCGACCCCCCTAGCCAGAAATGGCCTACATATAGAGTGAATGGGTTGAGGGTGCCAGCCAAACCCCATGGCCCCACGTGTTATACCGTACGGTAGACGAAACCTGCCAACGTTTCTGCCCATGTATCCCAGAACTTCAAAGTACAGAAAATAAAAAAAAAAAAAACGAAAAAAAAAAAAACCAAAAAAAAAATCCAAGTATAAAGTATCATAGGTCGTTGTGGAAACAGATCTTCTCTAAACGAAAAATATAAGTGAGCTAAAGGACATTTTCTGTATCAAATTAGGAGGCAAGGATAATTCAGTTTTTTCCATTGACTTCGTATTTTTTGAAAGATGGTTTCACCATGCTAAAGCCTGATATTTGCCCCTTGTGGCAAAGCAAGGACTAGAATTTCTGTTTGTCTAGAGACTGGAAGCAAAATTATTGTGTGGTTGAGGTAGAATTACATTTGTAAAATATGGAATTACTAGATCTTCTCTGCTAATCAGCAGGAGGGTAGAGCTTGCCACAAAGTAATGAGAATTAATCCCCCACTAAACTATAGTTGTGAAATATTTGTGTTCCTTCAGGCTGTACATCTGGTTTCTCTAGCTTCTTATCAAGTAGTTGTAATGGCCAGGAGCTTCTCTGAGTCTCTGTCAATAACTCTAATGGCTGCAAGTCAATCACCAAAGAGAAGATGCTTCTTTAATGACTCCATAAAACACCTACTGCTCACAAACAGGATAAAATTTCTAGTTCAATTAGACTCTTAGAAATCACCAAATATTTATTGAGTGCCAAAACCCCATGATATATTTAACACCGTAGACTATTAAGAAATATAAGATAATTCTTGGCTTTCAGAAGTTTATAATTTACTGATAGCTCAAAATGTTTTTACAAAACAATAGGCTGGAAGGGCATTTAAGCTTATGTATTCAGGACAGAGTGGTTAGCAGGGACACTTTGGGAGGAGGCCTGATCTTTGTGTGTGGGTGGGTGTTCTAATGATGAGGATACCAAGAGACAGTGTCAGAGGAAAAGTACATTTTCAGTCTGATTAGGAATATACAATGTGGCTTTGGGATTATGGAAGGCAGGAAGGAGGTCTGTTGGTGTGAAGCAAAAGTATTGGTTTTTAGGGCTGGGAGGTTCAACTGTCAATAATCACTATCTGTTCATGATACCTATGACTGTCTGACAATATCTCAGAATAATTTGTATGTCATCTATCAAAAATAGGGGACCACTACTGTTCATTTATTACAAAGTTTTAAATCTATGAGGTTCAAAATACATTTTGATCAAAGTAAAAAAGATATCAAGCTCCTCTAATCCCAACTTCTTTTTTGTGGCAGTGAATTCTGGCACTTAAATAGACAAAAACCCAGACTAGCATAATTTATACTAACAGATGTTTCTAGAAAAATTCCAAATCAGTGACAGCCTAGGAAAATAACCAATTTCAAAGGCTGTTAACAAGCAAGCTGAAAATAAGAAGAGTACTATAAAGTGATTTTTTTAAAAAGCACAAGAATCATACTATTAATATGATTCACTTGGGACAAAGAGATGATGTAGTAGTCATAGTGAATGAGAATAAATGGAGGGGAAGCAGCTCACCAGAGAGAGAGATCAAATACTTACTGGAGAAATACTTACATGAGGATGCACAAGGAGAACCCTAAGCCTGACCAAGGAAATAAGCAGGAAAAGTAAGGAAAGTTGGCTCTCTCCTACCTACAAAACAGAGCCAGCCTTCACTGGAATTGAGAGCACACTTAAAACATCAATAATTTCCAAATGGGAATCTGTATTGAAACACATAGACATTAAAGTGTCCATCCATCTGGTGACTTATTTCAGAACCCCTTCCTATGTCAGTCACCATATACCTAGCAAATTAAATGGTGCTCAAGTTTAGAGCTGGAACAGCCTGAGACATTGTTGCTTTGTCCTGAATGTTTTAAAAGGTACATTTTTCACCCTTCCAGTTTGCATAAATATAAAATAATTAAAGGATAAGTATATGGCCTTGTAGATGTTTATCCTACAGATGATGAAGATTTTTTGAATAAATAAGTAGTATGATATATACCCTATCTCCCATGTAATAAGTACTTCAGCTATGACATTTCTTTCTTTCAAAGCAGACCATCTAACAAGTTTAGGACATGCTGTAACTGAAATTTTAAACTTTGGCATTTTAGTGCATAATAGTCAATTGTGTTCAGAGTGCTTATTGCATTGGTATTGGTTGACTTTGAGGAGAGTACACGTAAAAATTCAATATGGTCTAAGCTCTTCCAATAATTTACTATCTTTGGACTTGTACTGTGAAATAATTAAGGAAATAAATCATTCACTTGTTCATTTAACAAGAATTTGTTGAGCACCTACTATTATGCAAAGTACATTTCTAATAGCAGGTTACAGATTAAAAAACTAGCAGAGCTTTACATTTTGGTGTGTCAGATATAATTGTAAATAACTATATGAGGAATGTGAGATATATCAAAAAATAAGATTGCAGCATATTGTAACCAAATTGAAATATAGAATTTCTCATCATATTTTCCAACTAACCTACTAGTGTTGGCATAAGTGGGGACAACACAAATTAGAAAGTGCCTGCTGATCAGACCTGGAGATGTGACCTTTCCCTTGACATCTGCAAAGCCTCCTATTATCTCTTCCTGATAACAGGTTATAAGACTTGGTTTTGAAAATATTCCAAGATGTAACTAATTCCATGTTCTCCATGTCAGCTTCCAAACAGAAAGGAATGGAGTTTACCAAGACAAGCACATTTCATGAATTTCTATTTGCCAAATACTCCCCCTTCTCTCAGACTGAAGCCAACAAGGGAGATCACAGCCTGATCATTGACTTGGATTTGAAGCATGTTGTAGGAATCCCAGATAAATAACGTGTCTCAAAGGCAAAAGCCACCTTAGTCAACCCAAAACCGGGGTACCAATTCAAAGGGTCCAGTATTTCTTAACAGTGGTGCTACCGACATTTGGGGCAAATGATTGTGCACAATTGTCTCACACCCTGCTGGATGCTTATCACCCCTGGCCTCCTCTCACTAAATGCCCATAGCTTTCCCCGGTCATTGCAACAAAAACTTGACCAAACATTTCTAAAAAGTGCCTAGGGGGATGGCATTGCCTCCAGATATAAACCACCATGCAAGGCAGACTGTGATACTGTGAGGATGCCTGGTGGAGAAATCAGGAAGGCAGATGGTAAAGTAATAAAGTAAGCAACTGGAAGTGACACAAAGAAACCCCAAAAGCTGTAAGCCTATACCTCTTATAATTTTTAATGCTATCCTGAACTAGGTTAGCCCCAAATGCTGTCCAGGATTAATTAAAGTTTCAAAAATTCAGCACATATTCTACCTTTTCTTCTGTTTAAAGATCTTAAAATACTTTCAAAATATAATTTAAACATTTTGGCTTTAATTGATTTGTGGCTATGGTTCTCAGATTTGAATTGTGCTAATAGGATGCTGGTCACTTTATGGAATTCTTGCTGACTCTAAAGGAATGATTCTACTCCTTGAATTTAAATGAAATTACTACTACTCTAAATCTCATGTCCTTAAATGAGACAGTACACTTTCTTTAAGGTGGGAGATCGCTGTAAGAAACAAGAAAGCTGTGTCAACAGCCCATCACACTTTCTGAAGTAAATGTAAATCATACTCCCAAGGCACAGCAAATTTCAAGTGCTTAGGAAAACAGGTTATTGTGGGGAAAGGGTTTGTGACTTAAGCAAAAAAAAAAAGGCAAAAAAGAAAAAAAAAAAAAATGCCCTGTGAGGATGTGTTTATTTTCTTCTGGAACCAGGTAAAGTTTGGGAGTTTTTTGTTCTCCCTTAAGAAGTAACAAAACAAGTCTTCTCCTACAAGTGTTCAGGGTCTGAACAGTTACACTGGCAAAATAAGGAAGGTTAAGAGAATACTGACAAGGTAGTTTGTAAAATGTAGTAGGAGGAATCAGAGGAGAGTTGGAAAGACAGCCCCTGAGGAACCCTGAGTCATGGAGATAAGAGAAATATCTGCTCACTCTTCTTTTCCAGTGATTGTGAGAGATTTGAGATTGGACTTTGGAATCTGCAGCCTTATTTTAAACATGTTTTGGTAAATCAAATCACAAAGTAATGTCAGGGAGATGGGTACATTCTGTGTGCCTGGATTTGTCCTTGTGGGGCACCAGACTCTTCATTAAAAATTAAAGAATCTTCGTATTCAGATGAGTCAACCTAGTTCTGTAGTAGAATTTTCAACAGTTCTTTAAAACCTTTCTTAAGATGACAAAAGTTTTACAGAGGATGACTAAATCCACACTCCTAAGTGAGAATTGTATACAGAATTTTCAATAGGAATTTACTATTTGACCCAGCAATCTCATTACTGAGTATATACCCAAAGGATTGTAAATCATTCTACTATAAAGACACATGCACATGTATGTTTATTGCAGCACTATTCACAATAGCAAAGACTTGGAATTAACCCAAATCCCCGTCAATGGTATACTGGATAAAGAAACTGTGGCACGTATACACCATCGAATACTATCCAATCATAAAAAAGGATGAGTTCATGTCCTTTGCAGGGACATGGATGAAGCTGGAAACCATCATTCTCAGAAAATTAACACAGGAACAGAAAACCAAACACCACGTGTTCTCACTCATAAGTGGGAGTTGAACAATGAGAACACATGGACATAGGGAAGGGAACATCATACACTGGGGCCTGTTGAGTGGTGGAGGGCAAGGGGAGGGAGAGCATTAAGACAAATACCTAATGTATGCAGGGTATCAACCTAGATGATGGGTTGATAGGTGCAGTACACCACCATGGCACTTTATACCTATGCAACAAACCTGCATGTTCTGCACATGTATCCCACAAAAGTAAAAAATAAAATAAAATACTTCTACATATTGAATAATTTTATAAAACAAAGACATTAAAAAAAGAAAATTAAAAAAAAAAAACACTGTTCACATATCAATCTCCATTCCTCCACTTCTCCTCACTAATTACTGACAATATCCCTTCACCTGTGTGGGTAGAAGAAAAATTCTAGCAGTTCAAATCTTTGGCCTAAACCATCATTGCTAACATATTCACTTTTTAACTTCCAAGCAGTTAGTTAAATCATATTCTTATTCAAAATACAAGTAATTTAAATGAGTTTTTATCAGTTAGTTTCTTCTGGAGGCTTTGTTTCTTTCATTACTCTCAGCAGCATGTAAGAAGCAATGGGGTGATACTAAAAGGGTTTTGTCTAACCTGAACGCTGTGTGATCGGATCTTCGTTCACTCTGTGGAATCTGTATTCTATAGCATTTTAAGTCCTTTTGGCAGGAAATTGTAAAGTGAACAGAAACATGGGTGCCATGAGACTTCTTGTGCCAAAACACTATGCATTATCCTGGTACCTTTAAGTCCAAAGATAATTGTTCAACTTCTTCATTCTTAATATTATGTTGATAACAATAACAAATAAAGGATTTTAAGCTATTCACACATGACATGTAAATTTAAGAGTGTTTTTTTATTTCACCCAAAGTCAAAACACAAATTAGGATATTTACTCTCTTGCTTTCAGAGGGTGATTTCTATTGCTGTAGACAATTTTTAGAGAAAATAAAAGCTTTTAATTTTAAGTGACCTTATAGTCTGATGTTAGTTATCTCTGTTGAGCATTTTCTGTTGAAGATAGGATCACTTCATCTTTAGGCTATTAGGTCTTAGTGTGATGGATGTGTCTAAATGTAAAACAAACAAAAAAAGCTATGGTCTCTAAGTAACCACTAAATTCTGATTTATAAATAGAAGGCTAAAAAATGAAGAGTGATATGCTACTTGAATTCAATTAAAAGGAACTAAAAAATAAATTATAATATTATGCAGAAGCATCCTCAGAGCAACTTAAGCACTTCAGCTTTATAGTCCTAAGGAAATTCAAAAGCAGTGTCAGTAATGGGTGACCATTCAATGTAACCTTGATCAGACAACTTTAACTGACTATACAACTAACTTCAGATTAATTTTTAGTAAGAGTTTTTAAATTGCTCTATGTAAGGTGGACAGTGATGTGATTGCTCCTTTAAGAAGTTGTTTTTTTTTTTTTTTTTTTTTTTTCTGATCCCAACCACCAGTATATTTTATTTTCATTAGCATATCCGGGGGATACAGTAGTGCCCCTTTATTTGCAGATTCTCTTTCCACAATTTCATTTACTTGTGGTCAACCATGGTCCAAAAATATTAAATGAAAAATTACAACAATAAACAGTTCATCAGTTTTACATTGTGTGCCTTTTCAGTAATGTGCTGAAATTATGTGCACATTATGCCACCTGGAATGTAAAACGTCCCTTTGTCCAGGGTATTCACACTATATAAACTGGTTACCCATTAGTCATTCACATTGTCTGATCCTGACATCTAATCATCAACATCATCATGGCTTGAAAATCCAGGATCACCCAAAGCTATATCACAATGCCTGCATCATTCACCTCACTTCATCTCATCATGTAGGCATTTTGTCATCTCATATCATCATAAGAAGGTTGAGTACAGTATAATAAAATATTTTGAGGGAGAGACAGAGACCATATTCACTCAACTTTTATTACAGTATATTGCTATAATTGTTCTATTTTATTATTAGTCATTGTTAATTTATTACTATGCCTAATTTATAAGTTAACTTTTGTCATAGGTATATATGTATAGTAAAAAACATAGTATGTATAGGATTCAGTACTATATGAGGTTTCAGGCAATCACTGGGGATCTTGGAAGGTATCTTCCCTTGATAAGAGGGGACTACTGTAAAATGGAAAGCATATCCATTAACCTCACGGAGATCAGTACTCTGGCAAAGGTTGTTTGCATACTGGAGGGCAAAGATTTTATCTTAAAGGACTCAGAAAACTTTCAAAAATATTTTGAAAACAATTTAATGAACCAGAATTTTTTAAGCATCTAATGATTTTCTGGCATGCACAAAGGTAGGCACAGTATGAAGGCAATACAGAATAAATTTTTTAAGAGATGAGGTCTTGCTCTGTCACCCAAGGATAGATTGCAGTGGCATAATCATAGCTCACTGCAGCCTCCAACTCCTGGGCTCAAGTGATCCTCCTGCCTTGACCTCCCTAAGTATTGGGATTACAGGTGTGAGGTACCATGCCTGGCCTGGAATAATGTTTTGTAATGTTTTATAGTATGGAAATCAGAGTTGGAAAGAAGTTACTTTAATTCTTGGTCCTGCATATTACTGGCTCCGTGAGGTCAGGCAAACCACTTAGTTCCTTAAAGGTTCAGTTTTCATACCTGCAAAATGGAGATAAAAATACCCATCTCATAGGATAAATGTGTGTAGCACAGTACCTGGTGCATAGTAGGTATTCATTAAATGGGGCTCCCACTACAAGCAATGAAAATCACCAACGCCTTAACTTTGACCCGTTTAGGATATAATGTTACAAGGAAAAATTTAATTTTCCACTGGTTAGAAGGAATTTCAAATCATTACCAGGGGGAAAATGTAAAAACTGGCAGAATAACTCAATAATATTGAGTTATTCTCAATAGAGATACGAAAGAATATTCTACTTGGAAATTCAATTAAATATGCTCCACAAATGTTTATTGAATGCCTACTATTCACTAGGTACTGCATTGGGTTCAGGAGATTTAAAGATTAGTAAGACAGGGATCTTGTTTCCATGGTGCTTACAATCTGATGAGGGAGATAGACTGACAAACACATAAATCCCTTAAAGGAGTTTCAGAGAAGGAGAGGCAACAGCTTAACCTGGGAAGGTCAGGGAAAGCTCTGAAGAATGGGTAATACTGAAATACAAGCTAGGTTTAGTTGCTAGAGTGTAACAGGTTTTTTATCATCAATCTCTGTCAACTGCCTCATCCTCTGCCCCAACCCCAAGATATTTCCTAGAGCTACTTTCAAATTTCCATGTCTCTTGGGAGGCAGAAAAGACATCTGCTTATTGATTATCATATTTATAGAAGAAACAAAAAGATCATTTTCTTTACCGCTATTTATTGTCTACCAATCTATCATGGGTAATGAATGAGAAGAAAAAAGAAGGATGATGTTTAGAGCTACCTTTCTTAAAGGGAGATTCCAGACCCTGTGTCTGCCTTGTGAAGCCTTGAGGAAATGACTATGCTTACCCTCAAACATCGCTTGGCATCACTGTCGGGTTTGGGTGGACTACAGCCAGAACTCATGAGATCATTTATATTTGTATATTTCTTGTATAAAATTGGAATTTATCTAAAAATAGCATATTAGAAGGTGCAAAACCATTTAATTTGCCAAGTACTTGTCATAACCTTAATGAAGCAGTTCACTTGGTTGGGAACCAATAATCTGTAGACAGGCAGAAAACACAGTGATCAGGTGAGGACAATAAAGAATGTTTGACAGAATGTATTTATTTCTGTTGGTCTTTACATGCAACCTCGTCAAACATGGCCAAATTTTCAATGCAAAAGATTAAGCATACTAATGCATAATTCTGGGATATCTATTTTAAACTGCAGGTTGCATGAAATTATTTTTTTAATATATTCATCTTTAGGAGTTCTCACCCTTCTATCAAATTAGTATGTAAGCTCAGATTCCCATTCCGATTATAATTATGTCAAACAATCACAAGAATGCTACTAAACTGAAGAGACTATCTCTCCGTTAAGGGAGAAGTGTTGATGTGGACTTGAAACTATACAGTCACTTTTCACTTTCCATGTATTTTCAGTTATACAATGTTAAATTCATACTTTAGGTTCTGATATGAAAGAGATACAGAGCACCTTTAAAAAGACACTGAAAAGCACCATCTGTTCATATTCAAATCTTAAAGAAAATTTTTTTAACTTGTTAATCATAAATTGCTCTACAAATAGTATACTGGAAACATCCGGATGTGAGGTTATAATTAAAAATGAAAGCAAAACAGCTTCCCTTAAAAGAAACAAAACTCTTAATTCAAACCTACCGGATAACTGATTATGAAAGTGAAAATGCTGCCATGTATAGATATTGGGAAGTCTCGGGATTTGGATTTTATCACTGACCATCTGGTTATAGTCAGAGTGAAATTTTAAAATAGAAAAATGTTCATTAAAAGCCCGAAAGGAGCTCATAACAACTGACATGCCACAATTAGTTATGTATCCCCTTCTGATGTCAATTATGTCGGTTTCCATTGGTGACATCACGCTAATATTTGATGACACAGAAATGTCCAGTCCATTTAATTAGGATCAAGAGAATGGGCATCAAATAAGTATTTTTCCATCAAGACGTGGAATAATAATACTTTATCAAGTACCACCTTTTGATCCCTACATGTGGGAAAACTGAGGCCCCAACAGTGAAATTACTTGTCCATAGTCATATTTCTAGAGATTGGTAGAGGAGGAAACCAAATCTAGGTCTATCTGCCTCCATACCTATAGTTTTTCACAAGAGGAGACTATCTCCCTGAGCTGCATAGTGGGATTTGTTTGTTCCTTTCAGTTTCCTCAAGCATGACCACTACATCTGCTATAACTAGTATCCATAATTATCCTGCTGTGTTTAACTAATTTAAAGCTCCTCATACCAATTCATTACCTCAAAAACTATTTGAGAGTTGAAGAAGTTTCTCAGAAATAATGTTGTAATAAACAACAATGACAACACTGTGGCCCTCTCATTGATTCATATTTTCTTATCTCTCCCTTATCCATAGAACATCGCAAATTGATAAACAAACAGAAATTTCTCTTTGTGAATTTATTTTATGTGTCAACTTGGCTGGGCTAAGAGATGCCCAGATAGCTGATAAAACATTTTTTCTGAATGTGTCTGTGAGGGTGTTTCAGGAATAAATTAGCATTTGAAAGAGTAGAATGAGTGAAAAAGATTGACTCTCACCAATGTGGACAGGTATTATCCAATCAATTCAGGGTCTCAATAAAGTAAAAAGGCAAAGGAAGGGTGAATTTTTGCTCTCCCTTTTGAGCTGGGCGATTTATCTTTTCCTGCCCTCAGACATCAGACCTGCTGGTTCTTGGTCCTTTGGACTCTAGGACTTAGACCAGCACCACTCCCTCTTTTCAGTTCTTAGGCTTTTGGAGTGAAATTGAATGATATCATTTTCCAACTTGCAGACAGCAAGTGGTGGAACTTTTTGGCTTCCATAATCATGTGAGCCAATTCTCATAATAAATGTCTTTCTCTCTCTCCTTTTTATATATCTCCTATTGGCTATTTCTCTGGAAAACCCTAATATACTCTTTTTCATGTATTTTGTTACTTTTTTTAACTCATTTGCATCTCAGGCAAAAAAAATCATTTTCTTGTTAGCTTCTATCCTCTGATTTCTTTCCCTATCTCCAAGAAAGATCAATATCAACCCTCTTCTTCCTTCATTCTTTCCAGAGATGTCAACCCATGTTGGCTGGTTCTGCTATCATCTAAGTCATTCTGCCATTACTGTGTTCAGTGGGGAGGCAGAAGTGATAAGCAGCAAATGTACATCATCTAGAGCTTCAGTTCTGATCCACTGGCACAGCATCTTCACTACAACTGAAAAGGTTCTGAGGTAGATCTGGGTTTATTATGAAAGACTGACACAATTGAATATTAATGTCTTCCACTGAAGAAGAAAGGTAATGATACCTATGTCT
The DNA here is from genome assembly GCF_001698545.2 of Rhinopithecus bieti. Classification (NCBI taxonomy): domain Eukaryota; kingdom Metazoa; phylum Chordata; class Mammalia; order Primates; family Cercopithecidae; genus Rhinopithecus; species Rhinopithecus bieti. The sequence goes on from NW_016814438.1 coordinate 1,398,514, forward strand.
TGTGTTTTCTATCCTTGGTATAAGGCCTCAAAAATCAATTCAAATCCAAAAGTTTTCAGGAGGAAACCTCTGGACACATTAAAATCTCTTATATTAAACTCAGTTCTTTATTTAGACCTTTTCATGGAGTCTATCATGGCTTATCACTGATAAAGGGACAAATAAATATAAAGGCATGATCCTAATCTCTATAGTTACTTAAAAGGGCAAGACAAACTCTATAGCATTAGGGAGTGTGAAATGCTAGGTGATAGTGAATAGAACAAACACTTTAAGAATGCATTAGGTGATAACACTACTGAGGGCTATAAAAATCTCTGAAGGCTTCGTGGTGAGGGAGAGATTTAAATTGGGCCTTAATTGATTTGAGGCCTAATTGATAGAGTGGGAAGCTTTAGCAGTGGTATTTGGGGAAAATTAATTGATCAGTATTCCTAGAAACAACCATTACTACAGAAAATAGACAACAGTATAGACAAGGAACTATCTGAATGGATTAAAAGTGAGATGTTTAGCAGGGTAAATAGGGGATTTATCATATCTGTGATAATGATAATTTTTTTGAGTATAGCTATCTGCTAAGCCCTGTGTTTTTTTACAACTGCATAATTAAGAGATAATTATTATCTTTTTTTCTTATCAGAAAACTATAAACAGTTAAGGTCTTCCAAGGCAAAGCCTTTGTTGTTACCCATTATGCTGAGGGTTAGTTCAGGTGCTTGGGCAATGGCATGTACATCTATCTCCTTTGTTTTGATACATCCATCCTTGACTCAGGAATAAACCTAGAGACCTACAAAAGTCTCCAGTTTGCCAAGACACACGGCAGATGTGGGAGCACACCACTGTGGTTCCCTCAGGAAACAGATTCTAATCGGGCTTTATATTTTCCATTGTAATCTTGAGATACTTCATAGTCAAATAATAGTTCCCCAGTGAAATAGATGAATAGTCATACGATAACAGAATGAATAAAGACCTTATATAGCTACTTGGCATTTCAGGCCAAGTTGTGTTGACAGACTAGTTTGCTACAAACTTATGAAACCCTTTTTATTTTCTAGATGGTAAAATGTAAACAATTAGGGGACCTGATTGAAGGGTATAAAGGATTGATTGAATTATTGTTGCGGTTTTTATCTAAGCTTTTTTTTAGTACTTTTTGGATATTGGAAATGTGGCTAAGAGACTGTGGACACTTAAGAGTTCAATAGCTGTTAGTTCCCTTCTCTTATGCTGTAGAGAAAGTACAAAAGGTCCAAGTTACCTCTCAGACATCAGGCAGATGATTGATTGTACTGTGGAGCGGTCAAGTTCTCCAGAATACTGCATTTTGGGAACACTGATTAGTCATATTGTTATAAGAATTGGAAGCTGCCATTTTTAACAGTTTAAATAAGAAACTTGCATTGCCAATTCTGTACCTATCTGATATGTTCTCTCCCCAGAGGAGAAGAAACAGGCCTTATTCATCTCCCCCTCCCCTACCCTAAACATTCTTGAATGTTTATTCTTGAAGTCCTGAATATGCCTGAAAAGACATGTCATTATGGTTTTTCCTGTGGAGTCTAGAGTTCCCCCCCTCCACCCTACTGAAGTCATTCATAGGAAAAGGCAATGACAGCCAGATCTTGACAGATCACCCCTAGCACAGTTTCACTGTGATCCCACAGGAGCTTTACTGAATATCAGTCCCAGAGCTGCCTGTCTTTTCCATCTAGGCTGCAGCAGACTGAGCTGAGTAGGTCAGGTATATGTTTTACAGGCATTACACAGGCCAGTCTTCAGAGGCCAGTGTGCATGGTGAGTCCAGCCATCCTCAGACACACTCTGCACATGTCAAGCTGGGGGACAGAGGAGCGTGTGTGCTGTCTGGATGTTTCCTCTTGGAATGTTGGTTGCCTAGCAACAAGATCATGCTTTGCTCTTAACTCCAATTCTCAGGACTTTGGCTTAGTTACTGCTGATCCTTAGACTTTTTCTTACCATCCCTCACACGGGTTCCCAGAAAGTACAGGTGCTCCAAATTCCGAATAATGTAGTTATTTTAGCTACATGGTGGCAGTCTACATGTTAGATTTCCCTTTGGCATCCTACCTGTACTTTATACACACCAGCATTTCTCTAATAGTTTTAAATATGCTACATTTTAAAAGACTACACAATTGGCTTTCCTTTTTTAACACAGACACATATACAGCATATGTATGTATTAGAAAAAGAATGGAAGGATATACCACATATAAAATAACAGCAGCTTTCTCTTTATGGTAGGAATATTAGTATTCTTAAATTATCTTCAATAAATGTGTTAATTTTGTAATAAGCATAAATATTAGCATTATATATATTGGGATTATATGCTATTAACTGAAATTTAAAAATGTATATAAAGTAATAGTAAAGGAAGAAATACTTTCACACATATGTACACCACAATTTCAACCCTATACATGTGGAAAAATATGACAGAATGAAGAGGGTTTCATCAGGACAACAGTAATCTTTTTCTCAAATTCTTGAATTTCGATTTAAAATAATAAACCTTAAAATATATAGTATTGGCATATTTACAGCCATGTGTTTTAAAAGGCAGAGGAAATCATCTTTACCATGCCAACAAGGGTCAGTTGGGCAGATTTCTGTAGTAAAAGATTAAAATGTATTTTGGACCCAGAGTTTGTTCAATCATTCACTTCTTCATTCACTACAAAGCCATGTCTAAGCATCTGCTTTGTGCCAGATATGTGAAAAGCACTGTGAATACAGATCTGAAGCAGAGCGTCTCTGCCCTCAAAGAGGTCAGAATCTATATTAAAAGTCAGATGAGGGATAAAAAAAATAGGATGCATCATTTATTATAATACTTCTCAAGCCATGTTTTGTGGGTGTTTTCAAATAAATTTTAAATTTCTCTATAATTCTTAATTTTATATTTTTATATAGTAATCTATTTAAGCAAGCTTTTCAGAATCATTTAAATGGCACTTTATAAATGAGTGTTAGCACATGACTTCAAGGTCTACAGTTATACTTGGGAATCTAATTGCATAGTACTGGGTATTATTTCATTGTCTTGGCTAATGAGAAAGGGACCTAAATATAAATGATACGTTGTGACACATGAAAGGCAACTGATGTCATAGGATATTTGCCAATAATTTGAATGGTGACAAATGGTCAGATAGTTGAGTCATCTTGGGATGTGTAGGACTGCATGGTCATGCCAAACTCAAAAGCTGTTAGAACTATATTTATGCTGTAATCAGAGATTTTGTTTCAGCAAAATGTCATTCTTTATATTAAATAATCATTGTCAATGTTAATTTCATTCCTCTAGAATGCAGCTCTATTGCACAAAAAGGCTTTATCTGTTTTATCTGCTGCTATACCCCTAGTACCTGGCTCATAACTGCCTACTAAACATTTGCTATATGGATTAATAAATAAATTGAGTATTTCTGTTAATATATGTTTAAATATCTGCTTATAGTTGAATAAAAGTTATGCCTGTTTTGTGGGGACATGTGTTTAAATATATTTTATAATAAAATAACACTGGGGACTTATGAGAATTTTTCTCCTTTAAAGAAGAAATACTTAATATTAATTAAAGGTGCTGTTGGCCCTTTAAAAGCCATAGGGTTAAACCTAACTCTTCCTTTTTCTGTGATACCAGTTTCCTGGCTCTTCTCTTCTACTTTTGCTTCCCACCAATTCGCTTTTCAAAATTCCCACATGCCCTTTCTCCCTCTTACCCTTTTACTTCCTATACTTGCCAACCGTAGCAACTTCCTCACTCTATCATCATACACTAAAATAGAAGAAGAGAAGGAAAAACAAACCAGAGAATAAGGTAGGTTTTCCACAGCCCCCAAAAACCCTCAAGTGAAGATAAGAGACTCAGAAGTTACACAGACTAGGGTTCAAATCCTAATTTCACCATTTATATACTACCCATCAGAACCTGAGTAGACATTAAACAATTTTGATGTCTACTCTTGTCAATAAAAATTTCAAGTGCCACATTACTTGCCAATAGCTCTGTGCTAGACAGTCCTCTTCCTCTGTTCACATACTTTAGAAGGTCTCAGTCCGATCCTTCTCTGGTAAGAACTCCTCCTTATCAGGTGAGGAGTTTGTAGGATCAAGGGGATGTGCCCATCTGGTCCCCAAGCACCACCTCATCAAGAGTTAGACCCTGCATCCTGCCCAAATGGTCCTGTTTCTAAATCCTAGATATGTGCCTAATTAATTTTTTAATGATGGACCATCTCTGTGGGTGTGTGTACTCCTAAGTATCACAATGGGTTTCAAACGGTGTAACTTAGGTGGTTCTTAGCCTAGGAGCTCAGGTCCATTCTTCCTATACTACCTCCTTATGGCTAGGAATTCTGAAGAGTCTGAAAATTTATTCCGTTGAGTCTCACTTTGAACTTGGATTTCCAGGTTCATTTTGAAAAAATATTCCTTAAAGTAGGAAGATTAAATATATTCAGTGATGGTTTGTTAGCTTGTTTTAGTATATGATTTCCATTTAAACTTGTTTCAAGCCATATAAATGTTATGAATGAATCTGCCTGTGACACAGTAACTGTGTGTAAGTAGATGCTATTATTGTTAATATCTTACAAAGTGACTGTATAGTCAATTAATAAGCAGTTATAGGAAATTTTTAGCTTACAGCACTGTACAGGCACATTTGGGCAATACAAAAGAAAGAGAAGAAACAGCATAGGCTTCAGGGTATTTATGACCTCATTAGATATTATAAATCATACACATAAGAAGTTTAAGAATAATCTCAGAAGTGTTTAGAATTTTATGGAGCCAATTCTCTGTAATGCTTATGGAAAACAGTCTCAATTGAATTATAGTCACTGAGGTTCTATAAATCTATGTACACAATGCCATCCTTTCTTTGCCTGATTAAACTTTCTCATCTTTCAAAGGTTCTCAAGCTTGGCCTCCTAGGTAAAGCTTCTTGGTTGCCCTTCTCTGGAATTCTTGTATAGTCAAAGTCATCAACAAGACTTTAGTTTTTAAGTTATTCTTTAATCATTTCATGTTAATCAGTGTATGTTCCTAGGACAACAGTATTTAAAAAGCAGAAATCTTCCATCTTTCATTTCACTTAAATAATTTTCTCTAAATTGTCCCTTCCAAATTCTACCACTTCCTCTTCTGCTCACTCTTCTATACCACTCATGCTTCATGAATTGCCATTTCATGAATCCACTATTCTTGTACAATTCCATGTTAAGCTCCAAATTATGGCATGTAATTTAGTATACATACACATATTTACCACATGTTTACACACACAAACTCCTGGGTCTCCTACTTGGGAGTACTTAGTAAAGAAGGGCTTTCATTAAATAAGAAAAAGAACTCTATATTCTTTCTCCAGTGAAGACAGGAAGAATTGTTTGAGTAAATATGAAGTTTTAAAGCAGGGAATTCTTTGAAGAGTAAGTAGCCATGTTGTTGGAAGGAGCAGGAGGGAGGCATTGTTGGGAGTTAGGTTCAATGATACTCTGTATCACATGCATCAGGCAAGGATCACTATTTGACTTGTGCCTACTGGGATAGAGATGGAAGGCTGACCACTTAAGTCACTTGCTCAGAGATGCTAAGACCAATCTCCTGCCTCTGGCCTAGGATATCTACAATTTATGTCAGTGTCTTTCACCACAGCACACCTGCTGAGACCCCTTCCAGATTCTGAGCCAGCTTAGTCCTACTAGTGCCCCCACCAGGCAGAGGGGCTCCACAGGGCAATGACTGTCTCATTCATACTTGAATCCCTCGTACAAACTGGATTTGAATATTGTTGCCATTATTAACACATTGTATAAGCCACTTAAACGTTCTCATCTAAAATTTAATTTAAATGAAGTTAAAATTTAATTGTAGAATCATTACAAAATCATGTTTACTCAACTTATTTACATGATTTGGCTCATTTTAGAGAGGATGTAAAATGACATTTAAACATAATAGAATTTAAAATTTAAAAATTAATATTAGTTTAAATAAGGTTGTAAAAAACATACAATAGAAGTAGAAAAGATATTCGTGGAACCACATTGATACTATTTGTAAACACAGCAATGGTTATTGAATACAAATGTGATACTAAGAACCTCAGCAGTGGGAGAAAGATATAATCAGTAACTGTTTCACTGTGACTTTATTATTAAAAAAAAAAAAAAAAAAAAAAAAAAAAAAAGACCAAAAAGACCAACGCAAATGACTCAAGAATCAAATAAGGTCATAAAAGTATGTCTTCCATGGGTTCTGATAAAGATTAATACAATGGCAGCACACCACTGTAAATAGAGCAACGATATCATAGCTTTGCTTTTCTTACCATCTACATCCATGACATCATTTCAAACTACAGTTCAATAAAGTAATTTGGGGGTCAATGAGAAGCACACCAGTACCGAATTAAAAGGCAGATAATTTTTTAGTTTTATTCTAAGGGAAGTTTCACAAAGTTGAAGGCAATCTTCCAAAAAAATCTGTTTCTCTGAGCCAATATTTACTAGTTATTGGGTATTGATTAATGTGAAATTATAGTTTGAATAAGTATTTGAGTCATGTATCAAGTTAACAGAGGTATGCACAATAATAATCATCTGAGAATGGAGATTAAGTGACATCTTTTTATGAAATCTGAGAATCCAGACAGTGTATAAAAACCTGTCTGCACATGTAGGCATTTAGCAGGGCACCTACCACTTAGTGGACTTGCAACAAAAAACTACTTTATTAATCTTTTTTAATTTATGAACATATTAATAGATACACTCTATCAATATGTATCATTTATTAACTGATTGATTAGTTAGGAGTGAGCACAGAAAACAATGAAATTAATAGTGGAAATTCATAGTGGGCTTGAGTCAGATTTTCTGTGAGGAGAAAATATTAAATGTGAAATATTGACTCTTCAAATTGTTTAAACCATTAGCTTTATATACATTTTGTAGACTTCTATTTGAATTCAGAATGAAAATATGATCTTTAATATATTTATGCCAGCAACAAATCATTATCCAAACTTATATGCAAGTTCTACAACAAGCAGAGGGTCTAGTAATATTGTAGTAATATTGTGCCAAAGATGACAATGAAGATGGAGAATTTAGTGAACCACCTACATGTTTCCAAACAGTTAGATGCTTGTTACAGATGTGGATGTTTCAGTGCTACAAGTTTTTCCTCCCAATATTTGCCACCATGTTGTTGATGTACTCATCAACAGCAAGAAATCTGGGAAAATCTAACAAATCTTTGATGAGAGAAGGTGTAATTCATTTAACAAGTATGTATTGAGTAACAATGATAAATAGTAATTGTAGCAATAATAATAGAACCTGCCATTTGTTGAGTTCTCACCATATCCCAGACGGTGCTGTCTTTTTTATCATAAAAATGTATGATGCATATAAAAACAGCATAAACAAAGATAGTAGCTGCCCCTTATCCATGGTTTTGTATTCCATGGTGTGAGTTACGTACAGTCAACTCTGGTCAGAAAATAGATGACTACAATACAGTAAGACATTTTGTGAGAAAGCAATACTACATTCACATAACTTGTATTATAATTGTTCTATTTTATTAGTAATAATTGTTCATCTCTTACTGTGCATAATTTATAAATTACACTTTATCACAAGTATGTATGTATGTATAGTTAGAAAAGAAAAACATAGTCTATATAGGTACTATCTACAGTTTTAGGCATCCATTGAGGGTTTTGAGCATATCCCCTGTGGCTAAGGAGGTACTACTCTACATACAATTTTTTTCATTATAAAATGAGTTTCTATGTACCAACCAACCAGCTTAAGATATGTGTTAATACAACTGACTCTGAAGCATCTTGTGTACCATCCCTAATCAAATCACACTCCTTCACCCTACAATATTTTTTGTTAATCATTCCTTTGCTTTTCTTGTAGTAGTTACATATATACGTATCCCTAAATAATATTTTCTAATTTTGTCTGTTTCTGAACTTTATGTAAATAGAATCACATTATAAATTATCTTCTCTTTTGTCAATATAGTTATTAAAACTCATGCATACTATAGTCAATATGGGTAATTCATTTTTACTACTACATAGTATTCCATTGTATTAATAAGTCACAAAATATATACATTTATGTTGTTTCTAGTTTTTGCAATTATGAACAATAATGCTATAAGCAATATAGGTTAAGCATATTCTGTTAATTTAAGTTATTAAATGACCCTAGAGAAGGGGCATGATCTTGTTTCTCTCCTATTCTCCCAAGTAATTTCCTAGGGATTAAAATAATATTTATATTCTTCTCTTCAACCATGAATCTATCCTGGTATCTGGGAAACAGGATAATTTTTTCCAAGAACTCACTCATCATATATCTTTCTAGAGTGAACAGCCTTCTACTGAAGATACTCATCAAATATATTCCTAGAATTCCTAGGGGAGTATAAAGATTAAATTATTTCTTGACTTTCTTAAAAAGACTAAATAAAAATTAGATGCTAAGTTTTAAGGAAAATATCTATATCTCAATTACATAGCATTTCCCAAATTGAGGCTTTGGGAAGCAGGAGTCTTATGATTTTATAACTTCTTTAGAGTAAAGCATTTAAGATAATTTAACACTTACTGGATATCTGGCTGTGTAAAAAATATTGGGTAAAATGGTCCAGAGATAACGTGGAACACACAGTTTCTACCCACATAAAGTATTATTGTTGGAAAAATACATAAGCACATATAAAAAAGACTGAAGTCTATTCAAATTAACTGTGCTTTTCTACCCTGAAGACAGCAAACTTGATGGTAAGTTTGAGATGGATCTTTACAATTCCCTAATAACTCAGTGTGAAAGCTAATTTTAAGTTGAAAACATGGCTTCACTTTGCAAAGATATAACAATACAAATGGTCACTATATATAATTAAAATGTACTTTTTTCCTACTCAGTTTTTACATGACTTTGTTAAATAAGCTAAGTTTGTATTAGTTGAGCATAGAGCTAGGTGGGAGAGTAAAAAATATCTAATCAGCTGTAATACTTCACTAATTTATTAAATAAAAATAGTCATTTTGTTTGAATAGTATCTTCATGTTTTTGCTTTATTGGTTTCTTTCCTTACTCTAAAATATCAAATCTACCCAATCCGCAAAGACTTTTACAAATCACACTTTTTTTCTTTTACTTTTATTTTTTTCTTTCTTTTCTTTCTTTTTTTTTTTTTTTTTTTTTTTTTTTTTTTTTTTTTTTTTTTTTTTTTTTTTTTTTTTTGAGATGGTGTGTCACTCTGTTGCTCAGGTGAGAGTGCAGTGGCACAATCTTGGTTCACTGCAACCTCTGCCTTCCAGGTTCAAGCAATTCTCCTATCTCAGCCTCCCAAATAGCTAGGACTACAGGCACATGCCACCACACCCAGGTAATTTTGTATTTTGTTTTAGTAGAGACAGCGTTTCACCATATTGGTCAGGCTGGTCTTGAACTCCTGGCCTCAGGCGATCCACCCACCTCAGCCTCTCAAAGTGCTGGGATTACAGGCGTGAGCCACCACGCCCGGCCCAAACCATGCTTTTTTCTTTAACTACCATCCTATCAATCTCCTTCTCTCTACTACTTTCTTGAAAGAGTACTCAAAGCCTCCTGCATTATCTTCATCATACAATTTCATGTATTACTTCATGTGAGAGTAAACTAGCTTCTGTCCTTTCCCTTGTACTGCAAATGTTCTTTGACATTAGAAAACCAAATTGCAAATTCAGAATCATTTCTGTTACTACGTCGCTTGATATTTCTGGAAAATGTCCCACGACTGCTTATCCTTTCCTAGAAACTCTTCTTCTGGCTTCCATTCCCAAGTATATCAAGATCCTCTCTCCCCTCCACTGTTCTAAACTACATGTCATACCCTCTTCCTAGAATGCTTTTTCTTACCTTACCTGCCTTTTCTTCTAAAAAACGATCTAGCTATCTTCCATGGCCCAACTTAAACATCACTTCCTTCCTCTACATGTTCCCCTCCCCAGTGAAGATTCAGATTGAATTTAGTCATTTGTGTAGTAAGCTCTGTATATCTCTATTACAGCTATTATTATACTTCATAACAACTATTCATTCATATGCCTGCCTCTATATACTAAACTGTAACATTCCTTGAAAGGTGAGATTGAATTTTATTCATTTTTGTATTCCTAGTGTTTGTGTAGAAGCTACATGGTGGGAACTCACACATTTTTGTGAATGAGTGAGTGATTTAAAATGGCTTCAGTTCTGGCCAACAGAATAGATCACTAAATAATCTGCTATAAAGAGAATTAAATAAATAAAACTGATATTTCACTGAACAGAGAAAACATCAAAACTTATGAAAAATGTATCAAAGAATGTGTGATGGTTCTTCAAATACAAAACCCCCTCTAATGTCATGCTTCCCCACTCTTTGATGAAATTACAATAGATTTGAGGAAGGTTTCCTGAAGGCAAAATTTGATCTGTTATGGCTGACCTGAAGAAAATCTAATTGTGTAGCAAATGTTAAATCTGAGTCACTGCCACAATTATTTCAACACTATTGCCTCCTAGCTAGCCCACATGACTAAATTAAAAGACAAATAACTAAAAATGTTGGTAATCTCACTTGCATCTAGCAATTACTGGGGCCCAAGGGACTTCACTGTAGAACAAATACTGGTAACATCCAAAAACACGTGACGTTTTTCTTCCATAACTTCTCTTCTTCTCGCAACCTCTGCTATCCGCTTCTGCTTAAGAATAGTTTGAAAGCACCAATATTATTGGTTTATATAAACCTTATATTACACAAATGTCAGTTTTAAGTAAAGCTACCCCATAATCTATTCTAATTCCCCTAGAAATGGCAGTGAGCAAAAGAGAAGCAGGGATCATCTTCATCATTCAGAGGTACATTTACATAAAGAATTGTCTGTGTGTGCTACAAGGTAAAGCTATGCATTAGCTGTTTCCTTTAAGCATCACCTTGGGAAAATATATTCTGAACCAGATTTTTCCAAAGCTTAAACTTCTCTCTGGGAAGACATAGGCCCTTGTGGAGGCTGCAATAACTGAGTAAGACCACTGGGGTACCATTTGGTAAACTGCAGCTTCAGTGCACTCAATAGTACCTTAGTGGCCTGAAAGAGTTAATGCAGCATCTAGTGGTACATGACTTAATTCCTTGGGAATTATTTCCAGGCTGAGAGAATTTGCCTTAGATCATTAAGAACATTTCCTCTTACCTTCAGTATCTTACATATGATGGCTGGTGATAAGAAATGCTCTTACCTAATTTGTAGAACAAATAGATTTGATTAATGATTTGAATATTTTGTCAGAGGCAATATTGAATACATTACTTTTCTTTCTGGTAAGCAACATACTTCTAAATTATTTTTCTTAAATCATTTTAGTTGTCAAGAACATAGTTGTGAATTTTAAAATCTAGGATTGTAGGTAAAACCTAACTTAAATATCAAAACAGCTCTATTCTTAGCAAATTAATTAGGTAATATAGACATTAATTCAACCCACAAATATTCTGTACTATATTATGTGTTAAACTCTGACAGGCACTGAGAATACAGTGGCAAATAAGCATCCTTGTCTTCAAGATACTTTTACTCTATTGGGGGAATAAAAAGTAACCAGAGAATCACATTCTTCTATAAAAGAAATACATCCTTCAGCATACTTTAACAATGTGAAAATCTCTATTAGTCAACTATTTTAATATCATAAAGCTTAGTAGGTAGAATATAAAGAAATCAAATTTAGATATCACTGTATATATGCAGCGTATTACATTTGGTGGTTATTTTCATAATAAGAAACAAAATTATGTTCATGCATAACTGGATCATTGAAGATAGAACTAAATGAACTTAGCTCTTCAATTCACTTTTCACACATTTAAAAATAATCTTGTGCAACAGAAATTAAAATCTATTTCTTGGGAGTTTTATTTCTTTTTCTATTTACCCGGCTTCTGATCTACATAGGTTACGTAAGGTTTTAAATAAGACAGTATTTTAACCGTTGAGATCAAAATGTCAACTTCAGTATTAATTTGCAGTATACAATATGCAAGGCCATTGAGGATCATTATAAGAATTTATTATAATTCTCTAAAGTTCATTTTTTTCCTTCTAGCCTTTCTTTTCTTCTTCTTTCCCTCTTTCAGATACTTAATGAGTCCCTATGTGAAATAGATAATGAAATAAAAGGTAGAATAAATGTTTTAATGTAAAAGAAAAGAATTAATAAACATTAAAAAATACATTTAAAAGTGAAGACCTACCCTCTGACACCATGTTTTCAGCTTACTAGAAAAGATCCCTAGCAATAGCCATAATACATATTTCCAAATGATAAATACTATGAGAAATTACAACAACCTTCAGTGGGAGCAACTAGAGTAGTAGTCATTGAGAATCTTCTTCTAGTAAGCCTAAAGCTTCAGGAGGGTCACAGACTGAGAAGGAAGGGATGAGGAAGTTAATGAAACTGAGAGCTAGGTCTCTGCAATATATCCTGACAATCAATGGGATAAGAGATGTCATAGTCAAGTTACTCATACACTTTACTAAAGAGGTAAGTTGGTTTTGAGCCCTGATACCACAGAGTTAATATTCAATCAGGAATTTTCCACATAGTTCCCTCTTCTTGAGATTTAGAAAAATTGATATCTTTTGGATTAAACATTTGGTAAACGTTAATTAATCTTAAAGTCTGTTACTCCACTAACTAGAATAAATCTTTACAATCAAACTTCTTTCAGAAAAAGAGAGTTAACTATAATTTTATATTTAGATACTCCCTTATATTAATAATGTGTTTTATAGCTTAAAATGTTGTTATAGGGTCATTTGATTTATATAGCAGACCTGTAATTTAGCTATTACTCACATTTTGCAGATGAAGTAACTGACATTCATGAAAATCTAGTTTGACATCAACAATTATCAAAAGTAGAATACAAACTCTTAATGTATTTGAATCCAAATTCTACAGCCGTTTCTATTGTAGCACACAGTTTACTAAACAAACATTTTCTTAGTGTTGAATTAAGGGGAAAAAAGGCAGGCTGAGTTTGCAACACTAAATTCAAAATATAGGAATTCTGAAAATATTTTGGGAGATAAACATATAGGTGATAAGAAATTATTTAATTTTCTTCCTATATCCCTAACAAAATATCTCCAAAACTACAAATTCAAACAAAACTATGTACAAATTTTAAGCTAACCTTGTTAATGAAAATCTCTTGGGCTTTCTTGGAAGGCAATTTTGTAAAATTCTTGAATGGAAATCTGGACGCAGGCCTTGTTTCTCCAGCACTCCATGGGAGATGACTCAGTGGCAACACACTTGCTTACAGTTACTACAAATTCCCAGATGGCAAATCCATGGCTACAATTGGAACTGGCAAAACTAAGAACTCTGGCTCTTGTTTAGTCTTACAAAGACTTCTTTTACCTTAGCATTTGAAATGTTTTTTATAAAGAATCTGCTTGCAGATTTTCACAATGCCTGTGAGGTTAAAATGGCAACTATTCTTCTGCTTCATTGCATCATGTGGTAGCACTTATCTCTATCCACTTGTAGAAGCTGAAAATCTTAATAATAATAATAATACCTTATATCTAAAAAGTACATTATCACTCAAAGTGCTTTCAGAATCTGATCTTCACAACATCTCTCTCCACAATGGTGGTATACCCCAGGGCTCTGTCTGTGGCTTTTCTCCTTTCACTCTTCACAGTTGCCCTGGGAAATGTTATCCACACCTGTGATTTCAACCACCACTTAAATAGTGATGATGGCCAGATCTCTATTTTCAGCTTGCTATTCACACCAGAGATGCAGACTGGCATGTATAGCTGTCCACTGAATGCCTCTCAGGGCTTACCCATGGTACTCAACACATGCAAACTGTTATTTTCTTCTCCAGATCTGTGCTGAAATTCTCTAAGATAGCTAATAACAACAAGATCTTTTCAGCTATCCAAGCTGAATGTATGAGTCTCAGCTTCTCCCTCTCTGCCACTCCCATAACTCATATAATAGCTCACAGTTGTCTTACTTTTACTCCCCTAAATCTTTCTTCAATAGGGTTCTTTCTTCCTTTCCCCAAGTTATTTTCATAGGTCAAGCCTTTATCTTTTCTTTTCTGAAGCATTACAAAAGCTTCTTAACTCTTTTCATCATTTCCACTCTGATTCCATACCCAGGCCATCTTCCAACTCTCCTGTCAAAATGGTCTTCCTAAAAGCACAAATCTGGTCAGAACACTCCTCTATTTCAAGACATAAGAAAAATTAAATTGGTGATAATATAAGACATGACAAGAGAATGAATTCTAAACTTTTAGACCTTCAGAAAATTACTCCAAACTGTACCTTCCCTTCTTTAATCTCTGAACACAGTAGACATATATGTTATTTCCTAAACAAGATCACCATCTTTCACCACTTTCATGCCTTATGTTTTAACTAACAGATATCTTCTACTGCCTACTAATTCTTTAAGATTTAGTCGAAATTTTCCCCAACACCCCTGTGTGTAGTAAGCCAAGGCCCCACCATTCCTATAGAGTATGCTTACATCATCATAATGGTATAAGCACATAGGTACCAGTATGCCCTTCAGAATATAAGCTACTCAGGGGCAGGAATCTCTCTTATTCATCTTTATATCCCTGATAGCTGGCATTGTTCATGAACTTAGTTGAATCAAGTAATGTAGACATATAGTGGTATTTCCATTTCACAGATGTTTCAAAAAGTCACATGATCATACATGTAAAGCTAGAGTCAAGTTGCTGAATATAATTTCCCTCAACTACAAAATTAAGATAATTGTGCAGTTCTTTCTCTACTTCAGAACGTTTTAGTACGAATAAAATTTTAAAGAGTGTTAAAAGTAAAAGGAGCCACAATATATAGAAATGTTTTTTGGTTCATTGAGATTCATAGCCAATGATGCTGGCAAGTTAAACCCACCTCAGAAAAAATATTTCCAAGAGGTGATAGATAAAAACCATTATTATTCTTAATATGTAAAAAAAGTTTTACAGATAAATGAGAAAAAAAGTTCCAGTTCTTTTCAATAACTGTGAAAGGCAATAATGCAAAAGGCAATTTACAAATGAAGAAATACAAATGACTATAGTCTTATGCAATGTTCAACATTACTGAGGAACATAAGAAGTGAATCAACACTGAGATAAAACTTTTAACCAAACTGACAAAGATTATCATAACAAAAATACTCAGTTTTAACAATAATTCTTTAAAATTGGCATCATATACCCTTGATAAGAGTATAGAAATTTTCTAGCAGAACAACTAGACCACATACGCACCAAGTCTTAAAATGTCACACCATTTCCTCTAGTACATAACAGTGCAACAAATTCTATCTATATTCTACCTACTGTGTAATGATATACTGCCTTTAAGATTACACTTTCTTAAATTTCATTTTAATTGCAATTATATCCCTTTGTCTAATTACACTGTCAGATGTATCGTGAACAAAATAATATTCCAAAACTTTCATAATATGTTGTTTTTCCACTCTGGATATGACCTCCATTTACTTTTACAGATCTTATTTTTTAACTAAATTAGACTATACTGTTTCTTAAATGTTTCCTATGCTTTCCTGCTGTCACACATTGCTGTACACTACTTCTTTTGCTAGAAATGGCTTTTCTGATGCCCATAACTGAGGGTTTGAATCCCATTTGTCCTTTAAGTCCAGCTATTGAAACTATTTCTTTCATTTAGTTTGTCCTGATCTGTAAAATGAAGATAATAAACCAATCTTAAATGGTCATTGTGAAGTTTTAATAAAACAGTGTGTAACACACAAAAAAAGGCAAAATAAACATTGATGGAATAACGTTCCTCCTCATTTCCCTGCCAAGACCCTGCCAAAGTCTAAATACACCACAATTTCTTACATTTTCATGGTTCAAATGAGAGAAAGAAATTTACTTTAATGAGCACCCTGATGTTTAGTAGGCTCATTGTAATGCATATCTCTATAAGGCCAACTGGCTTGACCTGAATCGTTTTGTTTTGTATTGTTTTTTGAGACAGAGTCTCACTCTGTCACCCAGTCTGGAGTGCAGAGGTGCTATCTCAGCCTTCCAAGTAGCTGGGATTATAGGCGTGCACCACCATGCCCAGTTAATTTTGGTATTTTATTTTATTATTATTATTTTTAGTAGACACAGATTTCACCATGTTGGCCAGGCTGATCTTGAACTCCTGGCTTCAGTGGCTCTCCCACCTCGGCCTCCCAAAGTGCCGGGATTACAGGCATGGGCCACCGCGCCCTGCCTGACCTGAATTTTTATTTGTTTAGAAAACATCTGGAAGTTTTCTATTGGTTTGCGTATCTGTGTACAAGTTCTCCTTTTTATACTTCTTTAGTCTCTCCTCCAATGTTAAATACTTTTCAAAACTCAAAGAATTTTGTAAAATCTAATACCCGAATGAAGTATCCAATGCTTTCTCTCTCTGCCATTGAAAGACAGTTCCCAATAGACTCTATGACTTAACACAATATACTTCTGAGATACTTTAATTTGGAATACAAAAAGATTGGTAATAAAATAGATTTCTCTTTGTTTTCTGTATTTTAAAACCTCTTGTATAGTAAAATAAAACAGAGACACAGATAACCACAGGAAATGTAGGATTTGATGAATTATTTAAGCATAAACTCCTGTAACCACCACTCAGGTCAATAAATGGAACTCTACCAGCCACCACGGAAGTCTCCGTGTGCCTCAGGCCAATCAAACACCCTCCTTTCCTTCAAAAGTAATCATGTCCTGACTTTTATAATAATCCCTTTCTTCTATTTTTTATAGTCTATTCCTGAACACTACAGCTTAGTTTTCTATGTCTCTTAAACTTTACAGGTTTTTACTCCATCTCTTTCTTTCTCTTATTATTAATCTATTGAAAAGCCTGAGCCATTTGACCTTTAGACTTTCCCAAAGTCTAGATTTTGTTGATTACATACATATGGTACTGTTTAACATGTTCCTAAAATTGGTTATTAGTACTACCTCCAGATTGTCTAAAGTATAAGCAAATCACACCAATGATTAAAAATGCCTTGTATAAACCTCATCCAGCAGTTAAAGCCTAGTTTAGACTAAGATTCCTAGTTCAACAAATTCAGCACAATTAATTGCTCTAATGGAGTCACATGGCATAGCTAGAATATATGATCAGTCAAATATAATTTTAAATATTTACCTTAGGAATACACTCTATAATTTTTATTTTACTGAACAACAGCCCTAAGTTCCCTTTTTTCCTTTTTTTATCTTTATCTTGAACTAATACTAAAACAAGTTTTTTGTTGTTGTTGTTGTTTTCCATCCCTAAAAAATTAACTAACATACACCAAAATACAGCAGGCGGGGCATGGGCAAATGTGTGTGACAGGGGAAAAAGTCAACACTCGATGACTTGACCTGTCATTACCCACAGCAAGGCTAACACACACACACAGACACACACACACACAAACACAGAGCCAAGGGGTGGCAATAATTAGTGTGCTTTAAGTCAGGGAAGATGAGATGATGGATATATTATCAAACACAAACATATGAGGCAGGAGACATGTTAAGTTGGAGAAAATAAACTGACAGTTTATTTAAAAACAAAAACAAACAAACAACAACAACAAAAAAAAAAACACTTGCTTCCTTTTGTCATTTATGACGCCCGTAACTCCTAAGGATATAATGTAGGTAAAACTGATATGGTTCCTACGACCATGGAATTTTCGGTCTAGCGGGGAGGCATGTAGTAATCAAATAATCAAAGACATATACATATTTTAGCAAAGTGTGGTAAGTGCCAAAAAAATGGGTTCAAATGAAATGAGAGTTAATACAGGGGAATAGACCTAGAATAGAGAGTTAGGGAAGGGTTCCATGAAGGATGGAGGTTTGAGATTAGATCTTGAAAGATGAGTAGGACTTAACTAGCGGAAGGTTGATGGGGACATACTAGGAAAGAAATATAGCAAAGGCTATATTAGAAAAAAGTCTGATCTTTTGAGGAACTGTTGCAAGAAGAGAAGAATATGGTTCACAAAGGGAAGAGAGGGGATGTGGTAGACAGTAAAGCTAGAGGGGCAGGCTGGACCACACAAGACCTTGTAAAACATATTTAAAGCAAGAGAAAGCCTTTTAAGCAGGTTTCTGACAGGATCAAATTCTTACCTGAAAAACCTCTCTCTGGCTGTGGTATGGAAAACAGGCTGGAGTGGGCCAAGAATAGATGTGGGAGGCCTCAGCTAGGAATGTGTTATAGTAGCCCCAGCAAAAAATAAAAGGCATCTTGTAGTAGCAGTGGAAGAGATGGAAGAAAAATCAAAACATTTGAAAAAGGGTTAGGGAGAGTAGATGGCATTTCCTATAGTGAAAAACAACATCACAGAAGAATTTCGGAGCCTTAAGACTGTTTCTTAAGGCTCCAAAATTATAAACAGTGCCAGATCAAGTCACAGAAGTTGGGCTGAAAGAGCTGAGTAGGGTCATTCCACCTAGGCCTGCAGGGCTGTGAACACTGGTAGAAACACAGAGAGACTCCACATTCTCCCATTCTTAACCACTGTGCTACACTACAGTAAGCCACAATTTCTTCTATATCATGAAACAGTAGTGTGGTATCATAGAATGAGCACAATTTTTTTTTCCACCCAGACTTCAGTTTGGGCACTAGATATACTATTTACAAGCATTGACTTTGGGGAGGTCACTTAAGGTATTTTAGTGTTAGTTATCTCAGGTCTGAAACAGGAATTTAAATTTAAAAAAATTATTAAAGATGCCTTCCTCTGTGGCTAAAACATAGTTGACATACAATAAATGAAAGTTGAATGAATACATAGATATCTCCATTGCACAAGTTTAAAAATCTTCTTACATCAGCGTTTGTGAATATAATGAACCTGTGTCAGTACAGGTCGCTTATTTCTGCAGCCTGGCAAATAAAAATGTGGGCAGGGAAAACAAAATGGAAACAGTGAGGCCAAGTTACTAGGGCTATGATTTCTCCATATTCCAGTTATCACCTATCCTGACATAGCTGCATAGAAAGAGAGAAAATAACTGAATCCAAGGCATGGCAAGCTAAAAAAACTCATTCCCTTCTTTTTTAAACTGTTGTAGATGTTTAATGCTAAAATGAAGGTATCAGTAGGCTTTATAATCAGTTTTCTAGGGAAATGGAGCCATTTCTAAATCCCACCTTGAGAAAGCCAAAAGGCCAAAAGGAATGTATTCTTAGCACAAACTTCAAAATGGAATTTTTAAAACCCAAAAGGAATGCAAAGCTAAATTTGTTTTCATGAGAGACTAACTGCTAACTGGAGATGTGGCATTTAAAGCATACACCATGGAAATGAGACTGCATGAATCATGGCTTCTTCAGGCCTACTCAATCCGCCCCTGACTGACAAGTCCGACTTCATTTATTTAGAGAGGGTCCCTTTGATGAGGCAATTCAACATATGACTAACTGGGAGATTGAGAAAGAGTGAAGGAATGATATTTCCAAAACATGATAGCATTTTCCAAGTATGAGTGATTGAGAAAAAATATATATGTAAAGAAAGAGAAAGTTGAGGGTTTTGTTTACTATTTTAATGAAATTGAATAACAAGAATAGAATAACAAGATTTAGGACAGCAAAGGGAGTCTGTGAGAGTTTTCCCAACAACAGTTCAATTAAATTAATATTTACTGCAGGCCTACCATGTGCCTGATGCTGAGCCCACAAAACAAGCACCTTGAATTAAGGAGTTTATGTCTGAGTCAGCCAACACAAAACAGTTTCTTCAGTGCTGAAATAGAGCTATGTAAAGAAGGAAGAACAGAAATCAACTAATTTTCCCTGGGGTAGGAGAGATCCACTGAGGAGATTATACTAGTACATACTTTTGAAAGTCAAAGAAGGGTTCTCCGCTGGGACCACTTAGAAAATGGCAGAGGAGAAAAATTTCCATTCCAAGAAAACCTGTGTGCACCCAAAGATAGAGTTTGCATTCTCCCAAGACAGTATAAATGACTAAGTTCTCCACTGAGAAGAGTGGTCATGCACTTGAGAGGCTGTACATTTTAATGGAAAAAGTACTGGACATTAGCTCTCTGGGCGAGTCATTCAACCTCCTTGGACTGTGGTTGAGAGTTGAAACTTGGAATCTCAAAGTTCCCTTTTAAATCTAACATTCAATGATTGTGTCAAGATCCAGAACTACAGAGCTAGAAAGATTCTTACCCATCCTATCTGTCTTTCTCAGGATAGGGAGGAAAAGCACTAACCACATTGATTATAAAAACCCTTTCAGAATATCAACATCAAGGACCTCTCTATTCACGGAAAGAATGAGTTATCCTTCAGCCTCCAGAACAGCATTGTCTAAGAAAAATATAATAAGAACCACAAATGAGAGCCACATATGTAATTTTAAGTTTTCTGGTAGCCACATTGAAAAAAGTGGAAAAAAACAGGTAAGACCAATTTTAATACTATATTTTATGTAAACTAATATATCCAAAATATTATGAATTCAACATATAATCAAAGAGAAAGATTAATGAGATACTTCACTTTTCTCATACTAAATCTTCAAAATTCAGTATGTTTTTTACACTTACAATGCATCTCAGTTCAGACTAGCAATATCTCAAGTGTTCAACAGCCACATGTGTCCAGTGGTTACTCAAGGGTGTGTCTTCAGAAGCTGCTGGATAACCCTAGGGACATGACATGAGGGTTTAGACTTGACATTTATTGTCATGGCTGAATTTGATACAGATTTTTAAGGCTTTTATTCTCAGAAAGTTTCTCCTGTGAGTAGTAACATTGCCCTTATTTACACCTCATCAGAAAGAAAGACTGGGAATTAGTTTTCACATTGTGTTGTAGGGAAGGGTGGGACATCATTGAGAAAAGAAGGAATCTACCATTGACTCAGATTTTTTTTATGTATAAGACACTATGGAGGGCTTGTAAGATGGGATGCTAGTATCTATCATATAAACAAAGATTTTGTTGAAAAACTTACATGCTTTCAACACGGGCTTTCAACATATAAGTTTTTCAACAAAATCTTTGTTTATATGATAGACATTAGCATCCCATCTTACGGTTGAAGAAACAAAGGCTAAGACTGGCTAAATAACTAGCTCATGATCACACAGCTGGTAAGAGGTAGAAATAAATTCAAACCCAGGGCTATGAGACTTAAGTGGCAGGGTTACTAAAGCCAACTCTACTTGTTCACATGTAATTCCACAGCAATCATGGTCTGAATAGTCCAGAAACCTGAAATGTTTTTTCCCGTCTTTGAAACCCTGAATCAAGGCACCTTTTAACCAGCCTGGGCTAAATCTTTCCTAAATAGTATTTGAGGTTTCTCTCTGTTCCTGCTCTTCCTCAGCTAAGCTACAAACCCGTTTTGCTTATTTCTTCATAAGATTACTGAATCAAAACCAATTCCAACAGCTTTCCCTTGATCTTTAAACAGAGGGGCAATGTTTCCACTCTTTCTAATTATCATAGCTTTTATATAAACTCTCAGAAAGAAAAGTCTGCAGTTCTGGAAGACAGAATTGTGTGTATAGAAAGACTAGCTTTGCCATTTTCTTGCTATGTGACTTTGGGTATGCTAATTTGCGTTTCTAAGTTTCAGTTTTAGAGTATGTTTAATGGGGGAAGTAACCCTCACCTGACAAGGTTTTTATAATGATTAAAATAAATAAAAATTAAGAAATTTCTAGCATGCAAAAGGCAATCATTGAGTAAATTCTTTTCTTCTGTAATTTATTCTGGTCATCTATGGCCCAATTATGTACTACAGCTCTTTTGACACATTTTGATAGGTGGCATCTTCCCCAGGAGTAGTATCTATCTATCCGAATAGGCTCAGTAAGAATTATACATGGAAACAGGATCCCAGGGCTTTTACTACTCAATGAAATTGCAGTGAACACGATAGACATTGTATGTGCATTTTTCCTCTGGAGGATATATTACCCCTTAAGTTCAGACTATATCAAAAATATTCTGCCCAGGATGTTCCCGTGAGATATGATGGCACTGACCATCCCTCTTACCCAGTCAAAGCCCTACATCCTGCCTCTGGCCATTTCTGTTTTACAGGCTCTGCAGGTTGTGCTGCACTCCAGGGAACATGGCTTTGTTTAGCCCCGAAGGAGGGGATAATGAGGGGAGAGGTGAGAATCACCTAGTGCTGTAAAAATCAATGTTATTGACTGCTGGACAAAAGGAAAAGGAAAACAGCCTTGCTGACTGCAGTGGACTAGAAGGAAGGGAGGGAATTGGAGGTGGGAAGCAGATCTTCCTAATGAGAATGGGCAGACATCCCTGACTGAGTGATTAAAGATCAACCATCTTGTCTAACCAACCTCTACCCTCCTTCAGCCTCTACTGCTCCAATCATTTCTGCAAAACTATCTTCTAAATTGTCTATGAAAATAAAAACAATGTTTTAGGCCTAAGGGAAAAAGTGAGTGCTATACTGGTGAAGCTTCAATTTTCTTTAATGTATTTTGAACTTTTCTTATCTGCTATTTTCATTACCTGAATTTTCTCTTGAACTAGTCAACTGCTTTCCTAGAAATTTTATTATAAAAGTTTTAGACAGATTTTACTTCAAATTAAATTAAATGTAATAATTCATTATTACCCATTACATACAGACACAAATAACATATCTTATTAATGACTGTGGCCCTTGTACAGAATACAGTGTTTAGCCCATAAAAGAGACTCAATTACTGTTTACTTTTAACAAATGAACTGGAAAAGATATAGAATTCACATTCTGGTAAAGAAAAGCAGATATAAACATCTCCAAAACAAGGGATATACAAGTGTTACACTAGTAATGCAAAGCGTATTAAGTGATACACTAGAAGTACAAAGTAATAAATTTATAGAAAACAAAGAAGTTCCATCTTAGTGAAGAAACTAGATGGCAGGGTCTGGAAGGACAAGACAATTATTATATAGTGGAAAGGAAAGGTAAATATTTTTCTGCACTGAAGTAACAGATTAAGCAAAAGCAATTAGAATGAAAAATAATTATTAATATCTTTATAATGTTCTAGAATTTACAAAGTAATCCCACACGTTCTATTGTTTATGCTTTATAACAACCCAATAAGGTGCAATGTTAATACTTTGTTGTTTTAGGGGACCTTTCATAGACAGAAAAGATTATGTGGAGCTCTTTTAGTTTGTGAAATTCATATTTAATTTGTAAAGTTATAAATTCAAAAGCCTATATATTGCCTTAACTTTTAAATTTCTAATTCGTAATGTACTGTTTTACTGTATAAATCTATCAAGCTTTTTACAATTCTTCATTAAGGGAGTTTTATGACTTAATTATATCCGATTAAATATTTAACCTGCTATTATAAATTTAAATATTAAAATTTTAAAAGCATTGTTATCTAACAAAAAACTTCTTAAGCATTTGAATCATTCTTTTAAATCTAATAAATATTAATAAAACAAAGTGTGAGCATTTTAAGCTTTCTTACATGTTCCAATACAACTTACAAATGGTAAGTTTTAAAATATCTTTAATCTTAAAATTGCAAGTCAAAATCATTTCCTTAACATCCAAACACCAATCTGTTAAATGCTCTAATCTGGCAAATTATCTTTAAAAACACAAATATATACATATATGTATGTAAACGTGTACACGTATCTTAACATAAAAATATTAATTAAAAGTTTACTTTCCTAAATCTTTTCAGGATTAGTGACCTCTGTGCACCAAAGAAACAATTATGCAAATTTTGTGATTGGTTTCCCAAGCAATTTGGGGAGTGGTTATATTTAGATGATTACTGTTGTATATTATGTAGAGGTCTTGGCTGGGAGATCTGCAACTGCTGATATTGCAGTTAATTTTTCTCATCTCCTCAACTGTAAGACTAAGCATCATTTTATCATCAATATCCCAAAATTTTACAAAGGAACTAGGTTCTAGCCCACGTTCTTGTCTGTCGCCCAGGCTGGAGTGCAGTGGCGCAATCTAGATCTTGGCTCACTGCAAGCTCCGCCTCCCGGGTTCACTCCGTTCTCCTGCCTCAGCCTCCCCAGTAGCTGGGACTACAGGCGCCGGCCAGCACGCCTGGCTAATGTTTTGTATTTTTTAGTAGAGACGGGTTTTCACCATGTTAGCTAAGATGGTCTTGATCACCTGACCTCGTGATCCGCCCGCCTCAGTCTCCCAAAGTGCTGGGATTACCGGCATGAGCCACCGCTCCCAGCCTTTCCTGAAATATTTTAACATCTTCTGAATGAATCCTGCGTATAGCTGGGGGTTTTTTATCTAACACCTTGCTCATGATACAAGGTAGATCCTTATCACTACCATTTTAATTACACCATCTTGAAATTAAGCATCAGAAAAACTGATTTGCTCACCTAGAAGTATTGCAGACTACTTTGTAAATGGAGATGACAGATTTTAAACCCAGGCTTTCTACCAAACACCCCAGTTTTTCCACATCTCCTCTATGGCGTGAGCACTGGATGGAAAGTATAGCTGGAATTGATTCTGGCTGTGTGGACTGAATGGAAGTGGCAGTAGGTCTCGCAGAAGGTAATGATGGAAAGTGACTGAGGCCATCATGAGGATGAAAATTTCGAAGGCAATGAGAAACACATAAGCTCTTGAACAGAGAAATGGATGGCCAGTTCTTATCTGTATCTAAGAAAAATAAGTCTGGTGCCAATATGGGGAGGGCAAATTTGGAGAGGACAGAGGGAGATTAGGGAAGCCAGTCACAGTGTTCCCGGGGCAATACAGTGAGAAAAAATGAGAGCCTCCACTGAGGAAAAGAGAGGCAGAAAGAGACAAAGTAGAAGAAATTACAGGTAGATTCTACAGGATTCATGGATTAATTAGCTCTCCATGGTCTCTAGAGAGTAAAAATGATTTCAATATTTTCAATCTAAGTGCCTGGGAGAATAGTAAGGAAATTGTCTCATTGGCTTCTGTTTAAAAGAATCATTAAAAACCCAGCTCAAAGCCATTATGTGGCAGGATTAGGTGTTGAGACAGTGTTAGGAGACTAGCTAGACAAACTTTTGCATGAAGTATATATTTTTTTCCTCTGTTTGAACTACAATGGCAATTATCCTTTTGAAATTCAGACTCACCATATATATTTTTTTTCCCAGCTGCATCGCATTTCAAAAGTATTCCAAGGTTACACTTGAAAGCTTTCTATCCTCTGCTGAAAAGTAATGGTCCAAGAAAAAACAATGCTTTCAGTCCCTGCTTACCTGTATTTATGTACTTTTCAAAAGAGAATAAAAGAAGCTTCCCTATTATGCAGCCACTTAAAAAGAAGCCTATGAATAATAATTGATATGACAATGTTCTTATGACATAGTATGAGCAAAAACACATGACAAATATTACATCTTAATCCAATAGACATGCATTCATATACATATATAGGAAAAAAATATACATTTCTATATATGAATAGCAAGGACATGAGGAAGTATACATTTTTGTCCTTTTCTGTACTTCTACAATTTCTATAATAAACATGTATTACTTTTATAATATTAAAACAGTTGAAAATATAATGTATTCTGACCCACTTAGAACTGATTCATTAGTTTACTTTTCCTAACAAGTCTGAAAAAGTGCAGTTTATAAATGAGTCAACTAAACATTCAACACAAATGCAAAGGGCTCTTTTATTTGCTCCAAGATTCAGAGGTTCATTTCAGAAATTTCCCTTACTCCCTCCCATCCAGGCTCACTGTAAACTCCTTTGCGCCAGTTTCCTCTTCCAATGTAAGTACCCCTTGGAAAACGAATTAGACACTTCTAAAATAAATAAATGTATGTATACATTTTTAAAGTTGTAAATCTAGTTATACCTATAGAAATAACAAATAAATTTAAAAATTCAAGATAAGGCTTCCACTAGTCATCTAACTTTCATTTTAAAGAAAGGTATTTCCCTGGCTTCTTTCAAATTCCGCCTATTTTGAAAGTGCCAAAGTCTAAACAGAAAGAAAAAACAAAACCTTCAGCTGAAATTTGAGAAATATTTAAGGCCAGACCCTCCCGGGGTCAAATGACTTTTTATTTTTTTGTCTACTTTTCTCTAGTCAATTCTCAAGAGCTAGGTTCTCCAAGACTCAGTACAATACCACTTCATCCTGGGGAGTTTTATTACCATATTCACGGCATTAATACTAAGTGGAGATTTTAGCAAATAGGTTTCTTTCAAAGGATGTTCATACTTCAATTTGTTACGAAGTCTTCTAAGTACAAGCATCCCCACCCTGACCCCAGATCCATGGGAGAATATAGGTTATTAGGCCCACAAGAATTCTTCTGTGTCCTAGTTAATGAAAGAAACTGTGACACACTCAAGTCAGGGGAACCTGAGATCTGTTGAGCCACTAAATCTAGTAAGCGAGAGGAATGCCCAGTGAAGTCACCAAAACCAAAAGGATGCAAAACAGTCCTTTCCAGGCACTGGCCTGTCCTAAGCATTGGTGCCTGAGCCTGGCATTTATTGTGGTTCCACCAGTTACTTGCTGTGAGGCCTGGAACAAGGCACTAAACCTCCATAGACCAGTCCTTTCACTTGTAAAAATAGGTTTAACAGAAAACTTTCTCTTGGGGTTATTGTGAAGATGAAATGAGTGGTGTACACAGTGCCTGACTCATCATAAATACTAAACAAACGTTAGTTATTGTTATTAGGAATACTGAGGTATGTAGGTGGGTAGGCTAAATCCCAAAGGCCAGGGCCAGGGAAGTAAGCACCGAACTATGAATTCCCAGATGAATATGCGAATCAGTAAATGAGCCAGGCTATATGGAGAAGCCCTAGTGTTGGCTTCTTAGTGTTGGCTGACAGCTGTAATTCATCATCTTTTCATTTGCATTTTCCTAATTGACGTTGTATTTTTCTTAAGGCAGAGAACATGTTACAGTGTTTTTCAAATTATGAGTTATGACCCATTCTATGCCCCTTCAAAGTCAATAAAGAAGGTTAATCAAGGAATCTTTTAAATAGGTCAATATGAATTGTATTTCCCCAATTATTTTTCTGATTACAATACATTTAGTTAATCTTGACCGACATTATAAAAAAGAAAGAAATTGTTAAAAGTTGGAATGGAAAATATCACAATGCATAGCTTTTGGTAAAAGTAAGTATTGCTTTTTAAAACACACTGAGTTGCAATTTTAAATATATTTCTTACTACATGTTGCAACCCAGCATTTGGAAAATCTTTGGATCTATATGTTACTTAGACAACTATTAACACATAGCAATTTCTGAACACACTTGAGAATTCCAAACATATGCTATATGACAGTGTTTTCCAAACTTGTCCTCTGAATGATTTACCTAGGGTCATTTTCAGATTCCCAGGCTGCTTTCCTAAGATTCTGATGCTGGAAACATACTATCATAATGAACATTAGAGAGAAAATTAATTAGAAATTAATTAATTAATCTTAATTTTTCATTAGAGAGGAAATTTCCTTGTTGTACATCTATTCTTATTTGGTGGTACCCCATCCAATCCAAAGAAGTACTTTATAAAATATTTCCAGTTATTTGTATTTGAATGGCTAACATTCATTCATTCAGTCCATTATTTATCAAATATTTATTAATCATTTGCCATGTGCAAGGCAATGGGTACAAAAACACATATAAGAGACACAGTTCCTGCCCTCAAGTAGCTTACAGTTGACTCATTTAAGAACTAGGGCAGCATCCCCTGGGGATCAGAAGAGCTGAGACCAAAAGAAAATGAAATCATGAATGTATATGTATGCTTCAAGTCTTGGGTAACCTACCTTCTACAAATGTTCAGAGGATTAAAAAGCAGTAAAATGGCATGGTAATTACTCATCAAAGTATTTTTCTCTAATTAATACAGCAGAGCTGAAAACCCACACTCCATACCTAAGGAGGACTCAATATCAGTGTCGAAAAAGATAAGATAGATATCAAAAATTATAATTATCTACAGAATTGAACAACTTGTCCCCAGTCCCACTGGCACCAATCTGATCTAAGTTTTCAACATCTCTCCACTGTTTTACTGCAGGAACTTCTACCTGGTCTCTCTGCTCCTGCCCTTGCTCCCTCTTTTCAACATAGCAACCTGAGTGATCCTATTTAAATGTTAGCTAAATGATGTGACCCTTCTGTTCAAAACCCAGCTGGCTTCCCATCTCACTGGGAAAGTCCTACATGATCTTTTCACTGTGACATGTTCTTGACCATTCTCTCTTCAGCCACACTGGCTTCTTAGATGTTCCTTAACATGCCAGGCAGGCTTCTAGCTCAGGGCCTTTGCACTTGCAATTTCTGTTACTTTTTCCAACATGTATATTTTGTTTACATCTTTTAGGTCTTTACTCCAAGCCATATTCTCAGTGAGACCTTCACTAACCATCTTATCTAAAACTCTAAACCAACCCATCTGCCAATGCACACTTCCAATTTTCTTCCATGATTTTTTGACTTGGCACTTATCACTATGTACTATGTATTTTATTTAACTGTCTTATTTTCTACCTACCTCACTAGCATATAAGTTCTATGAGGGTGGAGATTACTGTCTGTTTTATTTTATCCTTTATTTATAACACCCAGGTCAGTGCCTGACCCATAATAGGTACTTACCAAATATTTGGTGAAGGATGAATGCAGAATACAAAAGAAAGCCTCAGGTCTGACTCTGGCCAACATGTATTGGAAAGAAGCCAAGAAAAGGAATGGCAAGGTCATGCCATGTAAGACATATGCAATTTTATTGTTTACTGAATTCCTTACCTAATTTTAAAAAAAGATTTGAGATGTCTGTAATGTATTCATTATAGTTTTCATATCTATATTACCTATTGAGATAGGTTGTTAAAAAGGTTTCCAGTGGAACAGACCTGGTTTAGAAGGTGAGTTGACTCGCACTTAATAGTTGTAATATTAGGCAAATTATTTGTGTTTCCTAAACATTAGTTTCCTTATCTATAAAATAATAATGATCAAAATGCACAAATCTTATGTTACTGTGAAGCATTTTGAGAAAATACATTCAAACTTGTTGATGTAGTCCAGGGTTCACACTAAGAGTTTGACAAATGGTAGCTATTATTGTTATTGTTCAATGTGCTGTTTTATCCTTTATTTATTAACTCCTTGTTTAATTTTTTAAGTTGCGAGTTAATGGGCTTTGTTAGAAATTTTAAACCTAACACGTTAAGTAGGCTTAGGTATTATAAACCCAATATACTGAACTGTTGTCCAAATGGCTCACAACCATTTGGAGACCATACTAAAGGAGTTCCATAAGGAACTAATACATTCTGAAAGAGATAGTTATTCCCTAAGAGGTACCATCTCTGACTCGTTATGAGCCAGAGGTGTTACTCGAACTGTCCACACATTCTGATTCATAATTCCAAGTTCTGCCTACAACAAATTATGTGTTTATTAAAAGCATCAATATGTGGGATGCATCATAGGATCTAGCAAAGAGTAGGTGTCAGCAGCATAAGGAGACAGAGTTTCTGGAAGTTTCCTTTTCAGTTAGTCCACTGATCATTTTTTGAATCCCTAAATACGAATAAACTGTAAGAAAAAAATTAAGAAAATAGTTTATAGTTCCTGTCTTCAAAATTCTTAAAATTTTGTTGGAGTGAGGGAAATACCCAAACATAAGCAAAATTAACTACCAGTGTAAAATAATAATGCAAGTTATGATATAAGGCAGTAGAAGATGAATTGCCATAAATGATGGAGAAATTGTACTCACTAAGTTAAAGGAGAGATAAAGCATTGGAGTTAGTGTGACTGGGTTCCAGTCCTTGGAATATAGATATAGACACCCTATACCATTTATTAAAGGAAGGAGAGAATTTAGGCAAATATGGACAATGCAGAGAAAGGATTCCCATCACAGGAAAACAATTCTAGAAAATGATCGGGCAGAAAGTGGGGGAGTTTGGTAAACAGCGATTTCACTGAATAAACCTGGTGAAAATTAACATGATAAATGTCTGAATTCTAGAGTGTTTAGGCTTCAATACATTGTTTTAGTGTGAATTATTGATTCCCTCCAAACTAGCTCTACAACCTGGTTGAGCAGATCCAAAAGAGTACGTGACTTAGTTTAAGTGGTTTGCGATTGGCAAATCCAGTACTATTCAAACTGAAGCCTATATGACTTCAAAGGCTACGAGGTTTTTTCTTCCTTTTTTTCTTTCTCTCAAAATAATTTAACCAGCATTAACATAAACAATGTGAAAAGAAGCTGAGTGAATAAAAAAGAAATCTGAGACTCTGTTAATGCATTCATTTAAAGTATCTCTTGAGTACCTACTATGTACTTACCATTCTTCTTTGTGCTGACGATATAAAGGTGAACAAAACAACTAGAACTCCAGGTTCCATGGAGCTAACGTGAATATGCATATGTGTCATTGTGATGGTTATTATGGTGGGACAGGAAATATTATACCTAACTGTGTTTCTCATTACTTATAGATATATTTTACTTGAGCTCAATTTCTAATGTGATTCTTACTGAAGGCAATTCTGAAGCCTTACTGTCACTTGGCGGTCTTTACTTTTCAATGATAAGTTAAATTGATTGAGTTATTACTATAGTCTAAGAACTTTTTATAGTGTTCACATGCCTTATCTAACATACTACTTATAATAGCTAAGAGCTATTATTATAGCTCTTTTTACAAATGAGAAAAAACTAAACTTTCTTAAGCTATGCAATAAATGTGGAAGACAAGTTCAAATGTAATTCTTTTGAAATCCCAAAAATCCATACTTTAAAACCATTCTGTTACAGTCTTTTTCTTAAAAGTTATTATATTTATGCTAGCAAATTTTAAAAATAAAGGAGCAGAATTCTAGAATTTATGCAGTAGGCAGCAGGATTTACTCAAAAGAGTAATAAGTCAACGCTCAAGAGATTCTGCTCTGACACACTGTGGAACAGAGTAACTAGTCATTTCCTCTCCCTACCTTAGTTTTCTTACCTGTGCTATAGGTCTAATACTTGCAATTCATATTTCAGGGATTGTGGGTTTGTGAGTATACATGTGGGTATGTTTGTAGTAGCAATGAAAAAAGGGAAATGGTGAGATGAGGAAGATAAAATTATTTCAAAAATTATCATCAGTATCATTACCTTCAAAAATAGATTCATTTCCAAAGACAAAAATGATACAGACATCTGATGCAACAAGCTTCCTGTATATTTTCTCATTAAAGAGGCACTTTTCATATAATATAGACAATTTCAGATGGAAACTAAACTACCTGTGTACATGATGATCACATTGCTTCTTTTTAGTGAGCAGACTAAACTGTTCTAATCATATTTTGTAAAAGTTAAAATAAAACCGAAGCCAATGTAATATGAATCTTTATCAAACTCTATTTAAAACTAACAGGAAAACACAGGACATAAATAATGGCCATTGATTAGAAGTTTTCATTCATTTCATTTCCTTCTGTTGAAAGCTCTCCTAGAAAATAGGTAGCAAAGTAACACAATTTCCAAAGAGTTAAGATTGTGATGACCACTCAGTCAATTCTCACAGCATTGGTTTATCTTTCCTTTATGATTTACCCCATTATTTCACTCTTCAGCCTTGTAAGAACCCATGTTCTAACCATTTCAAACTATTTGTAGCTCTTTGAAGTGCTCTGCGTCTTAGCTTTGTGCTTTGGCCAACTCCCTTTACCCAGCATGCCTTCCTTACTCCAAGATTCTTGGCAAAAGTCCATTAGCTGTCAAGATTCAACTTAAAAGTGACCTCACAGCAAAACCTTTCTTGATTAGTCCAGGTAAAAATTAGCCTGTGATTTTGTTTGTTTGTTTTGTTTACTTGTCTCTTTCTCCTACAATAACACCCTGCATAGATGTCCATTATGGGTCAGAAATACTTCAAAGCATTTATTTGTTTATAACCTGTGTCTTTTTCTGACTGGAAGCTTCTTAAAAGCAAGCACTGTTTCTATTTATCTTAGTTTCCAAGACTCTAGCATAGAGCATAAATCATAGATGTCATTCAAAAAATTGTAATAGATGAATGAATAAATTGTGACCCAGGAGTCACATTCTGATGTCTGTAAATATATATGTGTATGTGCGTGTGTGTGTGTGTGTGTGTGTGTGTGTGTGGACTTGTTTCATAAAAACATATAAAATATCTTAAAACACCACTCTCAATAAAATTATTTATTATATTTTATAAAGGTCTAATTAACAAAAAAGTTTATTCTAGAATAAAACATTGTGACATTAGTGGTCTATTGTGTGCAAAGAAAAAAGAAAAAAGACAAGAAATGTTTCTATCCTTTGAATTTTAACCACCTTGAAGTTTTGGGTAACTGTAACAAGAATCATGTTAAATCATGGCAAACATGAGAAACTACATACAATAAGAGAGAATTCGGCAGAACCAATGAAATAAGTAGTTCTTGTAACAATAGAAATAAAAGCAAACACTTTTAAAATGTAATATAAATAAACTAAAACAAAAATCAAAATAGATAAAAATATTAGATGAGACTTTATTGCACTAATGTGATAAAATAGCAGACCACAAATGAACTGCAAACTCTTTGGCAAAACTTGCTATCTCAGAAAGACAAGATAACCCTAAAAAATTATGAATTATTTAAGGAAGTGCAAGAGCTAATTACTGAAAAGATAGAAGCATAATTAAAATTAAAACTAATCTGCTCAAAGGAAGGTTATATATGCATGTGGCAATGCATATGGTCTCAATTTCTATCAATCAATACATAAGAAGTATCTATATCTTAGTACAGATTAGCCAAAGTACTAGGAATTTATTATTCAAAAGTAATCTGAATTTAGTTAAGATATTGTTAGTGAAGCTTTTATTACTTTGCTTATGAATTTAAATGAGAAAAATGCAAAGCTAAATTCATAAAGACAACTGTTAGTAAGTTAGAGTAAAAAGAAATTTCCCAAAGCCCATTATGAAAGGAACTTTGGACTTAAGTTTTCCTGCACTTCCAAAATATAACAAATGAAATAGCAAAACAATTGTTTTATTTGTTTTATCTCTTTATCTAAATTATTTATGGAACTTCCTCTGAATAAAGTACTTTTCTCCTTTCAAAAAGATGAGGAGGGAAAACATTTACAATTTACTGAGTTTGCAAAACAATGCATGTCATACCCATACTTTGGAACAGGAGATGATAATTGAGAAATCCAAGAGGATATTTGGGCACACTTTTCATATTTTTAATTATTTTTTTCATGTTGTTTACTCTCTACATCTTACACATGGAGGAAAATTGACTACTAAAGTTCATTTTAAAAGTAGCAAAAAGCAAATTCTATAGAACTCTGCAAAATGATCCACAGAATGCTTCCAGGTTGTAGTGGTAAAAGAATTGGTCAGCAAAACATAAATACTACCTGTTTGAAATTCAAATAGAAAATAAAAAAGCTTACAAAAGAGTGAGCAGCGGGAGTTCTTTAATAAAACTTGTAAACACAGAAAATGAAACTTTAGTATCCAGACACATTAAAACACTCCCCTAGTAAAATAAAGGGGGAAACACTTTATATTGACTTAAAAAAAAAAAGATTCTTATTCTAGGTAGTCTTAACTGCCTCTTAATTTTTTTTCTCAAAGGCAATCACTTTCCTTTTGGACTTCCTTCTACAAGAAATATAAGCTCAAAATGTTAACCAAGGATGTAATTCCCTTAAATGATGCAACTGGAATTCCACAGCTGGTCTGGCCGGCTCAGTGCTGAATGAACACAGTGTCAGAACACCTTCTCAATAATAATGCCCTGTTCGTGACAGGGGGTAAATCTCCCAAACTTGGGCTCAACTTCAGAGGCTCATTAGCTACAGCAAGTGAATGTCAGTGGGGTGACAACAGCGGGACAGCAGCACCCACGCAACTGAAGCAACCAGCCCACCCAGAGCTGACGATTTGTATAATCAATATCACCAATTCCCAGTGAAAATCATTTGTTGATATGCACAGGATGGTCAGGTGTCCCACAGATCACATCTAATGCCATTACAGTCACTAGATTTAATCCCCCGGCTCTTAAACAATTCAGCTGCAAGAACACAGGAAGCTCACAGCACTTTTAAAAGAAAGACTAAATCATAATTCAAAGCATGCTCTATAGCTTTTACCTTCTCTGATTTCTTGGTTCTGGCCTACCTAAATAATTTTCATCTTTTCCTCCCCCCTCTCCACCCCCCAACTATGAGCGTGAACCTGAATTACAAACAGTTAAACCTGAAGGTCACTTCACAGCAGCGTTCCAACATGCTCCCCCAGCGAGGCTGCACGGCAACAATAAAACAAAGCCTTTGCAACCACCTGTAATAATCTGACTGCTCAGCCAGCAATCCGAAAAGTCCTGAAGCTACACAAGGTAGACATTTTCTGCAGCTGGTTTAACATGTATATTGTGCCCAGTTGCCGGCTCGCTTCCTCTTACCTTCACGTTAGTCCGGAGTGCACAGTAACATGCAAAGAACATTGCAGTAAATAAGGAGCATATGGACCGGTATTCAGCTTCTCAGCACAGCGCAAGCCCCACACACACGATCCTGGGCATGTGCTACTAAAGAGCATCCGTTCCCTCTGTCAGTTTGAAAATGCATTGATCTCTGTTTTCTCTGACTACAAAACGACATGTCTTGAAGGCACTGAGTGAGAGCTCAAAATCTCTTCATTGGCTATATATAGCATTATGCCCAGTAATTTCAATTAGATGAGAATTCAGCGTCTGAAAGTTAAGACCTCAGTTGCTTTTCCTTCTAGCATTTTAAATCACTGGATTAAAAAAAAAAAAAGAAGGAGGGGGGAATGAGCTCACTCAGGAAGGAGGGGGGGAAAGGTGAAGAATTGAAATTTAACCAATGAGTTACTCATATTTCTGGAAAGCCCTACTGTTATCCTATTAAACACTTTACAATGGGATCGCATCAGGCAGACTGTAAATGAAGAGGAAACCTTTGGAGGTTTAATATGAGCTCTGCACTATATTCCAGGCTATTCTGGTGCAGCACCCTGTTTGGCAAATACTACAAATCACTGCAAACATGTCTCATTCTGCTTCTCCATGTGGAATAGGAACAGGACCAAAGGATCATTGTCACATAAAGTCCCCTAAAATGTGAACTGGGTTCCTCTGGGGTGATCTATGGTTACAGGGCTGAGAAGTACCACCTTCTCCTACTTCCCTGCCCTGTTACATCTTTTAGGGCTATCTAAAGTTGCCAGACTCCATAATAAAACGATGTGGTCAATTTTCCAAAACTATGTTTTATTGGTAAATGACAATCAGTAATGAGATGGGGTTGAAATGGAAACAGAAGATTCCAGGGGATAACATAACCTCAGATTCAGTAGCAACTGCTGCTGAATGTAAAATGTTCAGCAGGCTCCGGAAGGGAGAGAGCAAGAGAGAAAAATAAAAGCTTCTGCCCCTATAAATCCATAAGGAAAAAAAAGAAAAAAACTTAAAAACATCCATCAGAGCCTTCTGTCTGTTGTCATTCCTGCCAGGCACCGGATGCTGCAAATTAACTCAATTTTTATTTAATCAAAAGGACAAAGTACAATTTAGGGTGCTATACCCTTATTTCCAGCCTTGGGAAGCCCTAATTCTCAGCTAGAATTCTAAAGCTATCTGGCAAAATGCAAGCAGAAATGAACAGTTCTCACTGCAGCAAAAATAGTGGGAGGAAAAAAAAAGTGGTTATGTCTTTGCCACGATGCTCCCCATCAGCTTCCAGCAACAGGGAAGATCAGCATAACTCACTAGAAAAGCTGCAGTGACTTTTAGGATTTTCTTTAATATGTTTTGCATAAGCCACCTCCCCTCTGGAGCCTGCAGTGGTGCTGAAGCACCATCAGAGTTACTGGGCATTTCTCCTGGGCAATGAGGTGAGGCAGCTTCAGGAGGAAGCAAGGTATTTAAGGGAGAGAAATTAAAGGAAGAAGAAAAGCAGGATTTTCTATTTCTTTCTTAATGACAAGCATTCAGAAAGTGTCGTCAGTTCTGACTAAATAGCTATTTTGGGCTGTCATTGTTTGTGCCTTTTTTTAGGAAGAAAAAGGCAATCTTATCCTA
Organism: Rhinopithecus bieti; assembly: GCF_001698545.2. Lineage (NCBI taxonomy): Eukaryota > Metazoa > Chordata > Mammalia > Primates > Cercopithecidae > Rhinopithecus > Rhinopithecus bieti. The sequence continues at coordinate 1,434,832 of NW_016814438.1, forward strand.
AGCTGGAGATCCTTTGGCAACGTAAGAGAAGGCAGCCACTTATTTTGATTTCCAGTTCCGTCTGTCTTAGGAGCCTAGGTAATTACAAATTGTAAGCACTTACAACACAACCAGTGACTTCCAGGACATTAAAAAATCTACATGGATGCCCAGCTCTCATCCTTCCACAATTTTTTTTTTTTTTTTTTTTTTTTTTTTACGGACCTTAATGCAAAACTGAGCATTTCAGTTAATAACACTTTCCCCTCTCCCAAGGTTATAGCAGGTCACATTTCCTGCAGCTCTTCCTAATAAATGAACCCAAATATAACAACTCAATGCCATGGAAAACATAGGAGAACTTAAAACTGCCTTTCTCCACTGCGGATTCAGAGGAATTTTAGAAACCTACTTTATTCAACCTGTGAGTAAGTACCATTTTCTTTTCCATTAGAAGTGGGAAAAGGAAATTTACATATGTTATTAATATTATTTTATTTAGTAGTTACCGGGATATTTGGATGGCCCAGGAGAGAAAGACCAAAAAGAAGAACGGGAAAATGTTACAAATCTCAGAGCAGTTCACAAGCAAGGATTAAATGAAACAAGTCACAAGTGAAAAAGTACATGTAGGATTCCCTGTCAAAGCAATCAGGGAGAACTTCTAATAGGGCTTTAGATACCATTGTAATGTGTATACATTTTTTTAAAAAAGGCCCTTAGCCTTAAAAACTTCTTTAAAACACCTGAGTATACTTGTCTAGCCTACAAAATCCCAGGGCTATACCTGTAGATTTACTGCCTAATTTTCTTAAGTGGACTAGGGTAGCCAACTTACTACTGTCATTTTATAGATGCAGGAAATGGGGCATTAACTACAATGGCAATGTCCCACTAAAGGATATTCCATATTTTTAGGCAAAGAATTCAACAGAACAGTATATCTACAAGAATAATAATATTTGCTATAGTAGAAGAAAGTTATAACTGCCCATACATATTTTTGTAGGCAATAGAGTAAGTCTAGGCTTCCATACTGCAAGTGAGTAGTCCTGGAAAATCACTTCCATGCCAGATTCCCATTTGTAAAATGAGGATAATAAGTATCTCATAGTGTCCAATGAGAATATTAATGATGAACTCTGCCATCAAAATAAAGTCTGGATGGATCAATTATTCAAGTATAAAAACTGAAACTGTAAACATATTAGAAGAAAACACAGATTTGGTTTTGTATAATATTGGAATAGAGAAGCCTGAAGCTGTGCAGGAAAAGATAGACAATTGTGACTATATGAAAATATAAAACTTCTCCTTGGGTAAGTTATACACAATGAAAAACAACAAACTGGGAAACTATTTACAACACATTCCATGGGAAATTGTCTTAACATACATAGAACTTTCATAAATCACTACGAGAAAATATAAAACCGAATGAAGCAGTCAAAGGACATGAAGTAGCAATTCATGAAAAGACCACAAAACACATTAAAAATGCTAAACCTCATATTTAGGAAAAAACATAAAAGTTAGAAAAGGTTATTAAAATTGACACATCAAGTATTAATGGAGATGCATTGATTGGTAAAAACTTTTTGGAAGGTAATTTGGAATTATCTATCAAATATTTAAAAAAGCAAATTACGTTTGATGTAGTGATTCAACTTTCAGGAATTTATCCTAGATGTATGTGTGTGTATGTATATCTAAAATATCCATCAGTTTGGAATTTATTTTTTAAAATTAGTTTATTCATAACATAGGAATATAAGAAATATATACACATATTCTTATGTAGAAAAATATCCAAGTTATACATAAAATTTTATGTAAAAATAAGGTTGCAAAAGAGCTGATATTGTATGAGGGTATTTATATTTGTATATTTACATACATTTACATATATTACATACATTGTATATTTACATATATTTGTATATTTACATACATTACATACATAGGTAGAGGTGTAGGGGGGTGTGTGTGTGTGTGTGTAAAATTTTAACAGTGTTGCTATTGGCTTAGGAAGGGATGCATGACACTTTTCATTTTATACCGCTCTACTATAGGAAAATCATTCACAAAGAACAACTTATCCAATTATCCTGTCAGTAAATGAGAGAAATAAAGACATAGGGAATAAGTAAATACTAGAAACTGTGAGGGGATTTACCTCATTGTACTCCATGAGCAAAAGTTAGGGAATGATTGTGAGAGGAGAAATAGGAATCTATCCGTTTCTGAATTGATCTTAGATCTGAGTGTCTCTCTGAATGTGAACATCTCTCGGTAATGCATGTAACTCTAGTGTGTATGTATGCTGTTTTTAAAGTATGGCCCTTAAATACAAACCAACTACTTTATTTGATTCCCAAATGGAAAAAGTGGCTATTAAGAAAACTTGACTAGTTGATTTTCACCTTATGCACTGAATTTAAACCTATCTACATATATTTAGTTTGTATTTTTAACAGTGGACATGTAATACTTTAAAAAATACAACCTGGATTGTAAAAAAGAAAAAAAAATCATTATTAAAGCAATACACAACTATTATTTGTTACAAATATAATAACAGCAGCAACCTCTTTTAATATGGACAAATAATTCATATTGCTAAACATCTTTTCCCTAATCTATAAAATAAGGAGTTTGGACTATCTAGTTCTTTCTTATAGGTAGATAGAGTAGTTTTGTTAGGTGCCTTGCTTTTTGTTTTGTTTTCTTTAGATAGGACAAATTAGGAATGTTTATATGTTAAGGATTCTCTAGGTTGCACTACAGGTCAATTAAGTCAGAATTTCTGAGGGTGGGACCCAGGCATCAGTATTTTACAGGGTTCCCCAAGGGATTCCAATGTCCAGCTAGGATTGAGAATTACTGCCTTAGAGCAGGGGTCAGCAAACTGATTCTGTAAATGGCCAGATAATAAATATTTCAGGCTTGTAAGCCATACAATCTCTGTCACAACTACTCGATTTTAATGTTGTAGAGAGAAAGCAGCCTACATAAATATCTATTTAAACAGACAATATATAGTGTGTTCCAATAAAACTTCATTACTGACAAACATTAAAATTGAATTTCATATAATGTTCACATATCAGAAAATATGGTGATTTTTTTAACCATTTAAAAATGTACAACATTTCTTAGCTTGTAATTTGCCAACCTTTTCTCTAAAGTCTAGAGCAGTGATACCCAAAGTGCAGTCTTTGGGCTAGGTGCATCACTGTATGTTAGCAATTTGTTAGAATGAGAAATTCTCCATACCCCAGACCTCTTGAATCAAAAACACTAGGTATGTGGCTCAGGTATCTGTGTTAACAAGCCCTCCAGGTGATTTTCAAGTAAGCTAAGGTTTGAGAATCACTACTCTGAAGGAAGAGGAAAATTGATGGCTTTGGCTCTCACAAAAAAAATAGGAAGATATCAACTCCAGAGCACAGGTATAAAAATTAACTTTATAGAAGAGAAAAGTACAGAAAACAAAGAGAAGGTAATTTCTGTTGTAAATGAGATAATTTTAGAGTGGAGCCTAAAGATTCTGAGATGGATGCCAGTTGAGAAAGGAACTATATAATACCTGATAACTTAGAATCCTTTCTGTCTTAGAAACTCTAAGAGCTCTTGGGCCTTTGAGTTAAAAAAACAAACAAACAAAAAAAAAACAGACCTTGGTTTAAATTCCTTTTCTCGCACTTGCCAGCCGTGTGACCTTGGGTAACTTACATAACTTCTCTCTACCACAAAGTATTCCTCTATAAAATAAAGATAACAAATCTACTTCATAGGGATGTTGTAAGAAATCAAATATATAACGGGTGTACACTGCTAGTCCCATTACCTGAAACATGGTAAATGTAAAAGTGGTAGTTTTAGTGAAAAGAGAACTGAAATGATAGAGGTAAAGGTAAAGGTAAAAGGTGCTATCATTCCTCTTGACTGGCTTCTTTTAAATACCTAGACGATTCTTTCAGGGGTTTGTAGATCACCTAGGACTTCCTTAGTATTTCCAGT